>NC_072384.2:122745041-123048071 GCF_028885625.2 Pongo pygmaeus
GAACTATAGTGATGGAAAAAGCAATGTATTTGTCTGCCTAAAGGAAGCAGTCATGTTTTTAAGCCTCAATTTTATTTCATCTGCAAAGTGGGAATAATAATATTTACCTTATAGCATTACTGTGAGGATTAAATTATGTAATGTGTGGGAAACTTTATTATTATTACCCATTATTAGATTATTATAAGTAAGAACAATTTTCTAATTTCATTATTAAATAATACTTAGTAAACCTAATAAGGTAATTTGAAAAAAAATCTGAATACATTACCACAAATTTATTTAAATATGGAGCTTATATTCACAGCCAGAATGATGACACCATCACCACCACCACCACCACCCTGCCCCTGCCTTGTCATTGACCTAGAGATAAACTTTGACCTGTTGTTTGATAATCACACTTTTTCTGAAGATGCCTTGTTCCTTTTAAGAACAACAGCCTGATCCCAGAGTCTGGAAACTGACATGCATCTATGTGCTTCTCGCCTTCCTCTGCAGCTCCCCAGGAAGAACCTTTAAGCTTGGGACTTGATTTCCCAACCTTGCATACTGTTTGCAATTACAGAATATATGGCATACATGGAGGACTTTCTTAATCTGAGTTTTATGGGATATGGATTATACCTTTCTAATGTTCTAATGTGTGGATCTGAAATTCAGTTCTTAACAACAACAAAAATTCTCTTATTGGTGATGCTGAGATTTCTTTTTTTCCTGAGTCTTGTTCTCTAGAGCCAAATCTGGGGTTGACTGTGTGGCACTGATTTAAAACACTTTATACAAATCTCACACCCTGAAGCATACTGTGGAGTGAGCTAATAAGCCAGCGTCAACAAGAAGACTAGAATTAGGAAACTCCTTCCTGAAAATTTTTTTTTTCCAAAAAAATAATCTTAACATTTCAAGTTTCCTAAACTAAATTTATTCTGTATTTTGCTGCATCTGCAGCAGCTGAGATCTACTTTCCAAGAGTGGTTTCTTGTGAAAGGGAAAACCTACTTTTACTACCTCGAAATGAACACCTACCTCAAAATGAGCACACACACACACACACGGAAGCAACTAACACAACTTATCCAACAGAACGTAATTGTTTGAATAAGCCCATTCTCCACTTCCTGATACATTCTGAGATGGAAATTCTTAATTCGTGGAATCATATGACATTAAAGGCAGGAATCACATTGCTTCTGCCTGTTTTATATCTAGATCAAAAGGTAAGGCCAAGAGATTATACAAAACAAATAAGCACTTTACAGGTAATACATGATATATATCAAATATAAAGACTAGGCATAGCATTCTACCAATTAACATCTATTAAGAACATCAGAATCAAAGGGGGTTATAACTAAACAGAGAAGTGACACTGGGAAATAACACTGATTGTGTTTAAAGAAAGAAAAATGCAAGTGTCCATATTTTTTAAACATTTCAAAGCCAGAGTTGATGATACAAAATTTAGCATTCTTAACTTTTTTTCATCTTGTCTTAAAGGAAAACAAATTAAAACCTAATAACTTTTGCCTCAGGATCAGAAATTCAGGACTTTGAAGTCATACTTTCTCTTTTCTAACAGACATAGATAGGAATTTCCTTTACCTAAAAGTAAAATGCCATTTCAGATTGGTGTGAGAATGAGGTTATCATCTTGATTCTGCTACTTACTAGCAGTTACTTACTAGTGAAGTTAGCTTCATTTAACTTTTCTGATCCTCACTTTCTTTTTTTATTTTTTTTTTAAGAGATAGGATGTCTCTCTGTCACCCAGGCTGGAGTGCAGTGGCACAAACATGGCTCACTTCATCCTCAAACTCCTGGGCTCAAGTGATCCTCCGGAGTAGCTGGGACTATAGGCACACACCACCAGGCCTGGATAATTTTTTAAAAAATAAAATTTGTAGAGATGAGGTCTAGCTTTGTTGCCCAGGCTGGCCTGGAACTCCTGGCCTCAGGCAATTCTCCTGCCTCAGTCTCCCAAAGTGCTGGGATTATAGGCATGAGCCACCATGTCTGGTCTGTTTATCTTTAAGATGGGGAACTGAATGCTCTTCTACTGTACATCACAAGATTGAAGTGGCAAATTAAGACTACATGTTAAAAAAAAAATCTATAGAAAAATAAGAATTGCTTGAGCCTGGGAGGTCGAGGCTACAGTGAGCCATGATCATGCCACTGCACTCCAGCCTGGGCAACAGAGCAAGACCTTTCTCAAAAAGAAAACAACAGGAAACGAAAGCTTCATAATGATCACTGCTGGATGATCATAGTTTTACTGTGCTATTTTTCTATCTGTTTTTTAACTAAGAAATCAAACTCCCTTTCATTTACACATGTCTCTATTTCAATACCATAAGGTCATGGTTGAGGAATGAAAAAACCATTTCAAGCAACACAAGTGTTTTTTTTTTTTTTTTTTTTTTTTTTTTTTGAGGCAAAATCTCTCTCTGTTGCCCAAGTTGGAGTACAGTGACATGATCTCAGCTCACTGCAACCTCCACCCCC
The DNA here is from genome assembly GCF_028885625.2 of Pongo pygmaeus. Classification (NCBI taxonomy): domain Eukaryota; kingdom Metazoa; phylum Chordata; class Mammalia; order Primates; family Hominidae; genus Pongo; species Pongo pygmaeus. The sequence goes on from NC_072384.2 coordinate 122,747,550, forward strand.
CAGGTTCAAGCAATTCTCCTCCTCAGCTTCCTGAGTAGCTGGCATTACAGGTGTGAACCCCCATGCCCAGCTACTTTTTGTGTTTTTAGTAGAGAAGGGGGTTTCGCCATGTTGGACAGGCTGGTCTGGAACTCCTGACCTCAAGTGATCTGCCCCGGCCTCCCAAAGTGCCGGAATTACAGGCATGAGCCACCGCACGATGCCGCAACACAAGATTTTAAAATAATGCTTTCCTTAGAACCATTGAATAATCACCTAGAGTCACTTAGACTTTTTACAAATAGTTAAAATGGACTCAGGTTGTGGCCAGAAGCACTCAGCACCACATCCTTCAATGCAGTGAGTGCAGTTTCAATGGAGAATTCCTAAAATTACTACACTGATAAACTTTATTCTTAGATATTCATCTCAATATACAGTTTTTTCAAAGTAACCTGAAATGCAGATTTCATCTAACCCAAAGTTCCAAAATTATATCAGCAAACAACTATTTTGCCAGAGCTGGCATGCGTGCAGTGGACTGCCAGGATATCCACAGCCACCGACTGCTAACAGCCTCCCTCAAAAAGCCAAGGGTTTCACAGGCAGCCTCAGCCAAATTTGAGGCTCACTTGTTGAATCCTTAATTATATTTTAAGCTCATTTTCATAATGCTCACATTGACTTTGTAAGTATTAAATTTTAATCCTATTTGAAATGTTAGCAAACAGCTAAGAAAAAAAATCTAAATACCTAGCACACATGTCAATTTGTACGGAACATTACAACACAGCGTTCAAAGTTCACTGGAACTATGCAATGGAATTCTACATTAGGAGGAAAAGATACCAGCAAGATTGTAGTATTTCTCTAATTGTCCTCTTCTGAGGCAGAACAGAGGGTGGGTTTCTGTCTTCACTCGAGCAGAAACAACAATAAAAAAAAAAAAAAAGAAAAGAAAAAGAAAAAGAAACACCAACTTCTTACCTTCTACTTCCCTTCCCAAGTTCCTGATATTGCAGTTTTTAATACATGAGTCAGAACATTGGCCTGCAAACCTTATAATATTGCACATTTGCAAATGCTTTTGAGAGGACCCAAATGCTTACAACTATATAAATTAAATAAATGATATAAAAGCCATGAGGAGATTGATCTTCTCTTTATGAATGTACATTAAATGTTTCATGTATGCCTTCCTGTTCTCTGAAAATAATTTTGAGTCTTGCATGACAAATTAGTAAAGCAGTTTAACAAGTATGACAGGCAACCAATATCCCAATGGGTTCCCAAAGTAGAACTTTCCCAGCACCCCAAATAGCTTCTTTGTGCCCCTTTGGTCAGTTCATCTAAGAGGCAGTTACTGTTCTAATTTCTACCACAATCCATTGGTTTTTCATGTGTTGGAATGCCAGATAAGTAGAATCAAACAGTATATGTAGACTCATATGTTTGGCTTCTTTTGCTCAATGTAACATTTTTCAGATTCATCCATGTTGTTGCATATGTGAGTAGTTCATTCTTATTTTATTACTGAACAGGACTCCAATGTAGTGTATATAGCACAATTTATTTATCCATTTTATCAATTCTTATGTTGGTGGACTTAGGGATTATTCCCTATTTGGACTATAACAAATAAAGCTACCATGACCATTCTTTTAAAAAACAACAAAACAAACAAACAAAAAAAAGCATGACAATTCCATTTTTTTCTGGTGCAGATATGACTTTACTCAACCCCTCTCACCATTTTACTAAAACTGAGCACTTGTATAGAGGAAAAATTTATAATAAAATGACATCCTCAGTTTGGCAGATAATTTTATTAATTGGGTATGTAATATAAATAGATTCTTTTTTTCATCACTCTTTGATTTCCAAAACTCTTTAAAACCAATATAAAACAACTTTTGAAAGTAAATTGTTCTCAGAAGGTTTTTTTTTTTTTGTAGATACAGACAAACTAATTAACAAATTTATGTGGACAAACAGAGGACTAGAATAGCTAAAAACAATTTTAAAAAGAAGAATAAAGTTAGAGGAATCACATTTTTTGATTTTAAGAATTACTCTGAAGCCACAGTAATCAAGACATCATGGTATAAGGAAAGACACAGATATATATATGGAACAGAACAGACAATTCAGAAACAACCACAAAAATATGGACACTCAATTTTTGACAAAGGTGCAAATGCAACTGAATGGAGAAAGGAATGCCTTTTCAACAAACAGTGTTGAAACAGATATAGAAATGCAAAAAATACATTAATAAACCTTGCCCTAAACCTAACACCACCACATACAAAAATTAACTGAAAATGGGTCATAGAACTAAATGTAAAGTCTATATTTTCAGAATATTTTCAGGACCAAGGCTAGTCAAATAGTTTTTAGATGTGATGTTTAAAAGCACAACTGATAAAATAAAAAATTGACAAATTGGACTTCATGAAAATAAAACTTTGGTTCTGCAAAAGACATGGTTAAAAGAATGAAAAGGCAATGTAGAGATTGAGAGAAAATATTTGCAAATCACATATCTGACAAAAGACCTGTATTGAGAATATAAGAAGAACTTTCAAAACTCAACAATATGAAAACAAAATATTTAACAATTTTTAAAAATGAGCAAAAGGGTTGAATAGACATTTCACCAAAGAGGATATATGTTTGGCAAATAAGGACATGAAAAGTTGTCCAACATCGTTAGCCATTAGAGAAAAATGAATTAAAGCCATTGTTAAATATCACTAAGAATATATTAGAATGGCAAAATAAAAAAATATTGACAATACCAAGGGTGGGCACAGATGCAGAGCACCTGGGACTTTTGTGTATTGCTGGTGGAATGCAGAAGGATAGAGCCACTCTGTAAAACTATCTGGCAGTTTCTTATAAAGTTAAGCATACAGTTAACATATCACCCAGAAATCACACTTCTAGATATTTAGAGAAATGAAAACTTGTATTCACACAAAACCTCTAGACAAATGTTTATGGCAATTCTATTCATAATGACCAAAACAAGGAAATAACCAAAACCCTCAACTGGTTGTTGTTCCTCAACAGGTGAATGGATAAACAAACTGTGGCCTACCCATTCAGTAGAATACTACTCGGCAATAAATACAAAGGGGTGAAATATTGACACATGCAATGACTTGAGTGAATCTCAAAGTAATTACACTGATTGAAAGAAGCCAATCTCAAAACGTTACATACTGTATGATTCCACTTATAAGATATTCTTCAAGAACAAAACCACATTGATAGAGAACAGATCAGCAGCTTCCAGGGACTAAGAGCAGTAGAGAATACAATTTCAAAGTGAGGTTTTTGGGGTGGTGAAACTGTGCTCTATCCTGGTAGTGATGATGATTGCATAAATTGGCATGTGTTAAGACTCCAAAAAAAGATCAAATACATGTTCACAGCAGCATCTATTGATAATAATCAAAAGGTAGAAGCCCAAATGTCCATCAGTAGATGAATGGATAACCAAATTAGGATATATAACACAATGGAATATTATTCAGCCATAAAAAGTAATGAAATACTGATGCATGCTACAATATGTATGAACCTCTAAGACATAATGCTAAGTGAAAGAAGCCAGACACAAAAGATCGCATACTGTAGGAGTCTATTTTTGCGAAATAACCAGAATAGTTAAATCCATAGAGATAAAATGCAGATTGATGATTGCCAGGAGATGGATGCGGGATTGGGAAGCAATTGCTTAATGGGTCCCAGGTTTTCTTTTTGGGTGATTAAAACGTTTGAGAACTAGATAGATCTGGTGATTGCAATATGTTGTGAATATACCAAATACCACTGAATTGTTCACTTTAAAATAGTTAATTTTGTGTTATGCAAATTTCACCCCCACACAAAGTAATCCAAAAAAGTCTATTTTACCATGATAATTTCAAAAAATAAATTTAAAATCATAAAAAGAAAGAAACTAGAAAAAAATAATAATAATTTGTAACTCCACGCTTAGATTACCTCCTTGAACAAAGCACAAAGGAAGAGTTAAGTTGTTAAATTCCAAAGGACTTCCCACTTCAGTGCATCAGGCTCTGTTCTTTCCCAAATGCTCCCACAAAATGGTCACTCACAGCTTTTGCCTTTGAAGACTGAGGCATTCTGGTGACAGGACCTCTTGTCTTTAACTTCTTGCCATTCCCACATGCACCATGTGACCATTCCATACCTTTGCCCATGCTGCTCACTCTGCCAGTAATACCATTTATTTTTTGCTTCTTCAGCTCATTAGTCATCCTCTAACACTCAGCTCTGAGATCTTCTCTTCAAGGAAGCATTTCCTGAACTTGGGGATGGCCAGACGACCGTCCCCCGCATTCCCACAGTGCCTTGGACTCTAAAAAGTACTTAAACACATGAGATTGTTGTGATCTGCTCATGTGACCATCTTCCCCTCCAGGCTATAGGTTCTGGAAAAGAGAGAATATATCTTATTAATCGCTATTCTCTCCAGTATCTAGCATAGAGTAGGCATTCAAGAGTGGCTTGTTTGTGTGGATTTTGCTGTACATGTCTCATAAAAGGCTCTAACTTGGTTTCTGGGCAATGCCTAGTTTCTCCTGTTACCCTTACTTTAAAATAAATTATTATTCCCTAGGTTCTACGCTTTCCTAGTAGTTCTGTTAGCCTCTTGTGGATCCTTAATACTTGGAGCAAGATTTTTCTTCTCAGCCAGGCCTGTAATCCCAGCACTTTGGGAGGCCAAGGTGGGTGGATCATGAGGTCAGGAGATCCAGACCTTCCTGGCTAACACAGTGAAATTCCGTCTCTACTAAAAATACAAAAAATTAGCCGGGCATGGTGGTGGGCACCTGTAGTCCCAGCTACTCGGGAGGCTGAGGCAGGAGAATAGCGTGAAGCCGGGAGGCAGAGCTTGCAGGAGCAGAGATCGCGCCACTGGGCGACAGAGAGAGACTCCATCAAAAAAAAAAGAAAGAAAGAAGGAAGGAAGGAAGGAAGGTAGGAAGGAAGGAAGGAAGGGAGGGAGGGAGGGAGGGAGGGAGGGAGGGAAAGATTGATTTTTATTTTTCCTCTAACCTTTTCCGGACACTGAGAGAATATGTAGCAAGTCAGACTTTTAACAATTCCAGAATACGATGATGATTTTGACTTCTTTAGTTTATGCATATACACACAGAATCTGACAGAACGGCTAGAATTCTTGTTCATACCTGTGGGTGAATCAAATTCTTAAACAACCAATCAGCAAAATGACCAAACTCCTACATCCTGCCAGAATCTGGCTCAGGGACACCTGTAGAAGGGTTTGAAGGCAGGGCCAATCCAATAGTGTGGGGACAGCCAGTAGTTTGTTGATCCAGGTTTTGCAGAGCTTGAAGCTTGTAAAATTTGGGAGACTTTCTTTTAAAAAGAATATAGATTTACAAGTACAAAATCTGGCTTGAAAAGTGAATATTTGTTTAGAACGGGAAAAAAAAATCACAACAAATTGCTGGAGCCTACACGGAAACATATCCTGATTGCATCCTGGTTTCCCCTCCTCACTTAGAACACTACAGCACTCAACAAACCCTCAGCACACTCAGGAATTCATATGTGCAAGAGTCCCAAAGTTTAGGTTCTGTTAGCTTCCTGGGAAAGCCCCCTCTGGGCCAGGCCCTACAAATAAGATTAACAAGAACAATACCTGATGCTTATTGAGAAGAACTTGGCACCCCTGTATATTCTCATATAGTCTTTGTCACAATTTTATAAGGCAAATACTATTATTGGCCCCACTTTATAGAGCTACCAGCTGCAGAGGCACTAGACCCACTCCCTGAAAGTAGCCCCCTCCTCAGTTCTTTCTTAATACCACTGTCTTCCCAGAAGGCACAAGCCAGTCACATAGTGTGGCAGTTAAAAGTGCAGGTTCTAGAGTTGTGCAAACCTGGATTCTGAGCCGAGCTCTGCCCCTTAATAGCTGCTACACAATCTCTCTAAAATTCTGCTTCCTTAGCTTTACAATTAGTACATTATTATTTCTGCTTTGTGGCTATCTACCTGGCCCTTGAAGGGGAATGCCTGGCAGATCCAAGAAGAAACGTACGCCCAAAGGAGGTGGGAGAGAAAATTCTCTTCCTCTATGATTTCAGAGAGCCACTGAAACCATGAGACCCCAAAGATAATACAGATCCCAGAAATTCCTTATGTACTTATAGGAAGCAGCTTAGGAAATAACAGTATCAGTTTGTTGCATTTGCAACCTATGAAATCACGTGGCATTGAACCTGTATACAGCAGGTGCTACAAGTGCAATAACTGTAAGTCTGCTCTGTAAGCTAGATAGAGCCACTTCAATCCAAATTCACCAAAGCATAAGCAGAACAAGTGACCAGTTTTATCTGGATAAATTTATTCAAAGCCACACTCTTACCCAGAGATTGCACATGATTCTAACTGATAGTTCAAGAAGGTGGGAAAAGTTAAAATGGGAGACAAAAAGTAACTCAAAGTGTTCTCTCTCACCACTGTTCCCCAGCCTTCACTCCTCATAACACACATTTTTGAGTTGCATGGAAAAGGAGTAAGAAAAAGAGACTAGAAGGACAAAAGTTGATGAAAATGTGCAAGTCACCCAGGAGGTGTGAGGAGGAATACAATTAAAAAGTACTCCATATTTCCATTTGCACGTCACTGATTGTGAGCTACAAGGTACATCAATATTTTCAGTATTATAAGATGATGGACATTTCCTAATCTTTCCAGACATATGACTTTCAGTCACCCTTTCAAAAGACATCAAAATATGCTATGTATTTTTTTAAATAAAACACTTTTTCAAAATTATTGTGAAAAAAGAAATCTATTCTTTCTGTAAGTGGAAGAGAGTTACTGCTTACTATTGGTAAAAGTATCCTAGCTTATTCTATTACTTGAGTTTCCCCTTATTTTATAATTTACTTTAAATTACATTTTTATTATTATTTGGGACATTTTGTTGTGCTTTTTTCCCAAGACACCTAAGGAAATTTGCAATACCACCAACTTGATTCCTGTTTAGTTAAGCAGCTACTGCTGTATTGACTGTCTCTGAGATAGTGACACCCCCTAACCACTCAAACATTGTTCTGTTGTACCATTAAACGAGACAGAAGGCATAATGTATTGGTTGATCCTACTGAGTAGATGCAGTTACTAATATGTTTTTTAAAAATCATATAATTTGTGATTCATCGTTTTATATACGACTTAGTCTGGGTGACTCGCAAATTGGAATTTTTTTAAGAACAGGAAAGTTTTCAAGCACCAGTATATGACTGTTTTGTTAAAATGCAGAGCAATTGAGTACTTAGTTCAATAATGGACTTTTTACAAAGGCCATAACTTTTATATTAATAGCTACATTGTGTAACAGTATGCCAAAAAGCTGCATAACAGATCCTTTAGATCTGTTACTGTCCCTCCAAACAAAACCTGTTATGCATAAATGCAACATCAAACAACAATCTGTAGCAGCCCATATTGCAAATAATCTGAGCAGAGTCCTGGGGGGGCCTCTTTAAAGGCTGGTTATGTTTTGCAATTACGGACACATATTCGACCTATCTGCAGACATTTATGTGCGTGCCTGGGTTCCTCCTCCCTTACCCATACACCCCTGGGGGAATCTGGAAATATTTTTTCAACCGGTTTGCTCACACTTTCAAAGAAGTGCTTGGCTTCTGTTGTTCTTTTGCTTTTTATCATGACCAATACAAGTGGAATCCAAAAATATCCATCCTAACCACACTTACAGAAACCAATCAAATATCCAATCAACCCCCCAGCCCTACCTACTATCCGCCTGCTCTCTAGGTAACATATGCAACTCGCTGGGGCTATGCGGTTACCACGGAGGGCTTTCCGGCTGCCTCTCCCCAAGGGTGTTTCAATAACCAGGCACAATGGGGAAAGCTAAGAGCTGAGTTTCCTACCTCACTCTGAATCTCCTCGTTTCCACAGGGGGTTGGGGGGCAGAGGGGAGTGTTCGCCAAATCTTTCATCTTATTTGGGCACAGCTCTTGCAGGCTATTTTATTTTTTCTCAACGAGAACTTTCCTAGATGAGTAAACGTGTTTGTCTTTAAGAGTTGTTCCAGGAGAGATCATGCATATTTCAGCCAGCTCCAGATGAAACGAGTTAAGCGATTCTCCAGCATGCTAATGTTTGAAAATGCCATATTTGTGCCATATTCGGACATTTTACTAGGAACTCGACTTCAAGGCGGTCTCTGAACCCCCAGCCTCTTCCACCCCCTCCTACTCCTTTATGTATATATGTTGCATAATTATGGAGCAGTGAGTATTTATCACCTTTTCTGGGCAGTAGGCAGAAAGAAATACAATACCATTACTTCCAGTTACTGCTTTTCCCAAGATAATTAGGTAACACAGTGGAGGAGCCTTGGTAGGCCTAACGCTGTTCAAGTTAAGTGATTGACATGGCTCTGTCTGGCTGCTCTATTAACTGTTTCATTTTGTTGCTATTTGCAGTTTTCTTGGCTAATACTCCGAACAAATACAGACTGTTTCTTTAGCCCCTTTTTTCTCTTTGACCTTCTCCTGCCCATTTTCTTTGACTCACTTCAAACTGCCTTGAAAAGGCCTGTTGAATGCGCACAGTCCATCAGAGGCCCAGGTTCGTCCCTGCCCTTGCCCTGAATGCCTTACTTCAAAGATGGCCCGCATTCTTTAATTGCCCTTTGAATTAATATCAAAGGGTCACAATGCGAGTGCCAAAAGAGAAAGGGGCTTTAATGAAGCAAAGAGCTGCCATTCATTTGCAGATAAGCACGTTTTTATGCCTGAACGGTCACCATGGCTAAAGGCTTCGTGAAGAGGAGGCTGGCCTGTGACTTACTTTTCCCTAAGTAGTGATTAGTGCAAACAAACAAGAGTAAACATATTTTTAAAAAAAAGTCTACAAACAACAACAACAACATAAAATAAATAATAAGGCTAAATTCTCGAGCTGCACATTTCTCTCCCACCTTTCCATTAAAAAAAAAAAAAAAAAAGTCGTACTTAATCAGCAAATCCCTTCACCATTTTTAATACCATATTTCAACATTTAAATTCCAAGGGCAAAGTTCAACAATATGCCTGAGATAAAGTATTTTCAGTTTGAAATTGTGTGCCATGGGTAGCACAGACGGAAAATGTGATGGCTTTAAAATAGAGGGAAAAAATGCCACTTTCACAAAAAATGTCCTAGTGAGCTCAAGACATAATTACTTTTGATATGAACATTTGTGCTTAAACACTTAATTCTTTTAGTAGAAAGAATTTAGTTCGAGCCTAAAATAGTAAAACTGTATCTCTCTATCTACACATTTAGACAATATTTTTCCATTTCTTACAGAGAAATCACTATGCAGTGGCCACTGTCTGCATTGTCCCCTTGCAACACTGTAGCTGCGGCTATAGAATGAGCAAACCAACAGCACCAGAGGTCAACATAAGGTAAAATACAGCTCAAATCATAAATGATTACAGAGTGAAATAGTAAGCCCTGTTTCCCCTCTTCATCATTCTCCTTGCAGAGAGGTTGATGATTAAAGAAGGATTTCAGTCCTGGTGAATTATCATCTTAGCTCAAGCTCCGACTAGCATCCTTGGTGCCCGGCTACAAACTGAACCGTTGGCCTCCTGGTAGACATAACATTCAGACCATTGTCAGGGCTTCTCTCCCCTCACTGGATGCTTTGGTAAACAGAGTTTATGTTACCCTCAATGACGTACAAGGGAGGTCCTTGTTCAGATGTTTCCATCAGTCTCCAAAAGTGAGTTGCCAATTTTGCATTCGTGCAATAAAATTGTCACTGCTATGTTAAAAGAAAGAGAAAAAGAGAGAGGTTTCCCTTATCTTCAGGGAAATCAAAAGCATCTTCTCCTCACTGGCCTTATTTTCCATGAGCTTATCCATCTGGTTCAGAGTTGCCAAAATAGAGTGAAAAAGGGCAGCAAATAAATGTCAGAGAGTCAGCCAATCTGCATAAATCTCCAACTCCTTCCAGAGAAACTCCTTCCTGGCCTGCTGGGCTTTCCAATCTTGTGACATGAGCCAACAGGCATCAGAACAATGTGAAAATCAAAAGACTTATTTTACCCAAATCCAAACCCTTAAAAACAGTTTCTCCCATACCAGTTTTTCACTAGATATGCAGTGGTGTGCTGCTTTGCAATAAAGCAATGTTATCCCAGCAACTAGGTCCCTTATGTCCTAGATATAGAATTAGTTCTGTGTATTTCAGACTGACCACAGGAAGACCCACTTAATCCTTGTTAAACTGCACTCTGAGACAGCAAGAAGGCAAATCAATCAGCTACCAAACCTTGCTTCAATGAGTACAAAAGCAATCAACAGATTCTAAGTAAATAATACTTTATATTTGCTCAGGACTTCTGATGTGTTCACGGTCACTAACACAACAATCCTTTGAGGTAGTAGAGCAAATATTATCACCTACATTGAAAAGGACTCCAGCTCAGAACAGATAGTGACATTTCCATGATCACAACTATTCAGAGAATGAACCAGAACAAAAAAAAAAAACAAAATCTCTTAATCCCAAAGCCTTTCATAAAGCCATGGTTATATCTGGTGCAGAACCAGACCTGGGCAGCCTGATGTCCTATGGATTCTTTACCAAAATCTGTAAGTGGAATAAACTTCAAGACCTCTGCAAATCCAGCTCAACGAGACACAAGAAAAATGTTTGGAACACATATTGCAATGCTTCCTCAGGATGTTGTGGTCATGTAAATATAACTGTGACAAGTTCCATCCCAAACATAGTAATAATGGTGATGCTGATGATGATGGTGCTGGTGACAGTAACGATTATATCTTGCAGTTGTCTAGGGCTTTGCACTTCCTAAAGCATTTTTACACTCACTATTTGGTGTAACCATACAATTCTTTGAGTTGAGGGAAAAACCTTTTTTTCACTTTAAGTGTCAAGGAATAAGGCAACGTGCCTTGATGCCAAGGGAAGTAAAGCATTTTGAAGTTTTTAAACCTAAATAACCTAGTCATTGAAGCTACCTAAGTAATAGCTTTCTTATTTCCTATGTAATTCTCAATAAAGCTGAGGTGTATTTGATACCCAAGTAAAATTTATATTCCCAAGGGACAAATCATTCATGACAGCATCCTCCTCCTAGCTACCTTCCCATTGGCAGTTTGAAAAAGATGCTTCTGAAATTCAGTTCCACATGAAAGAAGCTTAACCTGCAAGCTGCAAAAATGCAACAAGAAAGGTGTTCCAACTTCACAAGGAGCTGTTTTATTAAAGAATTTTCCAAGACTTAAATGAAAGCCTTGTCCAGATGCCTGCTGGACTTCTCTCCTGAAGGTTTCACTTTCTTTGCGTCACCAAGTCATGACCACAAAGCTGATCGTGTTGCATGAAACCGTCCTACCAGACAACATTGACCTGAGATCTGATGAATGTTTATTTCAGGAAACACTGCATAGTAGCTGCCACTGTTTATCCCAGTTAGGAATCAGAGGCACACTTAGAAGAAACTCTCATCTTCAATGGAAAAAAGAAAAAAAGTGCAGCAAGCCATTCTGAAATTTGTAGAGTTACAAAAGTTGCATTACCTTTAGTTCTTTAAAAACATCATTATACCTCTCTAATCTTGCTGCCCCTTCTCTCAAGCACTAGCATGTTTCCCAAGCATGGAGTAAGTGTTATGTCAACTAAAGAGGCTTAAAAGGGGAAGAAAATGTGATCTAAACAAACCTCTAGGAGCAGACATCCTGCTGTAGGCTTCATGGATAACATTTGTTATGAAGTAATAAGAATTTGCATAATTTTGGGGAAGACTTTGTTTTCAAAGTAATTCTCTTTTTCACCTGCTTAGGCCTTTACCGTGTATGGCTTTGGTTAAGTTTTGTTGATGGAGGCTCATGTTTAACCAACTGTTTTTAATTTACAAATTAAACTTGTCAGAAGTAGAAATCCTTCCCTTGGAACTCTTCCAATATGTCAAGAATTAATTCTAATGAAAACGGCATTGCCTAAATGCGGGATGGCCAGTCACTTATTTTATTTACACAAAGTCCTTCTCAGTTTCTTTGATAAAAGCAGCTAAATCTTTTTCCTCTTTCATGTTTTGTCAGCACTTGATTCCTTTTGTCCCTTGGCTATTTGCCTAGCTGTGGACAATAAGGCAGGAAGAATAGAAGCAGATTGTTGGAATGGCCCTCAATAAACCTAATTATGACATGTTGACTGCCCTCACCATGACACAGTCAGGGGACCCAGGCTTATTCAATTACCCTTGCCAGGTTTCTCTTTCAGACCTAAAGTTATCCTTTGACTGTTTGTATTTCTGAACAGTATTCATGTTCATTGTGAAAGAAAATCCCCTGGACTTTGAGGGGTTTTTAAGTTGATGCTGTTATTGTAGCTAATTTTTATTAACTGAATGATAACATGATAAAGAAATAGACTTTTGTTATGTAATAAGAACAAATCAGTGTGTGCTTAAAGTTACACCTTTCTTTCCTTTCTCTTCCAGCCAGCCTGGCAGGACATGTAACCTGAATTAATAAACAAAATAATTTCTTCAACCAGCATGTTCCTTACAACATGATACTGAATCTAGCAGTATGGAACAGGGTTGTGGCTTCATTGTGACTCTTCTTAACTAAAAAAATATGACCACATGATTTTCGGGCGTGTGTGTGTGTGCACACGCGTGTGTGTCCATGTGTGTTTAAACTCCAAGAAGGTTCTTTGCTCTGTTAACACGAGGAAACATAAGTTCATTGGTACCTTTATGCCAACAGCTATTTCTTCTACTGTTTAAGGTAGACAGGATGGGCAGTATTTTATTAAAACTCTGGCTGCTGGTTGGAAGGACCCTTTCCTCCTCAAACAGATTGTTCGGAGATCATGCCAGTGGTTCCTGCAAAGCCAGTGTATAAAAGCTGTGTGTCAAGTGAACAAAAGAGTGGAAAAATGAAGGAATGCCAAAAATCAGCTCCTGATCCATTCTAGCTTTTAAGTCAACTAGGTCTGAAAGAATTAATATTCAATTGTATTTAAAGTTGCACAAAGCTTAGCAGAAACGATTGTTGTTTAGTTGCAGCATTTTTGGATCATTTCCCTTTTCTTTTTCTTTTCTTTTTTTTCCTATTGAGAAACTCATTGCTTCCTTTAGGTAATTTGACAGCTCTTAGAACTATAATCAAATAAAAATTCAGCTAAAACATGGCAAATTAGGTGCTATAATTTTTTTAATTTGCTCCTCAATTCATTCTCTTCATTAGAAAATGGACATCATTTGAATAAAAGCAGGTATAAATTGTAATCTGTCCTGCAAGTAAATTTGGAGTTTGGTATGTATTTGGTTCCTAGAAAAATTAGTGTTTTAAACCTAATATGAGAAATTCACTTTACAAAGGACTTGTGAAATAAAATATACAGAATCCTTAATATGCTCTCTCCACTGTGCTCTGTTCTGCAGCTCCCTCTCCTCTCAAATGCAACAATTTCATTTTCTCCAAATTCTAAAAGGATATTTTTAATCTCAAACATCCAAAATGAATTGTACAACAGAGTCTTTAAGCCCTGTTATACATTATTAATATAAGTAATTTTGACAAACTATATATTTTTCCTCTTTTGTAGAAGTCATTCTATAGTTTCATTTTAGCATTTGTTGACTTCAGTTTCCTTAAGGAGTATAAATTTATATTTATATTAATATTAAAATCCCTCTGGCCAACTGTAAAAATAATCATCTTCATACTTTAAATTTTTTTAAATCTCTTTTAATAGAGAATGGAAAATAGTAAATGTCTCAACACTGTAGAGTTAGCATTCTTCCTAAATGTTCAAATTATTTTAACCAGCAAATGTAACCACCTCTATAAAGGAAGTTTTTTGTTTTTTTTTTAAAGTCTGCTTTTGCTACTTTAGAGTGGAAATGTTATTAAAATACCCAAGATGTCTCAATATTTTAACTTGAAGCATATGTATTTTTGCATTCCCTAAAATGTTTTAATGTTTTTATATAGTTAAACAGAATAACAACTCTTCTTCGAATCTCAACTAGCACTTCCCTAAGAAAACATGGAAAAAAAACAAGTAGAGGAAATCAATACTCAGATGGAGTACTGCTCACCACCCCAAGCTTGGCAAAGCATCATGAATGCCTGCCATTTTAAAAGCTATACAGTTATCTTGCTATTCAAACTATATTAAACAAATTCATGCCGTATCTCTCACAAATTCAACTTCTTCAAACCTGCTAGGACCCAATTCATGTGGCAGAATCAGTCAGTTTTGTCTGTGGATATGGAAAAAGGAGTCAATAATTTGAATTGTTTTGATTTGTATGGAATTACTCAACAAAAATCCTAATGTTAGCTAGAAGTGAAGTGGCTAAGATCAGATTTCTTCTTTAATCTAAAGGTCAAGTAGTGACTTTCTCTCTTATTAAATAAAAATTTTAATTTTGATTCAAAGTTCAAAATTGCAATATATTTGATCTGAGTACAGGATAATCACTAAGAAAAATAGAGACAAACTCATATAGTAAATAGCAGAGCTTATTATTCTGAATGTACAAAGGGTATATAGTTCCTCTTCCTAACAGTCTCGTTTTATAATGTTTGGCTTCTATTTTAAAAGATTAGTAAATATTTTATGGCAATATTTGCTTACATGTGTTTCCACAAACCTATTTAAGATAAACTACAATAAAGCTTGAGCCATAGATATCAGGTTCATACAAAAAAATTATGCATGCAAATATTAGTTTGGATATTTTATATGCTCTAAAATTTTCTTGAACAAAAAAAAAACACACCACACATTTTCAAAGTGCATTTTACGTTGTTAATTTTACCATTCAGTCTTTGCAATTAAAAAGTGTAATATTTGAATGAATCATTGTCTACCTTCAGAATATATGACTGAAAAGTCAATATGTTGTGCAGATGATTTTTGAAATAATTTTCCTCCACAAAAATAAAATAGTAAAAAAATGAGAGGATGAAACTTAGTAAAATCTCCTCTTGATAGGCTATGACATTTTGCTTTGGATTGTCTTCAATATAACAAAAAAATATTTCTTACATTCTTTCCAAGTTTTTAAATGCTTCGATGTCCTTACAAAAACAACAAAAGTTTTCAGATTTGAAATGCTCTCCTGTTTAATCTTCACGAGTTTTCTCTGAAACTCTGTTTGGCATTGAAAATTTTGATTTATTCAAATAAGATGTTTAAATATGTGAGTGTATATGTGTGTGTTTTAGCTAAGAGCAAACTCTTGTTTGCCCCAATCAGTTGGGACAACCGCTAAGTGTGAGCCATTAGGGCGTTAATTTAAGATATGACTTAGAATCATCTGAAGTGAATGCACTATTGTGAGTCTCCTCTTCAAGACCAGACAGCTTCTAGCTTTGTGGTCAGTAGCCAGAAATCCTGTGTGTCCCTCTCTGGACACAGGAAGAAATCGTCCAGGCATAGACGAAAGAGGGAATGTCACCCTCCTGTGTAAGCAATTCTAACTTTCTGGCAGAATCACGTGCAACTCATTGAAAGTGAAGCTCTCAAAACAATACCCGGAGGCCTTTCCAGCCTCTTCTGGAAGCCACAGCTTTGACAAGAGGTGCAAGAAAACACGCATCTCCCTGCGTGGATGGAGAAGAGCCAGTGTGTTCACCTGTGATACTGCACAGAAATGCTTCTTCCTAGCAGGCTTCATTTCCCACCTCCTTCCAGCACCTAAAGGCATCTTTCCCCTCAAAGACAAGGCAAGGTAGGAGTTGCTCACCTTCTAAGATATCAAGGGTCCCGTTCCTCTCCATCTTTGCCCTGATTCCCCGGCTGCCTGAGGGCCCCACGGTTTCCTCGACTGGCTGTCTGTACCTTCTACAAGTCTGCTGAGAGGTGGATGGGGCCACAGCTGCCACAGCCTGCTAAAGCTGGGAGAGACCGTGGCCTTCACCTCGCCCAGAGCTTCCATTTGTCAGAGGAGGGGAGAATGAGGTCCAGAAAGGGGAAGCAACCTGGTCACAGTAATAGTTTCAGAGACCTACAAGAAACATCTAGAAACTGCCTAACGCAATCTATACAGCTAAGGGGACTAAGCCTCCCTGCATCCTCCAATTAAGGGTTTTGCCCACCTGCCCTTATGCAGTGAGTGGATTTTTCTCATCTTGTGAGGAGTCGGTCCAAGATCCCCCCTGAGGGGCTCCCTACAAAGACAGAGGATGCTGTGTAGAGTAAGAACCATATGGGTAAATTGTTAGTCAAACCCAGACTTTGACTTCTTGAAGCAAACAAGATAAGGCACAGGAAATGAAGAAGCACCCTGCGTATTCTAAAGTGCGAGACACAAGTTGGCACTGTTAGTATTTGTCTCTTACCTGGTTGTGCTGACTCACACTTTACACACAGAAGCGTACCATCTCTCCCCACCTCTGCTGAACAAGGACAAGGGTAGATGCGGTTTTGTGGGACCTGAAGCTTTTACAATTTAGGGGGCTCCTCTTGAGAAATAAATACAATATATCTTAATTTTGCAATATTTACAAAAATCTAATGACATAAAGATGTTTTTAGGTGATCTGTCATGGATCCACTAGCTGTGGCTGGTGGTGGGGGAGGCTTCTGGCCAGGGAGGGCCAGAGGCTTAAATCTCCAGAGACTCCTAGACTCTCAGTCTTGAGACTCTTGAGATCCTCAGAAACAAATCGCAGAAACAAACCTCAAAGGTGAGATTCCCATAGGTTCATTAGCTCCTTGCTGAACCCACCTCTTACAGGAACCCCTCCTGGGGAAACATGGACCGTTTTTCTAGATGCTCATACTCCCTGTCATTACCTAATATTTATAAAACACAAATCAAGCCTGAGTGCCCACTTTGACAGTCCAATAGGAACCCAAGATCATTTAAATCAAGCTTGTTCAACCCATGGCTCATGGGCCACATGCAGCCCTGGATGCTTTTGAACACAGCCCAAAGCAAATTTATAAACTTTCTTAAAACATGAGTTTCGGCCGGGCGCAGTGGGTCACACCTGTAACCCCAGCACTTTGGGAGGCTGAGGCAGGTGGATCACGAGGTCAAGAGATCAAGACCAGCCTGGCCAACATGGTGAAACCCCGTCTCTACCAAAAATACAAAAATTAGCCTGGCATGGTGGCACGTGTCTGTAGTCCCAGCTACTCGGGAGGCTGAGGCAGGAGAATCGCTTGAACCCGGGAGGCAGAGGTTGCAGTGAGCTGAGATCACGCCACTGCACTCCAGCCTGGTAACAGAGCGAGACTCCATCTCAAAAAAAAAAAAAAATTGAGTTTTTTTGTGATTTCTTTTTTTTTCTTAGCTCATCAGCTATCATGTTAGTGTTAGTGTATTTTATGTGTGACCGAAGACAATTAGTCTTCTTCCAATGTGGCCCAAGGAACCCAAAAGATTGGACACCCTGCTTAAAATGGTCCATGAATACACTGGCAATTTCTGAATCCCAGATATCGTTGGTGGACTCAATCCCAGTTGTTCCACTGAGACCCTTTTGGCTTACATGCTCCAAAGTGATTTGTTTCTAAGAATCTCAGAAGTCCGAAGACTGAGAGTCTAGGAGTCTCTGGAGATTTAAGCCTCTGGCCCTCCCTGGCCAGAAGCCTCCCCCACCCCCAGCCACAGCTAGTAGATCCATGACAGACATCCTTTGTAACCCAGTCCTCTAGAGGAGTGAAGTCTCATTTCTTCAGAACTCTGACAACTGTCCAGGAGCCACTAGGGATTTAAGAGCTCAGCCCAGACTTCTGCTCCTTGGAGAAGGCTGTGAGTTCTAAGGTGAGATGAGCCCCACAGTTCCTTTCTAGTCTATGGCTCTTGGCCGAAGAGACCCTTCTTGTCCTTCTGCTTTTTGCCAGGGAGCCCCAAGGGACACAAGCCAAGGCCCTTCCCTGGCACCGAGAAAGTGAGGGAAATCCACTTGTGGTGGAAGGATGGTCTTGGTCCAACCTGGCTATGTCTCCTCCTGGACAGCTCAGTGGAGAATTGTGCCCTAGCACGTCCTGCCCACCAGCAAGGAGCTCTTTCATAGCAGAACTAATCCTGTCCTTTCACAGTGAAAACGGGATCTGCTGAGGTGTGATTTTAGGGGCATCAAGAAACTATCTCCTGCCCCCACCAAACACGGACACCTGAAGTTCTACCTTTAGGGATTCATTCCTTCATGCTAAGTTGTCAGCTCTCAGCGTTCTTTAGAAAAGAGCAAATACTTTCCATTTAACGAGTTAAAGGCTTAACCAGTTGAGTTTCTTTTGGTTTTTTGTTGTTGTTGTTGTTGTTTGTTTGTTTGTTTGTTTTTGAGATGGAGTCTCACTCTGTTGCCCAGGCTGGAGTACAGTGGCGCGATCTTGGCTCACTGCAACCTCTGCCTCCCAGGTTCAAACAATTCTCCTGCCTCAGCTACCCAAGTAGCTGGGACTACAGGCACCTGCCACCATGCCTGGCTAATTTTTGTATTTTTAGTAGAGACGGTGGGGTTTCACTGTGTTGGCCAGGCTGGTCTTGACCTCCTGATCTCAAGTGATCCGACCGCCTGGGCCTCCCAAAGTGCTGGGATTACAGGAATGAGCCACCACGCCCAGCCAACCAGTTGAGTATCTATGTGAATGAGGTAGAGCTGAGTGCAAGCCTGTGTGTGTGTGTGTGTGTGTGTGTGTGTGTGTGGTGTAATAGTAGTAGTAGGAATGTACAAGGCAAACGGCAGGGACAGGGATTCAGGAAAGGAGAGGGAACAGCACCCAAGACTGACTTCACTCTTTTCACCTAAGGTCAGCCCACAGGGCCCTTTATGGAAGGAAAGTGGGGAAAATCATTTTCAAAGGGTTTGGTAGAGGAGGGTTAGGTGGTAGGAGAATTTTCAAGTATGCCTGTGAAAAGCCTACACTTGTTCTGGTAACATCATTTCCTATAAATTGTAGTCTGAGTGACAGTTCTTTTTATTTTTCCTGAAGTTTTTCCATAAGAATTTTCCAAGCACCAGAAATTTCAATGTGAAAGATAGTCATTGTCTTACCTAATGAATTTAACTTGGGTTTTCATGTTACAAAAAAATAGAAAGGATTCATTTCAGGGGAAAGAATGTTAGTTTAAACTAGTAACATTAAATTATAGTAATTCAATAAAATTATGAAAGTTAGCCAATAAAGATTCAGAAAAAAAATTGGCTCTCTGTGTCATTTGTATTTTATAATAAAGAAATTGTTGGTCTCCTTATCTGACCAAGGTACATACCAGCACCCCATTAGAAATAGAGTCCAAGGGCGGGCATGGTGGCTCACACCTGTAATCCCAGCATTTTGGGAGGCTGAGGTGGGTGGATCACCTGAGGTCAGGAGTTTGAGCCCAGCCTGGCCAACATGGTGAAACCCCATCTCTACTAAAAATACAAAAATTAGCCAGACGTGGTGGCGCGCGCCTGTAATCCCAGCTACTCAGGAGGCTGAGACAGGAGAATTGCTTGAACGTGGCAGGTGGAGGCTGAGACAGGAGAATTGCTTGAACGTGGCAGATGAGATTGTGCTGTTGCACTGCAGCCTGGGCAACAAGAGCAAAACTCTGTCAGGAAGAAAGAAAGAAAGAGAGAGAGAGAGAGGGAGAAAGAAAGAGAAAGAAAAGGAAAGAAAGAAAAAAAAAAGAAAGAAAGAAGGAGAGAGAGGGAGGGAGGGAAGGAGGGAGGAGGGGGAGGGGAGGGAGGAAGGAAAGAGAAAGAAAGAAAGAGAGAAAGAGGAAGGAAGGAAGGAAAAAGAAAGAAAGAAAGGAAGAAAGAAAGAAAGAGTCCTGTGCAATGGCTTTGTTTCAATTTTCCTAAAAAGGACAAATAATATAAGACAAAGGTATGCCAGGAAATGAGTGAGTACTTGCTTTGACCTCCACAAGAGTTGTATGTCCCTACTTTTTACTGACAACTCATTGAGCCTCTTACAAAAGCAAGATGAGATGGTCATCCCACTTTTCCATTGGTTTTATGTTCAGGAATGCCCCAAGAAAGACCAGCTGATACTTTCCGTAGACAAGGAGAAGACCCAGAGGAGCCAAGGCCCAAAAGTTTACTGAGAAGCCCAGAAACTGAATCCAAAGTAGAACAGACCTTGAGTTTCCATCCTGGCCTCCTACTTGGAGCGAATTGCCTGTATAATGGGGACTCGCCCAGTACCCAGGCATTCCTCTAACCCCTGCGCTCTTAAGCCTGGCTCTTTGTAGTTTCTGACATGATGTTAAATCCCCAGTCTTCCATTCGACTTCTGCTCTCAGACAAAAATTCAGCAAGTATTTAGAACTTGGCCGGGCCAGTGACCACAAACAGACACTGGCTTCTAGTAAGAACCTGTAAAAGTTGCCTTTCTGTTGCCCTCTGATAAATGTGTGTCATGTACACACGTGCCCCAGATGTGCCCTGTCTGCATAAAAGCCAAGCACATCTACCACCTGGAAAGTTTCCACACTGGATCAATTCCCAAATTATATTCTGCTCTGGCATACTGCTAGTCCACCGGGGGCACCGTAAGGAAACCACTGTTTATTTGCTCAACTTGAAATGGACTTTCAGCGTTCTTTAGAAATGGTCTCAGAGGGTGTTTTAGACAACCCAGAACTTCCCAAAATGTAACCAACAATTCCAGATCCCATCTACTTGGGAATCGCGAAATGGAAAATTGAACATTTTCCCCAGATGAATTTATGTTCCACTTCCTATTTTTAAAAACTTGCAAGTTTATAAATCAGAAGCAAAGGGGCTGCTCTCACCACAAAACACCTGCTCTCTGACATTAAGCCTGGAGGTTTAAGTTCCCTGGAGGATGGCTCTGCCTGCCACTTCTCTTCACCTGTATGGATAAAAGCAGTGCGATGATCTGTCAGTAACCTAAAGCTTGGCCACTATGGGCCTAGAAGCAAATTATTTTATATGGTCCAAATGTTTGTTGAGAACATCAGAGAAACTTGACGAGCAAATGAAAATTTTCCATGTTGATATTAATCCTCTGTAGACTTTCCTTCCTGTGTGGAGAGCTGCATACTTTTACAGGTAGTAATCAGATGCCACAAACTATGAGCCTGATTCAACCCAAATTATGCAGAGCAGGGAATTTTTAAAAAGCTGCTTTTGATTTTTCTTAGCTCTTTGTAGACACTCTTAATGCAGGCCTGTTTCCATCCCCTAACTGACCCCTTTAGATTTCCATAGGCAAGTCAGAGAGAAAGCAAGAAGGGAATTGAGGGCACCTTGCTAGCCGTCTTCCATCTAAGCACAAACAAAAGTTCTAGAATTAAGAAAATGCATCCTCCTGCCTTACTAGCACACTACGTCCTGCACATTCTGGGCCTGGCCGCAAGAACAGTCAAGAAAGAATACGTGTTTTTGGTTTTTGGTTATTTTTTTAAAACCAAATCAAGATTTTGATTTCCAGAAATAAATCCTTCGCCCCTAACTTGTTCTCCTGTTTCTGAAAGGCCCATTCCTAAGAAGAAATGACTTGAAACATTTGCTCTATAATATTCGTTGGCATTCATAGCTCCAGTTTTCTTGGGAGGGTTTTGAGGGGGTTGTTTTTCTCATATACTTGGAGCAGAGTCCTTTCTGGCTCATTTCACAGACTGAAACGTCTAGCTTAGGTAGACCAGGTATTCAGCAGGGCAACAACTGAATTCCATAGCATCAGATTTAAGGGAAAATAGACTGAAATGATTTGGGGGAAGCAAGGTTTTTGAAAAAAAACATAAAAAGTCTTTTGTGCAGAGATGGGCATGGATACATACTCTCTAAAAATTTACAGATTAAAAGTCAGCCATTCCCAAACTCAAGAAACCCCTAGAGCATCCAGCAGCACTTCTGAAAAATAAATACAAGACCATATTTTCTTATTCATAAACCACTCTCTTACTAGTTCAAACTTAATTTGGTGACCTTGGAGACAATTTTTCTTTTGTAAGTAAATAATTATAATAAGTTGCCTCTAAGTTGTTATAAAACTACCCACAATTTTTCTGGCTTACAAAGAAAAATAAGAATGCTTAACATAAAGAGACTACTTTTGATGCTTCCAAACTTAAATAGTAATTAGGGAAAAAGTAGAATTTTTAAAAAGGAACCAATAAGTCAAAGAAAAAAGTTTTCCTTGTATTTAGAGAATGTTCCGTTTGAAGAAACAATAGAATATTGGAGGAATGTCCAGAAGGTAGTCATTGTTAGCAGAACAACTCTAAGCAGTTATTTTGAAACCTATGTTCCTACTCAGATATAGTGATAGGAGAAAACGTATCATTTTTCTTGTGCCAGTGCCCAAAGGCAAACACACTCCTGCACCATGCTTTCTAAGAACTTCCCCACCATTTGTTCTCAATGCAGAAGCTAAATTCCACCAAAGCTACCAGAATTACAAATGTCATTCCTTTTGTCCTTACCAGGGAGGAATTATTTTACAAATAAACTCACACATGTGCCAAATGGTGCTGTCAGATTGAAAACAATCTACATGTTGTTAAATAAGTCATCCTTTGCCAATATGATGGAGTACTATGCAGCTATACAAACAAGACATTATGCAGAATAATTCCTGAGATGTATTCTAAAGTGGAAAAAAAAATCAAGGTGCAGAAAAGTTTATACTGTAGGTAGGCTACCATTTCTGCCAAAGGGGGAAGATAGTATTTTTAAAAAGAGAGAGAAATGTAATTGCTTGGTTGGCATACAGTGTCTGGAAAAATAGACAAGATACTGCCCACTAGCAGACAGAGGTGGGAGGGAAACTAGTCACCGTACATCCATTTATATCTTTTGAATTTTGTGCAAAGTGAATGTTTTACCCAGTCAAATATAAATACCATAATTTTTTTTTAATCTGACAAAGTATATATTTCACTTGAGTGTTTGGGTCAACAAGAGTGCAATCCTCAGAATAAAAGAACATTTCCCTTTGGAGGCTGAGAGTTGGCCCCCATAATCCAGGAGTCTCCTTGCATCTAAAAGCCTTCAGGGGGCCAGGACTGTCCAGAAGGAAGGCCCCATGGCTCGCCAGCGAATTTTTATCAGTTCACTGGGGGCCCGGCTGGCCAAGGAGCTTCGGTTGCCTGCTGCGAAGCCTAAGCCGCAACAGCTGCATAAACTGGCTGTGCCCCAGCCTGACCTATTTTGGAGACAGGTCAGACCAGTGCATGCGGGGATAGGAAAACAACCTTCCTTGCAGCCAGTGGGTGCACTGCCAAGCTGCACCAGAGGGAGAAACATGGGGGCAGGAGCTCTCCAGCTCCTAGGAGCCTTACTAGCCAGGCTATTTTCTTTTTCATTCTCACACTGCACCCCAATAACACAGGAGCCCCCAACCTTTTGGGATGTAATGGAGGAAAATGGAACAGAAAGGTCATTAAAATGTATCCTTCAGCTTGAAGAATGCTACTTTGGAAGGTGTCCTTAAAACTTCTTAGCTCCAGTTTTAAAGGAGAGGGAATTAAGAAGAATCATGCACAAAGAAAAAAGAATGCACACAACCTCGTGTGCAGAGCTATAAAGACCTTTAAGAACAATGAAGCAGGCTGAAGAGGGGATATAATGAGAAACTGTGCAAAAACAATTCCCCAAAATGAAAGACTGTAACAGCATTTTAGGAATAAGAATGAATGTATGAGACTCATTTTCAAAAAGCAACGTATTTGTCAATTCCTGATCTGCTGAAAAAACTTGTGCCAAATACAAAGAAAAGTTTGAGTTGGAGTTTCAAAAAAAGCCAAGTTAATCTAAAAGAGAAAAGTAACCTTTTAAGCTGGAAGGAAAAGTAATTAAGAAGCATGTTTTGACATCTCAGCTAATGGTTTTAGAATTTTATTTTTTATACCCATTAAGTCGAGTTTTTTTACTTTAATTAGTTGCTCACAAACTCAATTTTTTGACTTGGTGAAAGCGGACTTAGTGGTGTGAGGGGTGTGTGTGTGTGTGTGTGTGTGTGTGTGTGTGTGTTTGGTCTGCATTGTTGCTTCTAAGCCCTGAATTAGGCTTTATCTGCCCTTGGGCAGAGCCCATCTGCTAGTTTGTAGGCTGGTCACTTTCTGCGTGTTCAGAGATTTTTTCCCCTGACCAAGACTTCTGAGTTTTGCTGCTAGGTGTAATTTGCACATAATACGCACCTTCCCATTTCATTCTCACAGAATCCTGGAAAGCTGGTATGCAGTTCCCTGTCTTAGAGATGTCAAAACTGAAGTTCAAAAGGTCACAACTAAAATGTGCTTGGTCTCAATTTTAGAGCAAAATTGGTGATGCAAGAACAGACCACTTTCACCTTGGGTACTGTGTTTTTATAAGGCAAGAAAGATCTGAAAAGCTTTGGAGTGTGTTTAAATCAAACAAGACAAAAAATATTCAATTGCTTTAGTGAACCTCAATTGGGGAACTGGTCAAGTGGGGATTCATAAAGAAGAAACCTATTGCTTTTCTTATAATAAAATGAATTGAACCAACTAATTTTCTTTAGTTCAGGTTAAGCTCAACCATGATGATTGAGGCACACACATGCACACATGCTTTGGCCAAGATTTTCTTAATCATCATATTACATTTGAATATTGGAAGAATTTAAATATATGTTTGAAGACAGATTCTATGAATCTATAATCATTTAAAAATAAAATGCTTTTGAAAGAAAGAGGTAGTATGAAGGAAACTAGGAAGTTAGTACTCAAAGGCAAGGGCCAATGAACTGGGTAAGAACCAAGAGCCTGTGAACTGGGTAAGTTATGCCTACACTAGAGTTTGCCACTAAAAGGGTAGAGGGCAAAGAGGGATATGTTTAAAAGTCACTTTCATTTTCTGTATATATGTACATTTAGCATATCTGTGTGCCTGTAAACATCTCAAAATACAAATGTAGACTTTCTATTAAAAATGCAAATGTGTGTGTGACCATATCAGCATTTACTATGAGAGTACACAATAATTCCATGTTGCAATACAAATTTCACAGCAATTAACTTTCCTTTCTTAATATTCTACCCTAACTTACTTATTTCCAACCATTAACACAAGACCAAATACATTTAATTCTACAGTTGTTTCCATAAATATGCCTACTTTTCAATTATAAAAATTTTGAAAATCTACATTTAAGTCTGATAAAACTATACTACTTGAATTATCCATATGATCCTGTAAATTTTTAAATGCTGAAAATCAGTGGTACTTTCTCTCCCTCAATCCTATGTTGGTCAACCAAGAAAAGTCTCCCATCCCTGTCACAAAGCATTTTGATCAGCTATTTTTTTTTCCTGAAACGGAGTCTTGCTCTGTCGTCCAGGCTGAAGTGCAGTAGCATGATCTCAGCTCACTGCAACCTCCATCTCCCAGGTTTGAGCAATTCTCCTGCCTCAGCCTCCCAAGTAGCTGGGGTTACAGACATGTGCCATCACACCTGGCTAATTTTTATATTTTTAGTAGAGACGAGGTTTCATCATGTTGGCCAGGCTGGTCTCAAACTCCTAACTTCAGGTGATCCACCTCCCTCGGCCTCCCAAAGTGCTGAGATTACAGGCGTGAGCCACCGCGCCTGGCGGCTTGATCAGCTATTTTTAAACAGAATATGTTGGATTAGGTCCAAGACATGTGGGGAACTGGCTTCTAGAATTCAGTTGATATTCACATACCATTACAGATACAGTAAATATGGCCAAATAAAAGTACATAAGAAAGTATAGTCGAGGAATTAGTGAATGAGTTTAAGGAGCCAAACATACAGCTAGTTTAATAGTTGCCTATCTTGAGTTCTAATCTGTTTTGCTAGGGAAGGTAATTTATCAATCACCTCAGTAAGAGGTGGACGTAAAAACTCAGACTACTTCGATCAACTTACTTTACCACAAAGTGGAGGTGTTTTGTTTTGTTTTGTTTCACTTAAAATCCTGCAGCAAAATGTAAAATGGTACGAATTTTGCTGTATGCAATGTGCAAGGCAAAATGCTTTCTCAAGATTTTCCTTTCCCCTAGAAGAAATGTTCATCAAATCAAATTCTTAACACTGTTGCCTTTTATTCAATACAATTTCATTTTCAAAGACAAGTGGCCACTTTAACAACAGAAATTACCTGTTGGTGGTTTTTAAAAGGATTTATCAGGAAGGAAAGAAGGAAAAGAAGAAGATAAGAATTTATAACACCTATTATTCCTCAACTGTCCTCAATAACTATATTTCATGATTTTCATACCTCCCTTTGACAATGGTGAACTTTCTAATTCTTCTCTCGTGAATTGATGTTTTATGATGTTAAATAGGCATTTTGATAACTGTGCATATTCCAACTAAAACTTGGAAATATACATATTCTGTTCATTTTGGAGCATAATCTCAGCTTAGATAATTTGAAGAAAGCCTTCCTAAAGGAGAGGTGTTCTGCTTCCAGCAAAAGCTCACAATGCTATTGGAGCTCAGTATTTCCCAACACTGTAGGGTAGAGCTAAAAGCTGAGTTGTGTCTTGCTCTACCAAAGACTGGTGTGAATGGGACAAAAATATCTTTCCCAATAGGGCAGAGGATGGCCATTAGGGTATTAGTCTTTTCAATAACCTTTATTAGGAAGGAAAGAAAGAAAATAGGTATTGAAGGTAAGAATTTATAACACCTTTTATTCACCTATTATAGAAGTATAATACCTATTGCTGCTTTGGTGTTTATCTTCCAGAAAGATGGCAATACCTGAATTTTCTTCAGAAATATCTGAAATTCCTTTTCACAATTCCCCAACTAAAGGCAGCCAGTTCTTGGGTCAGCAATTTTGAGTTGGTACTAAGATCAGGCCCAACTTGGAGCTGGAAGCTGCTGTCCCTGGGGCAGTGTGTGAATACACGGCCTAATATCCAAGGAAGAAAAGTTACTTGAACTCTGTATGTATACGAAGTATACATTTGAAATATATGACAAAGAACTATCTAATGCTATATCTGGACCCAGGACATGGGAACCATAACAAATCTGAGCTAACTTTAACTTCTAGCTTAATCTATTTCAGGCAGTTGTTCTACACTGCAATGTTTGGTAGTAAATATTTTACATCAGAGAGCATTTGAGCACAGATGGATTATTAATTAATAGGAGGATTATAATAGAAAATATTAGATAATACCCACCAAAATTCTGCTCTGTATGTCAAGATTCATCTTGCTCAAGAGTGAACAAGAGTAAAAAATAAAACAATAACGCCTCATGCACAACTTTTTAGTACTGAAAAGAGCACGAAGAAAGAGATTTGAAAACCTCACACACAGGCAGATCCATGATGCACAGTTACATATCCAAAGCCTAAATCTGGCATGAGTTTTACAACCTCAGTTAGTGCGATTTGTTGGAATTTGCAAATTAAGCACAGAGATGGTATTTCCAGAAGATCCCTTTGCAGGATTTTTGCTCTCATAATAAAAGAAAAACCTATGCAAATATATTGAGTTCTTAAACAAACAAACAAAAGTCGAAAAGTTCATCTCAAAATCAACAGTTTAAAAGAGTCATAAAATGATTCAACGAAATATTTCTCCCGACATTCAACAACTGGGAGGCTGTGCTGTTACCTCAGTTTCTGATGACTTTAGAAAGTGCAATCCATA
This sequence comes from Pongo pygmaeus, assembly GCF_028885625.2. Taxonomy (NCBI): domain Eukaryota; kingdom Metazoa; phylum Chordata; class Mammalia; order Primates; family Hominidae; genus Pongo; species Pongo pygmaeus. Next base: position 122,775,186 of record NC_072384.2, read on the forward strand.
GGACAAACATATCTTCATTTTGTGCAACTAAATATAATTTAGTGCCAGCATAATTCTTAGTGTAATAAATAAACTCTAACAATGCACACACATACACATAAACACATATCTATTCCTAAATTATAGAGGATTAGAAATATACATGAGAATCATCTAACCATCTATAAACACAGAAATTATGGAAACACGTGTAGAGAGATGTAGTCAATATAACTCTGAGATTCCTGTGTATTTAATTATTCCCCACCTACTTTTACATAAAAATCTACTATGTTTTCATTAAATAATTCCAGCTTGGAAGACAATTTTAGGGAAACTTTTGTATTTAGAAATTTAGCAACAGGCAGATAGTAGCTGCCATGCTTTCTGCCACCACCCCCCCCCAAAAATGAGAATCTATTTGATGATAAATTCACCGTCATAGCCTCAGTTCTAAGTAAGAAATAACGATAGGATAATTAAAAACACCCCATGAGTCTTCTCTACAAACTACAACATGTAACTGGTTTCAGTTCCTATATCTTAAAGAGAATTTGGTCAATTCCTCCTTAGAGATTTCTGAGGAAAAGAAGGATTTTCCAGGACAGATAAATTGAAATGATCCCGCTTTGATCTCTGTGGTTAAGAACCCCTCACAATGGAAGATGACCACTGAGGGGCCGCGCTCCCGGCCTTTTAATGCGTAACAATGGTATCAACAAACAGCTACTTAATCAATATTTGGCCAGAGCTGCTGAAAACTTCCTTTTCAGATTTTAATTCCTACTTGTAAAACAACCCCAGAGCAGCCAGTGAGATAAGACATTAAACTGACTGCTTAATTGCCTTTTAGTGTCTTGTTAGTTATATATGTACATTCTAAATGGTTCTTTAATCTTTATTTACCCTCATAGATAAGTTACCTGTCATACAGAATCCAATCGAACGTAAAACATTTTCTGTTCCAGCCCAAGCCAAACTCTCATTTCTCACCGTTTGTTTGTTGTTACTGTTGCAGCTTTTCATTTTCATTGGCCATCTACTTATGTACAACTTAAACATTTAGTCTCATGGGAAGAATTTTTTGTTGTTGTTCTCAAAATATATGCATTCATGGATGCTGAAGCCATTCGGATTTAGCGGCCACACTCCTATTCACGTGATCGATTTCTGTATATTCCACTCTCCTGAACCGCCGCGCGCTGACTGGTTCCGCCTCACCGCCCGGGTGGGTTTTATTGCTCAGCCCTGGGGACTTTTAAATGACCCTTCAGTAATTATTACTCAGTAGAAGCCCCTACGTCCTGGTTCCGGTGCTATCAACAATCAAATCAAACCCCAAAATAAACATACGATTTCAAGCATTAATTAGAAAATCTGCATGTTTTCAATAAAGCTCTAGAAGGTAAGCACACAGCAGTCAACCAAACCAAACAAGCGAAAAAGAAAAAACCAGCAGCTGAACTCTGGTGTTTCCTTTCAAATCGTTCCAGCAGGAAAATTGTTACCGCGACATTAACAAATCGAATATGCGTGGTGTTCTAATAGAATTCAAGTTCTGATACTTCCAACATTTTTTAAATGGATGATATTTCTTTGCTGAGTTTTGCAAGGACTTCAGAAAATATGAAGTTTTCTCTAAAGAATCGAGACGACGTTGAGGTCAAATTCGTGATCCTAACAAATGGACTTGGAAAGTGGGCTGGTCTGTCCACTTGAATAAAGGATCCGATGCCATAAACCTATGATCCTATACCCAATGATTTTAATCTATGGGAAAGTTCGTCCCCCGCCTTCCCCTCCTCCCAACCTTGGACCAAAATGGCCCTTCCTGCTCACTAACCGGGAAAGAAAGGGCCCTTCGTTTTCCTTGATTTCAGCAGTCCCTTAATGTAAGAGTGCTCTTTTCATGATTTCACTGGAAATAAAATACTCCAAATACCTTTAACGCTTTTCTGCGTTTTAAACTGATTAATCTTCTCCTACCTCCCCCCAAAAAAGCTGAAGTCGTCTTCGTTAACTTTACAAAAGCTGACAAGCTTACAAATAAAACGGAAACTTGAGCAAAGCTTTCGTCACTTTTACTTTCACCGATTTTTTAAGAAAGCACTCTTTTTTGTAAACGTCAAATAGGAGGGAACAGACAGGAAAGGAATATAAGCCCCCAACCGACCTATGCTTGAGATCTCTTAGCGGGATCTTTTAAATTGTTGCAAACCTCCCACGCTCACTTGTGATTTTAAAAGGGAGGACAGTCTTATGAGAGTGTATCGCCAGTCCCCAATCAAAACATCAGTTTGGCAATCTGGCCTCTCTCCCCCTGCACTCCGGAGCTGCCACTCCAAAGCTGCTACAACAAGTCAGTAATTGTAACGTTGCATCTAAATATTTAAGCGAGAGTCTTGCAGTCGCGTGTCCATTTACAGTCCTCAACTGTCCTCTAATTCCATTACTGCACAAAGCAAAAATGTTTCCCAAAACTCACAAACAGGAAAAGCGTCACCCTGCTGGAGGGGGAGAAGGAGGGGTGGAGGAGGAAGAGGAGATGATGAAGGGGCAGTTTCTATTGATTAGTCACCGCTTTTGTGTTAAGGGCTTTCTTTAAAATAAGAAAAAAATGGGGGGAGGTTGCAGAAATTTCACTAATGTGAGCCTCAGGCAAGGGAGGGAAAAAAAAGAGGAGAAGAAGGGGGGAGGCGGGCTGTGTCTAGATGAAAGTGAGAAGGACATAAAGGAGGCAATTGAGTCGGCTGCAGCCTGGCGAGCTAAGCTTCGAGCCGGCCAGAGAGTAAGGGAGGGGGCGGCGCGGCGCGGCGCTTTGGCGCAGAGCGCAGGAGTGGGGGCCCAGCCCATTGTGGCGGCGCCCGCGGGCCCGCTAGGCAGCCGGGGGAGGAACAGAGGCGCCCATTGAGCGGCCGCTGCGCAGGGCCGTGCCCACAGCCCCGGATGCCTCGGCCAGGACTTGGCTACCCCGGCTGCCTCTGCTCCAGTCTCAGCGCGGGCCAGGGGCTAGGGGGATTGGGGATAGCGGGCGGGGTTCGTGTTCGTGAACCGCCCAGCCCTCTCCTTTCTCCTGGGCTATGGAGCTGGAAGGATGGATCCAGCAAGGGTGCATCATGCTTAGTGCGCGCCGGTTAGGGAGCGCGGGCCTGAGCGCACGAGCTCCACAAGCGGCTCAGCTCTTGAGTTGAGCGAGGGAAAAGCGAAAGTTGGGAAAGTTAAGAGGACCATCTGGGAGAAAGACACTGGAGAGAAGAATGAGGTGATTCTGACCTCATTCAAGGTGGCTCAACCCTTTTGTCCTAGTGTCTGCCAAGCAGACCTCAGGCCAAAGATGTCCCCTGAAAAGCCAGGCTCAGCAGCACCCACCAGACCCACTAACTGGAAACGGGCAAGAATACACCACACTGGTCAAGGGACCCCAAAGTCCCTCCTCCCTCAGCTTTCTCCTCCCCCTCTGCCAGGGCGCTAAGAGCGCTTTATCAACATTCATTCTATTTTACAAGCGGGCAGCCTGGGATTTTTTATGCCCAAACAACAGAAAGCAGTTTTTGAAGTTTCTAGACTTCAAACTGCACCTCACTCTGTCCTTTCTCTGGGCCCCTCTTGCCCTCCAAGGCTCATCTGAAAAGGAGCTAGAGGTGCTGAAGAGACAGACACTGCATCTTCCTTGACAACCCCAAATTAAATCAGGCTGCAGCCTCCAAGGTGTGTGTGTGTGTGTCTGTGTGTGTGTGTGTGTGTGTGTGTGTGTGTGTGTGTGTCTGTGTGTGTCTGTGTGTGTGTGTGTGTGTCTGTGTGTGTGTGTGTGTCTGTGTGTGTGTTTCCAACAGCACAGCCCCCACTGGGGAGAATACTCTGATTTTAAAAATGGTAGCAATTGCCCTTGAATAGCAGCCGGCCCAGCTAGACAGCCCAAAAGACTAGAAACATTTTGTAGGTGAAATGGCCACTTTTTCCACGCTGGAGAGTCCATAAAACTTCCTGGCGTAGCAGCTATGGGGGCTCATTGAATAATTCATCCCTCATTGCAAGCCCATAATGTCTATTCTCAGCCTTTTGTGGTGCTGTTTTCTCTTCTTTTCTCCTTGAATTATAAAAAGGTTGCCTTCCTTTGTTCACATCAAGCTGCTCCGAGCTGGAGCTTTGTCTGGGCTGAGCTAAAGTGTGAGTTTCAATGGACTCTCCAGGCTTTGTCTCCCAAGTTCATCTCCAAGTGTAGATTGTGTAGAGAAGGCCTTCTTTGTAAAAGCTGGAAAAGTTGTACAAATGTTTGACCAGCTCATTTGGGACGTTTTGTCTCCTGGGCCTCAGTCGCCTGTACTGCGAGAGAGCAGCCAGTCTGCCGCGCCGGTGCCTCCAGCAACAAGTAGCAAAGCCGTGAGTCCCCAGCCTCTGTGACTGCTCTGGGCTCTTCTCCCCACTGCCCACAGGAACACATTTGGTTTGGGGTTGTCTGACTCCCTGACTTCCTCCCTTCTCAGCACCTCTATGCTGCAGCTAGGCCTGGGATAAAAGCCAAGGTGTCTTCTCAGAGACCAGGGCAGAAAAATGCACCTCTCCAAAAAGAGGATTTAGGCTGAGTCCATAGGAGGCCTCTGTCATAAAGCAAAGGAAGCATCTCCCTGCCCAACCTGCTGTGGTTTGACATGTCTTTGATTTCTTGTGTGCATCAGAGTATCTACACTTGTTTTTCCCTCAAATCAGCCATTTGGATCTGTAACTTCCAAATCTAAATGTTCCTTCCACGTTGTGTGCAGATTTTGCATTGCTTTGTAAAGCAGCTGCTCAGAAGAGCCACTGGCTGCCACGGAGTTGGGCAACGAAGATAAAAGAAGTCCCACTTGGATGTCACTCTGGTAAGGGCTCGGACCCAGCTAGTCACAGTCGGCAACGGCTGTGAGCCCACCTGGAAAGCCGTCTGTCCCTCTGGCAACTCCAAAACTAACTTTGCCCAATGAACTCCGAGTCCCAGGTGAGGAAACTTCAGGCGAGAGTGGGGCCGCTGGCCACTCTTGACCAACTGTGCATTTGAAGAGGGGCAATCACCCCCAAGGCCAAAGCCACTGAGACACAATCCTCCCCTCCCCCTACCGTCTCCCGCTGCAACGATCCTTTCCTGGTTCAGCATTTATTTTCCTTGTCTTTCTTTTTGCGTTTTTACCCTTGAAGTTTGAGGATGACTTGCGGCAGGTGAAGGGGAAGCAAGCTGCACTTCTGTCTCCCATGGGGGAGATTTTTTTTCTTAGTGCTGACAGCGCACAGCCGAAAAGGAATGGGGATCTGTACCCCTAGAAGACAGTGGGTGCCAGCACTCTAAGAACCCAGATCCCTTCAATTTGTAACCCAGAGCTTGGGTTCCTTTCAATTCCCAGGCACACACAGGTTAAAACCCCTCACATTTGAAAATCAATTTCAAACAAATCAAACCAGTCAACACACACACACATTTTAAGGCAGCCGATGTGGGGGCAATTTTGGAGGGCGGTTGCCCAAAAGAGTTCTCTCTCTCTCTCTCTCTCCTTTAATGCGGGGAAACTCCGGAGACCAGGGCCTTTCCTGAGGGCATAAAAGCTACTTCAACTTCTGAAGATTCAAGTACCCTCTATCCCCGGCCCTACAATTGCTCAGAGATGCCCAGTCTCATACATTTAATGGCAAGAGAGTGACCGCTTCCCCTGCCCCCTACAATAGAGCACAATTCACAGTTCTAGAATCCCAGGGACTGAAAGTGGTAAGAAAGAAAGATTTACAAAACAGAAAAACTAAGCAGAATAGAAATGTTTATTTTAATTCCTAGTGTCCCTCTGGTCTTTCACTTCCATGACGTTACTCAGGCGCAGAGACACCGCGCATGAAGCGACCTTGATCCGAGCTGGGCTTGGCTGCCGTCAGATCACCAATGTCAGGGAGCCGATGCCCTCCAAGTCCCCCAGCAAGTGCGCCGCCCAAGGCGCCACCGCTTACCTCGCTCGCTCAGGATGCCGTCGATGCTGTGTTTGGCCTTCTTCTCGCTTTCCTCTGCCTCCTTCCTCTCCAAGTCGGCCTCCTCCTCTTCACCTTTCCCGAATTTACTCCTCAGGATGCGGCTGATGGAACTCACTGGGGGCGGGAGGAGGAAGGAAGCAAGGGAGTTCACATGGTTGAGACAAGCGGGGCTGTGCGGGAAGGACCCCCCCCCCCCAATAAAACCAGGGCCCTAGAGCCTCTGCCCCGCACTGCTCGGGTGTCTCCTTCTGCATCTCTGGACATCCTCATCCTTCTCCAGCCCGCTCATCCTGCCACTCAAACCTCTCTCCCTATTATCTGTATCTCGGTACTGAAAGACGGAACCTGGGAAAACCGTGCCTCCAGTTAGGGCCGGATGCCATCTTTGGCCCTCGATTCTGGGCAGGAAGCATTTCCCTTCTTGGACTCAGAAGACCGGGCTCTAGGTCTCCAACCTAAGAGAATTCTCCCACCAGCCCACCGGGTACCCTCCTTCCTCCCCACCTGAATGCATGGATCCTGCGGTTCGCCTTAAGGGAGGAAGAACCAAAGCTGACTTGTCCGCGCTCCCCCCCAACCTCCCTGTAAATCAAGTTTGTTTTTTTCTTTTCTTCCCCCCCCCCTTTTTTTTAAGGCTATAAAGGGTTTAAATTTTCAACTGCAGAATCGTTTCCTATTGTAAAAATCAAAAGAAAATGCACTCTCTCCCACTTATTTTTTCCAGATTCCAGTCTGGTAAACAAATCCATGCTCTGAAATATATGTTTCTCGCAGAGGGAAAAGGGAGTTTCCTTTTAATTAAAAACAAACCCTCCCGTGCGCCCTCTCGCTGGCCCCGTGCTCGCCCCTCTTCTCCCTCCGCCTCCCCCAGGCTGCCGTGGCGGGGGGCTCCGGACAGTCCCTGAGACTCTCGGGAGAAATCGGGGCCGTTGTGGAAGCCTCCACGGCTTTGCGCACACGGCAAAGTCCCTCCCGGCGCGGGCCCCATCTCCCTTCTGTTGGGGTTACCAAAACGTTTGTTTCTCTTTAAAAGGGAACATCAATATTAATAAACGCTCTGCCTCCGCCTCACGTTTCCTGCCCTGCCTCCTCGACAGAAATCTTTTTTGGGGAGTCCTCAGCGGTGGTCTCGCCATCCTCCGCCCCCAGGACAAGCAGCTCACCCCTCCCTCCATAAAGTGCCAAGAACACCGGGTTGGTAAATATTTCAGGGCCTCGGGAGAGGCCACCTCCCAATAGCTGAGATCGATAATTGGGGTGATTACGTCTGGGTCGACGTGCCGGGGTAATAGCGACTGACTGTCGAGCCTCGGGGAGACGTTAATGGGCCTAGTACCTGAGGGCACGGTGTTTCGATCACAGACCGCGTCCTTGAGTAATTTGTCTCGGATTTCCCAGCTGAACATGCCCGGGTTCTCTCTTTTGTATTCCTCAATTTTCTTCTCCACGTCAGGCGTTGTCACCTGCTTTAAGAGAACAGGCGGGCAGGCGTTGGTACCCGGTACCCTGGGCCAGGTGGCGGCGGCCCCACCGCCTCTAGGCCTGTCGGGATGCTCCTCCCTGAATCCTCTGTGGAGGTCCCCCTTTGTGAGCAAAAAGACCTCAACTCTCCGAGGCATTTTAGAAAGGGGCAGACAAGAACACATTCCATCCCATCCCAGAGCAGCCTGGGAAGCCTCTACCTCCCCCAGACAAGCCCCAGACAACCGGGATAAATCCAGAAGAATTATAACATCTTGATGGGGATGGGGTGGGATTATGCTTTCTCATCCCTGGAAATAAGGCAACTGCTTACACAGAACCAACATGAAAACGAAACTAAAAAAGAGATGCTTGAAAAAGGAGATGAAAAATCAAGTTAAATCTGCAACTTGTGCTTTTCCAAAGGGATATTTATGCCAAAGTGAAGACTGAAATGTAAAGGTATGTATTTGGGTTTTTAAAACTTCGAGTCGATAACAAATATTAATTAAGAGAGACTGACTCTTCTCTCCACCCCCAATATATATTTTTTAAAAAGAAGAAGAAGGCTCCAAAGATTCTTAGAAAGGCTGTGAAAGGGTTTCAGTACGTGGGAAGGAAGAGGAGGGTGTTTGGAGGTCTTCGGTTTACCATAACCCTCTTGATTTTGCCCCGTGGCAAGTAGAAGAAAAGACAGACCTTGTGTAATTCCCTCCCACTCAGCCCTAGCTGGTGTGACTCTTTCTTTTTAAAAAGGGAACCAAAATAATTTAAGGGTAGCACCAAACTGCTTATTTTTTTTAATGGAGTCATTGGCTTATTGCAAAGAAAACTGATCACCCTAGTTTTTGACTCATTGAAAACAATTTGCACTGGGGGAGACTGAGGGCGGGGTTTGGGAGACAAACCATTATAAAACCTAAAGAGGTTCCTTACATTCGTTTTGGAAACGACGGTGCCATGGGTGGGAGCCGGGAAGACACTTAGGGAAGAAATCGGCAACAGGTGGGCACATAGACCTTGCCTGCTTTAGGTGTTTATCCATTAAAATAATTTGATGAGGATTCCAAGGCTTATGAGCTTTAAAAAACAAATGTTATTTTTCCTTTGCAAAAAGGCGAGAGCTTTCCCTAAGTGTTCATCAAGAAGTTTCCAGGGCGCGCGCACACAAACACACACACACCCCTTTACACACCTTCACAGACCTCAGAAATAACTCATTAGAGAGCCCCAGATGTCAGCCGTTGCCCCCCGCGCCCGCTCTTCCCCAACACAGGGGACCACAGTCTGGGAGCCAGGAGGGCAAGGCCCGCCAGCTCACCTTGGGCTTGCTGCCGCCGATGGCACCCGGACGTATGGAGCCGGTCTCCTGGTACCTGCACAGGATCTTGGAGACGCAGCCGTGGGACACGCGCAATTGGCGCGAGATGACGCAGGGCCGGATGCCGTGATGGGCCATCTCCACGATCTTGTGGCGGATGTGGTTGGGCAGCGGCCTGCCGTTGATAAAAACGCCGCCGAGCTGGTTGACGCGACCCTGGCCGAGGGGAGTGGACACTGTGGGAAGGTGAAAAAGAGAAGCAAGGGAAAATCACTGGAGGGAAATAAAAAGCAAAGAACAGCAGCATGTAATTTCGCAGTCTTCTGGCCTATCCTCATGTTTACAGCACCGACACTGAAACTGCTCGACATCGGACTACCAGACCCAGACCACATTTCAATCACATTTGTTCAAATTATTCAGCAATATAGCACATGTAATCTTGTGTAAAGACAGCAAGTGGGGCAAAATAATTCTCCCCAGAGAAAGCGTCTTCCCCTTCGGGCCCGGGAGGAGTGGCAACTTAGGAGACCCTGCAGCTGGTAGAGAGTCTAGCTGGCTCTAGAAACAGCCTCCTGGTGAAGAGAAGTTCACCCAGAAGCTGGCCTTGATGAACTCTGCTCCCACCGATCCCTGTCCAATTGGGATCGCTCCCTTTCTAAGGGATTTGGGCCAGCTGATAGCCCTTGGGGTTTCTAGCCAAAAGTGCAGCAGCCAAGGGTCAAAGAGGGTCCAGAAAGGAGGCCCAAGCAGCAGTGCCTGTGTCACCTGTTACATCTTGGGACAGAGACCACAGCAGCGGCAGGGCTGCTCCTGGGCCCCCTAGCCCCCATTCTTGCTCTGGGTGTTACATTCTACTCTAGGCTGGGTGTGAAGGGGGTAGTGGGGGGGGGGGCGATGAGCATCTCTGCTGGGGCGCCCTAACCTGGAAAACCATTGAAAAGGGCTCAGGCTTGCAAGGCGTCCTGCCTCCCCGGGATTCCCAGAATCTTCAAGTGGACTGAAAGGCGACTCCTAAGCAAGTTATAGAAACTTCTAGATGCTATTTGAGATAAATAGAATTCTAATTTATTTAATTATTCTAAAAATTCCAATCACAGTGGCGCGGCGTTAGCCACCACAACTTTGCAGGGCAAAAAAAAAAAAAAAAAATGCTTCCTGAACGAACATATGTTTCACAAGTGTGGGCGCAGCCGGGACAATTTCGAGACAATTTCGAATGGACAAATTGCGGAGAAGTTGCTTCTGCCGCTCAGAAGCCGGTTCACCTCCTTCTCCACCGCGGCATTTCCAAAACAACAGGGGCAAGTCGCCCCGGCCCGCTGCAGGCCTGGCCGCCCAGCTCCGCCAGGATTTGCAGAGAGCAGCGCGCTCCATTTGCAGAAAGGAAATCGAGTAGGTCCTCGCCCCCGACTGGTGCTTCTTGGGGTGTGGGATGCCCGGGGAATGGGCTTCCTGGAAGCACCAAAGGAGCCTGCGGAGCCTGGGGATGGGGTGAGGCAGCCGGTCCCAGGCCCTGGGATCCAGGCGGCGCGCTGAGGCCCTCCCTTACCTTCCAGCGGGAACCCGCTGCGCGGGTAGTTCTGCCCCGGGCCCGGCCGCATCATCCTGGGCACAGCACCGGCCAGCGTGGTCATCCTGGGGGCAGCTTCGCTCGGAAATTATATCCAGGTGAAGGCGAAACGGAAAGGCGAGTGCGGCGCGGGTGACCTTCGGGAACTATCCGGAGAGTGGAGAGCCCCTCCCCAAAACGGCTGGAGAGAGAGGGAGGGACGCGGGGAGGGGGGCTGTCGGTTCCTAGTCCAGAGGCCGGAGCTGGAACCCGGGAAGGGGCAGGACGGGGAGGCCCCGGAGTCCAGGATCCCGAGCCCAGGGCGGAAAAGTTTGGTACGAGTCTGGGCAAATGTTCCAGCGACTGGGGTCCCTGAAAAGGGGGCTCAGAGAGCCACGGCGAGCCGGGGAGCCTGGTGAGGAGGGAGCGCGGCCTGCCTGAGTCTCCTCCTGTGGTGACACCGAGTGCGGGGATCCGGGCTCGGGAGCATTTATTAGTTCTTTTACCCAAAGCTTGGTCAGGAGCCCTGAGCTGCGATTGGCCGACGGGGAGACCGTCCCGGGTGGCAGAGACACGCGCTGATTGGGCAACAGCGGCCACTTTCTCTTCCCATCTCTGGTGGTGCCGAGGCCTCTGCTGGCCCCGAGGGGGACCCGCGCTGCGCCCCTTGCCCAGGAGAGAAGGGTGGCCCGGTGGAAACTGAGAGAGACAGCCCCAGGGAGATGGCAGTTGCTGAGGGCGGAGAAGTCTCTGTCTCTCTGTCTCTGTCTGTCACTCTGTGTGTGTGTGTGTGTGTGTGTGGGTGTGTGTCTTTCTCTGATCTCTCTTTCCTTGACTTTCTATTTCTCTCTCTGTCTCTTTCTGTGCCTCTGTGTGTGTGTGTCGCTCAGCGTCTATTCCTCTTGTTATTTCCTGTGTCTCTCTATATGTCTCATTTTTTCTACCTGTAGGTCTCGCTCTCATTTCTCTTGGCTTACTGCCACTGGAGGTGGCACAATTCCAATAAGAAGGCATCTGGGGCCCCAGACATATTTAGCTTTCCTTCCTGTGGTCAGTGCCCCTTGGCCTAGGCTTGTTAAGGGGTCCTCCCTGTGGGGTTCCTCCCGGGAGGAGTCCAGAGTGCGCTGATGTTCTTTTGTCTTCTCCGTCTGCAAGCGGGGCTAGTTTGAAGCACAGGCAGCCGTCGCTAGGCCCAAGCACTCGTTAGTTGAAGGCTGGGGGTATGGGGGAGGGTGCAGAAAAAAACCTGGCTCCTCTTCTTGATGTAAAAACCGCTCTGGCAAGCTGCGGTTCTAAATCTCTACGTATACATCCCCGATGCGTCGACAGAGATGTGTCTATATGTTAAAGTTTTGCCCGGGTGCAGCGTTTGTTCTCAGGAATTTATTATGGCATTCAGACTAAACTGCTGGAAAAATAAAAGGAACGAAGTCTTGGCTAGGAGCTGAAGTGTCCCCAGCAGGATATGACGCCAGGAGTGTTGTAAAGACTGTCTGTCCTTAGAGAAGGTACCATTGTGCATAGCCTTTTATTTATAACTTGGTAAGTGCCAGCGAACTCGCCTCCTTTACACCCCCGAGTGCCAGCCCCGCGCTCTGCACTGCGCTTTATTCGCTCGAGTCTATTCAGGGACTGTCACTCCGGGGCCGCGAGGTATTCAGGGCCTTAATCAATCAAAAGGATGAGAATCGGGCAGGTTTTTCCCTTTGAAATAAAGGAAACAATGACTTCTGGGCTTCAAGTTCCCCCTTTTCCTTTTACGATTTTTGAATTTTTCCTGCCCCTGGAGGGAGTTCTCCACTCCTCTCTCTCTGTCCCCCTCCCCCACCTCCTTTGACAGTTTTGACGTGAACTCGGGCCCTCAAACCTACTTCCCCATTCCCTAATTAAGGCAAACTCAGAAGGCAAGATGTAGGGGTGTGTGGGGTATAGCTGCTCAGCAATCCACAAGTTGGCCCTTTAAAAACCCACCCACCATTGGGGAAAACACGCAAGATTTCAGCCTGCCTGATGCCAGAAGGCTTGGTTGACCCTCAGAGCCACGGAGACAGGTCTCAGGAGACTCCCAAAAATGTCTGGACCCATGAAGGAGGCATGTGCCATGTTTAACCTGGTTTTACATAAAATGATTCAATTTTTCAAGGGGATAATTTTCTTACTTTGTTTTTAAGGAGTTGGGGCCACCAAAGCCTGTGTCCGTATGTTTTAAGCCACTTCTCAGCGATAGCTAGGCTTTTTCCAAGTTTTCTTCTTCCCAAAGGTTGAGCAGAGTCGACAGAGCGCTTTCTGGGGTCAGCGGTAATCGCTGGATGAAGGAGGTACCCGAAGTGTAATTTCAAGAAGGCAAATGTAGGCTCATCTCTCAGCTAAAATAAACTCTGGGACCCCGCGAGCAGTTAAAGAACATCTAGGGCTGAGTCTCATTTGTTTTTGAGCCGGAGGCTTGGTCTCCAAGCCCTCCCAGCTTCCACCGGTCCCTTTCCTGCCGGGAGTTTTGAGCTGGCAGATGCTGGAGGGAGGCGCTTGCTGCAAGATTCCTTCTCCCGGTCCGGTAGACTGCAGAGTCCGCGGGACCATTGAACGGAGGTACTGCAGGCTGAGCTGGGTCTTAAGTGCCCATGGGGGCTGGTTCATAAACTAGCCGTCACTTGCTATAAACATGTACAAATGGAGGTCACGAGGATGTGGGGGTGCTGGGGACCTAAAGCTCCGGAATCAGGAGGCGACTCATTTTCTCTCCTTTCCGGCCTCTTTCTCTTCTGCGGAGCGCTCTGAGGTTCATATGTACCCAGATGATCAGCTCGGCCCTTCTCCACCGGGCAGTGGCCAGAGGTCCCCCGAGACCCAGAGAGGGATGGGTGCGCACCCTTAGGCTCTGGACAGCTGGGCCACATCCAAAGACTTCATGAATCTAAATTTCTTGTGGCCTGTGTCCCCGAAGTCCGACCTGGGATGGCCAGGACAGCAAAGTTGGCTGAGGCTGCCCGGCCTAGGGTGCCCGCACGTCGCCAAACCTAACCCGGCTCAGAGCCGGGGACTCCGCAGAACAGGGCGCAACAGGTCTCAGGAATGCCGGGTGATTCCAGTCACTCTTTCTCTATCTCCGAGGCTTGGGCTTCCCCTTTATTTCTTTCTGAAGTCTCTCCGGAGCCCAAGCCACCCCACCCCCAAACCCCGCAGCTGGATGGGAATCCGGGCCACTTCCCTATCCGGAGCCGGTGGGCCAAGGAGTCCTGGTGCCAAATTTGGCCTCGGTACAGGCGCTAATTGGTAAAGGGATGACCCAGCGGTGGGGCTTGGAAGGCGAGGACCCACGCCGTGCATCCTTGAACCCTGGTTTGGGAGGCAGTGGCTTTTCCCCAGGCTAACAAATTACCCAGAAAGCATCAGTGGGACTCTCCACAACGGTGTTGTGAACGAGTGTAGCGTCCACTCACGCTCTGTGCACGTTCGAAATGAAACTGGAGCCTTGAAGACAATATTTGAATAATTTGACCAAAAAAAGAAAAAAAAGTGGGCAGGAGAGATAGCTTCTGTTGTCCCCTCTGCGCCTCTGTCTCCAGTTTCAGAGACACTGCAGGTGAAAATAACAGCAGACTGGCTGTCCAAGCCTGGGTGGAGCATGCCTTTGTTAGCTTGAAGGTTCTCCCTCGCAGCCCTTTGGGATGCGTGCGTCTACAGCCCAGTCGCTCTTGGGTGACTTCGGCCTGGGCTGTGAAGCACCCTTCAGCGCACAGCCTCCGCACTTGGGGACACTGGCACAAGGGTTTTATGGCCCGTAGACTTCACAGGGCCTCTGAGGGATGACTTCATACTCAGCCAGACACAGGTCTTAAGAGGAAATTATGATCTATGCAAAATAATGTCCCTGACCTAGTGGGGAGCGGGGGAGGCGTCTGCCACCCAGGCCTTTTTCGTCCTGTCTGAAGGGCCGAGCTCTGGCAGGCTGACATGGTCGAGCACAGAAGCCCCTGGTCACCCGCCCGGCCCCAGGCGTGACTCTCACGATGCAGTAAAAGTTGGGCAAACGCCGAGAAACCCTCAATCCCACAGAAAGGCTTCCGGGGGCTCACGGGGAGGACATCAAAACGCCAGGTTCGTGATCATGAGCTTCCGGTCCGGATGTGATGATACAGGATTGGTGAATGCCCGGGTTAAACCCGTGGTCCTTCGCAGCCGCTGCCTCAGTGACCGTCATTAGGCCCCCCGCAGTTATTTGTCAAAAGCCTTGGCGCCGCTCTTCTCCCCATCGAAAAATCAGTCGGGATAAGTTCGGATTAAGGGACTAGATGAGGATGTGGACATCTGATTGAAACAGTATAGGCCAGCCGAAGTGGATTTGCTCCTTCAGCTGGGGGAGCCCCAGGGAACGTGTGAGCGGGTTTACAATAAAGGACATATGGTTTGTGGGAAGAAAGAAAGGGAGAAGGAAAATAGAAAAGGAAAAAGAAAAGAGGGAAAGAAGAGAGAGGTACTTTTTTTTTTTTAAGGCAGTGAGGGAGGGAGAGAAGAATAAATCTCACAGCAGCTGGTCTCCTAGTTCATTTGGGTCTGAGAAAATTATTTTTAGGCAAACAACGAAGACAAGATTCCGCAGCCCGATTCTCCAGGGCGGGGGGAAAAGGGTGTCTTGTAAAAAATAAGAGTAAGTCCTGTCTAATCTTCCAAAAAATGTTCTGCTCAATTAGGTAAAAGTTCATGGTGGGGTGGCGATGATGTTTAGAAGAGAAATTCTTCGGTAACTGCTCTTTGGTGTGTGTATTCGGGGAGTGTGTGTATTCGGGGTGTGTGTATGTGTGTGTGTGAAAGAATCTGGTGTGTGTGAAAGGGGTAAGGGTTGAAGGGCCTTATTTAGCTGGGGGACCGTCTTGTATTGGGGGCGGGCAGCCTAGGCCTCGGAAAAACCAGAAAATCTGATCTGTGAGGAGGCAGGTGAAGGCTGTGAGTGAGGTGGGGGCGGGAACAGAGTTGGAGGAAGTGAATAAAAGAAACCTTGGGGTCCGTTGGTTTCCTTGACTCCTGGAGCAAAAAAGTAGGCGAGTGACCACTCCAGGAACTCCTGCCTCCGGGAGCCGGTACACAAAGAGCTGGGGCTGTGCGTCCTGCTCTTGGCGGAGGAGGGTACTGGGCAGGGGGAACTAACAGGTCTTTCTTTCGCTCGGATCAGGACTGGACTCCTGACTCCACGCGGTCCCAGCTCCTGAACCAGCGCAGTTAGTCTCAGCCGCTTCTCAACCTGGGTCTCTTAGTAAATTTCTCCTCGAGATGGATTTCAGCGGCAGAGAAGAGGGGCCGGTGACGCGAGGAGCAAGAAAAGAGAAACATGGGAGACGAATGTTCAAACCCAGATCTCCTCGCTGAGCCTGGAAGCTCGCCACCGTGGGATCACGGGAACCAGAGGCAAGAGGCTGCTAATGAGTCCAGCACCCCGCGTTCCTCGGGTTTTAAAAGCAAAAAAAAAAAAAAAAAAAAGCACACCTGGGGCCAGAGACTGCACAGCCAACTAAACGGAGTAAACGCAACAGGTGGAGGAGGTAGAGTTGTCAGGGGCCAAGCCGGGAGCGATCTGGCCAGTTCTTGGGGAGCGCGGACCTGGGACTGCAGAGAGGCGTTTTGAAGAGTGCTGCGCGCACCTGCCTCTCGGAGATATCCAACTCCACTCGGGCGTCTCCTGAGAGCGCACAGTCCACAGACCCCGGGAGGGCTGCCCACCCTAGGACACGTCCTCTCCCGACCACTCACTCTTTCAAAATTGGGGAAGAGGCGGAGGAGAAGAAAAAGAAGAAAGAGAGAGAGAGAAGAAAAGAGAGGAAGAAGGAAAGAAATTTTAAAAAATAATAAAAGAGGGAAGAATGGAGGGAAAACGCGGGGGAGGGAACAGGGGAGAAACTCTCATCACCACAACCAAAGCAGGACGCCTAAGCTTCCTGAATTTCTACACATGACTTGCATTAAGTTCCTTCCTAGACCTTAAACTTTTTCGTCTCCCGTCACCCAAGAAAACACCCATTTCCTCTTTTAAATAAAGTTTCTTTTTCCGGAGATGAACCTTTAAACAAGTCGTAGGTTTGGGAGCGAGGGACAGGAGAATAATTTTGATCCAGAACTTTGGAGATTGGAGAACCAGGTGGACAAATTCCAAAAAGATGAAAACTGACCATCTCCGACACACAAACCCATCGAAAGGGGCCACCGAGACCTGTTGATTAGCTGGAGGGAGCACGCAGCAGAAGTGCAGACCCCTCGCTAACCCGCCAACCTCCCAGAGCCCTCTTGCAGAAAGCTGCCCGGCTCCCCCACGGTGGCCCTGCGCGCGCACCATCCTCCCGGTCTCTCTTCTTCGCCCCGGAAAACTCTGTGAGGGGCACTCCAGCCTCAGCCGGGCTAAGAGTTAAGACAAGTAGCCCCAAGAGGAAGGAGCCTCAGAGAGCCTTTCTTCCTGTTCTTCTTCGTCTTCTTTTTTTTCTAAACGAAATCTAATACTATCTGGCTGCAAAAATGTATTATCACCGGCTCTGAGCCTAAGAGATTAACATTTGGGTATGTAGGAAATGTAATCTGCATGGCTAATTGATTCTCAGCGTATCAGTTTAAAGGATAAAGATCGATATCTACATGATGGATATTGTATTAATAGGGGCATAAATAAAGGCCGAAGAGTCGTTACCAAAACCTTTGAAGCCGCTTTTCGGCTCTCGGGCCCTCCACGCGGCCAGTGGGTCTCTCCCACCTCCCCGCCCCCAGCTCCTGCTGGGCAAGGAGCGTTTGCTTCCCCCTCCAACCCGGGAACAGGGTGGAGGAGTCTACGGTTAAAGCGAAAGTGTGTTTCACTGCGGCAACGCTAGGGAAAGGAGGTTCTTTTTTCCTGGGCTGCAGCAGGTGGACAGTAAGGCCCGAGAAAATGTAGTATTTTAACAAAACGCACCACTCCCAGAAACACACGTATACGACCCACACAGGGACACAAACAACCACACATGTACACACACACACACACACACACAATCACGCAGGGCGGGGAGGGTTGTCAGCGTTCCCTGAGCGCCCTTTGGCCTTAGAGACACGGAATAAATGCTTCTTTCCATCCCTCGGCCCCCTCCCAGAGGGCAGCGACGAAAGCCCTGGCCGAGTCCAAGAATCGGTGATCTGGGCTCCTGGAGGTACCGCCTAGATGGGGTAAGAACCGGGAAGGATCAGGAGGCTCTGCGGGAAGTGTGCGGGGCTGGGGGGCGGGGGTGCCCGCCAATGTCCGCAGAGGGCAAGGAGGCCCACTCGAGGAGGGGTGGATGCAGATAGAGTTGAGTGGGGCCCTGAGCCCCAGGGAGTGAGGCCCGGTAGATCTCGGGGCGAGGGGAACAGGATGGGGTACACTTGATCCGGAACAAGAACGCCTCCGCCGGGCGGTTGCCCGTTAGTCCCGGATCCCAGCGGCCGCTTCACCACTGAGCCCGAGCCGCCGAGGGAGTTTTCCAAATGCCAATCAAACACCCTTGGCGCCCCCCTTCTTCATTAATTAAGAGGAACGTTTCGACAAAACCGGCGTAATCTTTATTAATTACGCAGCCCTTAGCACGCCGTTCGCATCAATCACGCCCAAAGTGAAAGCGCAGGGGGCGCCTAATCCCTTCCCAGAGCGCGTTTGGAGACGGAGCCGCGTGGCCGGCGTTTCCACCGTGACTTCCACCTTTCTGGACTCGCCTGGCGCTGGCTGCTTACCCGGCGCGCAGGGAGGCCTTTCCTGAAACACCGGCTGGCTGCGCGCCAGCAGGACCGCTCTAGATTCCCTGACAGGCCGGAAAATACCCCCCACTCACTATTTGGGCACTCGCTCGTACGCAGAAACTCGCACAGGGACTCGCGCGGACACTTCATGGCCCATTTCCTCCGTCCGCTCACCCCCAGGCTCAGTGGGGACCACGCGGTTCTCAGTCCTCCTCTTCCCTAGGACCCTCTAAAAAGGAGCCTGGGGCGAAGTGACAGCGGCAGGCAGAAAACCTCCTGTTGTCCCAGGACGCCCCGAAAAACTGCTCTGGGGGAATGGGGCGGGGAAGACCTTAGAAGTTGTCAGGGCGACCAACTCCTCCCAGGTGACCAGGTTGCCATAAGACCAGCACACTGCTCAGGAGTGAGTTTTGGGGAGAGAGAGGGATCCTCCAGTTATTGCCATAGAGAACCGGGAAAGTTCGCAGGCTCCGGGTCGCAAGTGGGAAAGTTGACTGGAGATTGGGATTAGAGGGGGTGGGTGCAAACTCAGGTTATTTCCGGGCAGCCCCGCAGCAGTCTTGTCCGCTGAAGGCAGGTTATCCTGGGCTTTCAACAGAAAACGCCTTGGGGCAGGGTGTCCTGTGCGACCACCTCTCTCAGCAAAGCAGGGATTGGCCTCTTGGCCTGACCTTGCTCCCTAGTCCCACCCTATACTAGTAGGTCCTAACCTTTCTGCGCTTTGAGCCTGGACCATCGTCCCTTCAAGAGATTCTACTGGTTAAAAAAAAAATTATAAAAGCTGGATCAAGCTTGGCGTCGGAGGTCTGGCCCTCAGCTGATTCCCACCCTAAAGGACTGGCCTGCCCACCCTCACGTCCTCGGGCGCCCTTGGCTCGAGGGCCTTTCGGAGCCTCCCCGGGAAGCAAAAAGTCGCACCGTACACTGAGCCTTTCCTTCGAGCGCGCTGCCGAGTGCTACTGAGCCCCAGCACGCAGCCTTGGGCACCCGGTGGCCTGCGAAGGAACCTGCCTCATTGTGCTGCTTGGGCTGCACTAGAGGAGACGAGAGTGCCTGTGGGAGTGGCCCACGAACACCACCCGCCAGGGTTTAGCAGCGCCTGGAGCACCTCCCTCTTCCCTGCTGTTTCCTTGGTGCCAGAGCTGGGCACACTCCGGTGTCCGGCATTCTCACATTCAATCATTCATTCTCCCTCTGAAAGTTCTCAGGCTCCTTTGCTCATGGGTCATCTCCTGGACCTGAGGCACCTGCGAACCTTGCGGGTCACCAGATTATTTTATTGTCCCTCTCTTCCCCCACTGAATCGTCGGCCGGGCTAGTCTTCCGGTTTCGCCTGCAGTCGATCGCACTCTGGCACACATGGCCTTTCACTTATTCTACATACACTTATTGAGCTTCTACTACGTGCCGTTCCGAATGCTGGCGCCACAGGAACGAAACAGACTAAAGTCTTTGCCCTGGCAGAGCTGATGGTCTAGAAAATAGCAAAAAATAATATAGAAATGCACCCTGTCAAGAGACTGGTTGTAAGACTGAGGCTCAGCTCTGGAGAAGCTTGAAGGACCAAGGGTGGGGTAGTGAGTGGGCGGGTATGAAAGGCTGAGGTGCAGTTGATATTTCAGCAGGAGTGGTCTGGGCAGGCTCTACGGAGCTGTAGCTCCTTGCAGAGAAGGGAGAGGAGGAAGGAGTGTTGGCTGAAGGAAAGGCAAGGACGCAGGAAAGTGATGAAACCATGTAGTCCACAACATTTTAGTGAATGCCTACTGTGCTGTGGCAGTCTGAGGTCCTGGAAAACTCCTGGTAGGGCCTGGTCAGCCAAATCTGCAGATATGCTTCCCTCCAAAAGAGGTAGTGCTTGCCTCCTCTGGGGGCCCAGCATCTCTCTAGATGTTTCCCATTGTCTTCTTTGGGAAGATATTTCAAAACGGCTATGGGAGCGGTGACAAGGGGACTGAACCTTCTGTTGGACCGGCTGAGGATCCCTTGAGCTCTGTTCCTCTCACCACCTCCAGGGGTAGGGTAGTTGTCACCGCTGACATGCCAGAGGTATGAGATGCCTCCCTTCCAGTGATCGTGGCTCAAAAATCCAGGATGGACCTGGGCCTCTTCATCTAGCCCCCATCGGCTGAAAAGTGCATTTTTATTTGACAGAAAATGACAGCGCACCTTCTTGGTGTCCAGATCCCCACTCTACGGGACCTGTCACTCCCTTTTCCCATAGGAGAGGAAACTCCCTCCAAGGCAGGGGAGATGTTGGGAAAGCCAGGAGCGCCCTGCTCCACATTGTGGCGGCAAGTTTGTGTTTTCCTCCTGGGTGATTCGGAGGAGCTACTACCACTTTGGCAGTGGGAGGGGTGTGGAAGACTCCTCTTTCCAGATAATCCAGAGGAGCCCAAGGCCCTAAAGAACCAGTCGTCATTCCTTGGCTGGTATTTCTGTGAGATAAATGGAAAATAAACCAGCAGGAAGAATTCAGGAGGAAATATTTTCAAAAGGTTTCATAAGTTATTACAAAGTCTTTGAACACATCTATGAAAGTCTAAGAAGTTTGGGACCAAGGAATGCAACAGACGAAGTGGAGGCAACAGTGTGTTGCCCTGCAGTAGAGGCTTGAAAAAAAGACCATGGATTTTCTTTCTTTTTTTCCTTCTTTCTTCTTTCTTTCTCTTTCTTTGTTTTTCTTTCCTTCTTTCTTTTGTTTTCTTGTTCTTCTTCTTGTTCTTATTCTACTACTTTTTCTTCCTCTCTCTCTTATCTCTCTCTCCCCCACCCCCCCCCCCCCCGCTTTCTTTCTTGAGATGGAGTCTCAAGGCTGGTCTTGAACTCTTGGTCTCAAGCCATTCTCCCACCTTGGACTCCTAAAGCCACTGTGATTATAAGAATGAACCACCATGGACACCTGACTACGCTACAGATTTCTCAGAGCAATATGCAGAAGTGCTTCACAGTCAAAGAGAGCAGTACTTACTTATCACAAGAACTACTGATAAAGTAAAACCTACCAATAAATAACTTAGAGCTGCTCATCAGGGAAGTAAACAGAAACCTATACTGGTGGAAGAGGTGAGAAGGCCCATGTTGAAAGGGAATCTTCGTGGCATCTCCAGACCTAATCTTCATATCTCCAAAGCAATCCAAAGAGGTTCCCAGAAAGACCAGGTACCTCTGTCATAATGGGGACATGAGAATCATGCCTGTAATAGAAGATAATCTCTGGTCCCTCAGTACAAAGTCACATGATAGGGGCTTTGCTCTACTCTTCCGCTTGGTGAAGCAGTTTGACTTTCAGAAGAGCAAACTGTGTGGCTTTCACTGGAGGAGGATGACTCAGGAGTGCAGGAGCCAGACCACAGGACATTCAAAAGCAGGGTGGCAGAAAAAACCAGAGAAGCTTTCCAAGCTCAAAAAGCAGGAAAGTCCTAGGAATGGATAATCTTAGAGACAGAAAAAAGGAAAAACTCCTGGAAAAAGAGAGGATTGCTCCAAACTGAAAAGAACGATGGAGGAAGAGAGAGAGAAATAGAGGGAGACATCAAATATCAGAATATAATTACTAAGATATTTCTGATAAAATGAATCCTAACTGATGTTCTACATGGAATCCAGGTGGTATATTACACTAGGCAACAATGAATGATCATTTCCAATTTGAAGGACACATTTGCACTGGGAGAACTGATCTGCATCCCCAATTCAGTCTTCCATAATAGGGGAAAAAGATATTAGAAAGGAAAATGCAATATTTATGATCCTATCATGGGCTAGACAAATTACATATACCCTTACTTTATACTGACTTAAGAAAAAACCTATTTGTTTTGCTCCCAAGGTTTTAAAATAAATCGAGTTTGGACTTTGCCTGCTCAAACCTTGCAAAAGTGCAGAAAAATAGGAGAAAAGGTGAAGGTAAATAAATCAAATACTTGGAATAAACCCTTTTAAAGTAGAAGTCACCGAAGTGCCAGGATGGGGGAATCAGGGAAGAGGATGCCACTTATGCCCTGCTTAGCATTACAAACACCATTCACCTGTCTCAGTCTCTGTCCTGGGAATCAGACGACTCTCTTCATGAGATTTCTCTGAGGACATTTTGGTGTCTTGGGGCTAGCAACATGAGAGCTTGGAGGGCCTGCTGTTTTTTGGTCCTGCTGCGAGGGGTCCCCATCCAAATAAGCTGAATAAGGTATCTCAGGAAAACTAAGGAAATCCACATGTGGTGACAACAGTACTTGATAATGGTGAATCATAAAAGTATATGTTTATTGAGTGCTTAGTATATAATGGTATTGTTCTCAGTATGTTACAAAGATTCATCTACTTACTGCTCAAATCAATTAGGTTATATCTAGTTAAAATGAGAAAAGGAGGTACAGATAGGTTAATTAACTTGCCCAAGGTCATACAGCTAAGAAGCTGCTGTGTTAGGGTTTAAATCAGGACAAGATTATGTTACCAGTCCTGGTCCGTTAGAAAGTACTAGTTTTCTACTACTTTGATCAGCCTCGGAAACACGAGGTCTGGAAGCTACCTAAATGCTTCATCTTTCATTGTTTGCCTTGTTGTGGCAGTAAGTAAATGTCAACAAAAGTTACCTTTAATGCCTTCAGGAGACACCAAACTAACTTCTCTCGATTGAAAATAATTTAGAAATTTACTTCACCTCATTTCCCTTTTAAAATACATCAAATAATCCCACTTTAAAGTGCTTCCTTACTTGATTGATTGATTGATTGAGACAGGGTCTTGCTCTGTCACCCAGGCTGGAGTGCAGTGGCTGGATCATAGCTCACTGCAGCCTCGAACTCCTGGGCTCAAGCGATCCTCCCGCCTCAGCCTTCCAGGTAGCTGGGACAACAGGCGTGTGACACCATGTCCGGCTAATTTTTGTATTTTTTGTTAGAGACAGGGATCTCGCTGTGTTACCTAGGCTGGTCTGGAACTCCTGGCCTCAAGCAGTCCTCCGGCATCGGCCCCCTAAAGTGTTGGGATTACAGGTGTGAGCCACTGTGCCCTGCCTAAAGTGTTTGCTTATTTTAAACAACTTTTTTTTTCTTCCCGGGGAGAAAATTTATTAGCCTATATTGCCATGCAGAAAACAACTTGAGACACTTCAGCCTCAACCCTCCGCCTCTAATTCGGTCGGGACAATGGCAGGCGGAAGATGAAGATATAAAGTAAGAATTCCAAGCTTCTCGCCTTCCTGTTACAGCCGATCTGCTCTGCATTTGGAATGCGGCGTCTTTGCGGGCGTTCTGAGTCCTTCCTACTCCGCTGCAAGCCCCGCAGAGAACCTCGCCTTCTTCCCTACCGCCAAGTTTGATTGTGCAGACGTCGTAGAAAATCTGGGATAAGGACTGTGTGGCTGCAGAGGCCGGGTCTTGGGCCCCTGGGCGTGAGGACGCAGGCTC
Source organism: Pongo pygmaeus (assembly GCF_028885625.2). Taxonomy (NCBI): domain Eukaryota; kingdom Metazoa; phylum Chordata; class Mammalia; order Primates; family Hominidae; genus Pongo; species Pongo pygmaeus. The sequence continues at coordinate 122,798,617 of NC_072384.2, forward strand.
GGCCCCTGGGAAGAAATTTACAAACGCACCTCACGACTCCTAAGGTGTTTCCAAGTCCCCCTCCAACTTTCGTGTCCAGGTCACGCTGCCCCGCCCTCGGACAATGAGAGGGCGTGTCAAGATGCTCTTTGCATCTTTGGAAGCCGAGGGGGAAATAGGAGACTTTCGACGGGGAGCAGGTTTTCGGGAGCCGTTCGGGGCTGAGATTCTCGAACCCCTGCTGGGGGCCAAACGCTCAGGAGAAACCCGGGACTAAACGAAGGCGACTCCCCGCAGGGCGCAGGCACCGTACCCGGCGTTTGTTTTATTCTTAATTTACTTTTTTGGGCACCTCTGCTATTGTTACAAATAAATGCGAACGCAGAGCTTTCGGGCGGGCTCTGGGAGCGGCCCGTGGGCATCTAGGAATTTTAAAAACGTCATCCGGTTGTAAATAACCTACTCCCCAGTCCCTGAAATCCGGGACGTCACAGGTGAGGCTGAATACCAGGTTAGCACAAAGGCAAACCAATCTCAGCCGGGATGCCGAGTGATGGGGTTGGCAAGATAGTGTGGCCGCTGGTTCCCTCCACGCGTGACAAGTGGGCTCATGACAGCGTCCTTGTGCCTTCGATTTGTCCCCGAGCCCTCCCCTGCCTTTCCGATCTCAAACTAACCCGTAATGGGGCTGGCAAGTGGGGCGAACGGGACAGCCTAAAGCGTCGTTGGCCCGGCCGGCCGAGAGGGGCTCAACGCCTGTCACCCCGGGTGGCCTTGGGTCCTTTCCAGTCGGAGAGGCTGCAGGGGAGGAGGAAGACCCCGCCAGCGCCAGGGTGCAGGATTCTGCCCCTCCCACCCGAGAGCCTCCCCCGGTGTCCCAGTGGCAATGGCTGCCCCGGGCCGCGGTCGCAGAGTAAGCAGGGGCCCCAGTGCTTGGTCCGCGCGCCCTGCCCCTTGGGCTCAGCTGCGAGCCACCGCCGGCGTGCGCACCCACAAGGAGAGAAATGGAGGTAATCCCCCGCCTCCCACCGACTGCCGGAAGCTTGGCCTCTGTGCAAACCGAAGTATACCTGCACCCAAGAGCGTGGAATTAATTTACACGCTGAATGGCTACTATTAAAAAGGATCTTTTTAACAGCTCTCCTGGCGAGTATTTTAAAACACGACTCTGCGCTAGATCAGCTCGCCCGTCGGCACCTGTCAGCGACCAGCAGACAGGCTGAGATTCCCCTTTCAGCTGTCACTGGCGATGACACCCACATCTATCACTGGCAATGTTTTGTTAATTTAACCTCGAGACTTCCCTGATTATCCGCATAATCCGTCCTCAAATCCCCTCGTTGTCACTGCATTTTGATGACACGGGGGACTTGGAAAGCACCTATTTTGTGGGGGATGGGGAAGCCCACAGAAACGCCCCCTGATGGGGAAAGGAGCAACCGCCACCCCGCCCACGTGAGAAAAGATCCCAGCGGCCAAATGCGGATGCAAGTATTTACTTAACCTTCCCGAGAACGCAAAAGTAACAGGAGTGTGTGTGTGTGTGTGTGTGTGTGTGTGTGTGTGTGAGAGAGAGAGAGAGAGAGAAGCAACGATTAAATAACCCTCCTTTGGTGATCCAAGACCACTTCCAAAATTCAAAATCCAAGCATTGCCTCAGCATCTCCCAATCGGTTTCTAAGACAGGGCACCTGGTGGCGTTTAGTTCATTAAAGTGAGATTAGGAAGACAGTCGCCTTTCAGTAAATACGTTAAATACAATGGCTTTCAAATTTGGCTGCACAATAATCTCACATGGGGTGCCTTTAAAAAAATACCAATGCATCTCCTTCTTCGCTGCCCCAACCAATTAAATATATGTCTCTGGGGGCAGGAAGAGTGCTTCTGTAATTTTTTTTAAGGCTCTCCAGGTAATTCTAACGTGCTAACAGTGTTGAGAACCTCCATAAAGCTCACATTGGTGGATAAATTTGCTATGTGTGAATTTAACAGGAAATGAGCTTCTAGGGACAAATCACTTGCCTTGCAGAACTTGGCCCTCCAATTTTTTCCAAGCAAAGACTGTCTAATTCTCACTGAAAGTTAATTCTTCCCCAAACTTTGCATCAGATAGAACCTGCTCTCTACCTCTCAAATTTGACTACCAAATATTTTTAAAGTCACACAGTAGTGACACAAATATGTTATTTATATATGATGGAGAATACTTGTTTATGTGCTATGAGATAGCTGAGTGGACCATATATTACCATAGTTCTTGAAATTATAGTTGTTGAAATAAAATTGTCCTATTCTTGCAGTGATTAAACATGCTCTCTTCTGTTTATTTTGTGGTATGTTTTGTAAGATTAAAAGCTAAAGGAACTTTTTGCATATTTTCTCCACTCTCTTCCTACTTCAGTATCCCCCACTAAACCCCATGGAGAGATGTGGTATTTCTAAACCAAAGATAATCCAATTTTACATGCAAAGACAGCTTAAAAAAAAAAAGGAAGTATGCACATTCTTCCTCAGCTCCTAGGAATATTCTTGGAAATTAGGCATTGAATATTCTTACTTCTCCAAGTATATTTTATAATCAGAAATTATTGTGAATTCATCACAGAAACAAACTTGTTTTTCTTTGGCATATTTCAGTTTGCATAAGAGTACAGAAGGCTTAGAATCAAAACTGATTGGATGAAACAATGCCGATATATATTACAAAGCTTATCTTATATGGAAAATCAAAAGAGATCTCTAGCAGAGGATAAATTCAATTTCTTACACTTTCTTCATTCACATAACTTCAAACTAAGATCTGGCTGCAGTCATTTCTAACATTCATTTCAGAAATAGATACTACAGTAAATATTAGCTGCTCCTCAAACAAACTTGCACTATAACAAATACAATAAAAAACATATGATTTCAAAGGAAGAAGTATAATGCATATTTTGCAAGCATGCAGTTCATTGTCCATAAAGCGAATTTCATCATCTTTGTATAATAGCAGAAATGTGAAATACAAATACAGCTAACAGGAATCAAATGATTAAAGAGGGTACGAGTTGAATCACAGAATAACTGGGGGATTACTTAGTTATTAAGATCATAATAACTGGGAAATTGCTTAGTTATTAAGATCATAAAATTAGCAATTCTATGAATAATGATTTATTAAAATGGCAAAGATTGAATACTTCAGAAAACAGGGAGTAACAAATAGTAAGAAATTTAATAAATCTTTTTCTCATGTTGGAAATTCCACTGCAGTGTGCTTTTTTCCCAGTTACGCAGGAGCTGCTAGCCTTGGAGGAGACAATGTAGACTTGTTCACAAAGATACCTTAAAATGTCACACAATGCAGAACTGATTAAAAATGGAGGCCAAATGTCCTTTAGTCTCTCTAGCGGTTCCTATCACTGAATATAAAACAGTAAGAGTTCCACTATTATAGTGCTAATTTTTCTCAAAACTCAAAATGCTTGCCATAAGTATTTTTTTTTTTTTTGCCTTTCAAAAATTCTTATGAAGTAAGGAAGGAAACTGTTTACCTAAGCCTGCCAGGATCTCAGGAGTTATGGTCAGTGTGAGTCTGGGAAGCCAAGTCACTTAAGATTGATTCCAGAGTATCCCTTCAGCAGACTCAACAAAACATTTATCAGCCACTCACTATGTGCCCAGAACCGGTTAAGGCTTTGTGGATCAAATGGATGAACAGATAGACAAAGTTCCTGTTTCTGTCTTTACATTCTGCAGGAGAGTGATGAAAAATGCAACTGATAACTAAGACTACTGCAAACAGTATAATACATATTATACAAAGTAAATCTCATTAAGAAAGTAAAACTGGGATAGATACCCACTGGGAATAGAGTGGCCAGGGCAGACCTCTCTGGGGAGGTAATATTAGACACTTGGAGACCTAAATAAAAGCAAGGTCCATATAGGGCTTTAGTTTTCAAAGAATTTTCATGAATTTACCCTCTTATGTGTACAAATATTCACACCTACCCCATGAGGTAGGGGGCGCTGACACTCCCCACCCCTAATTTTATGGATGGGGAGCCTGAGACTCAAAAGAGGTTAAATGATTTTTAATGGTCTTTCCGACTAAAGAGAGAACCAATGTTCAGGCTTACACCTCCTGCCTGCAGATACCGACCCCAAATCCAATGTGCTTTCTAGATGTGCCTGTTGTTCACTAAATCATATTGTATACAGAGGCTGAATGTTTAATTCACCACCTGCATCATGAATTTCTTTCACCTGAAATGTAGATCCTATGAAAGCATGATGATGAGTCTAACCTGTAGCCCCAGAACCAGGCAGAATGTGGCCCATGGGGACCAGGAGTTTCCAAGCAGGTACAAAGACCAGACCAGGCCTGGCTTTTTATAGTGACTCTACTGGTAGTAGAGGTGTCCAGGATTGAATCAAGCTTTTCCGAGATGAAGAGAGTTGCCATGGGAAGGGAGAAAAATACCATTTTCACCAGAAGCCCTCCAGACAACTCACTTGTTATTTCAAAAATTACTTCTTAAACTCCTGCTTTGTCTAAGGTGCTGGTGTATAGGTGTTTCCAGGTTAATATAAATGATTAAATCCAATCTGCTGAATGGAGAGAGGGGAGAGAGACCTGAATGCCAGATAACCACTAGAAACCAGACAGATGTTTTCCATGACCACATCCTGCCACTCAGTTCCTGATAGCAAAATCAGAAATTAGCAATAAAGCATGCTAAGCCACAGAAAATATCTCTCCATGTTTAGATACTGATCTGCTAAGTGTGTCTCATTGACTTAAAAGTAGTCTAACTCAAATTTCAATTACATGAAATTTACACGTGCAATCCATAAAAGAAGCAAAATGTGGCTTTTGTTGTCATCGAGGTGATTCAAGAATGTATTTCTCAGTTATGAGGAATCTTTTAGGTTACATTATTGGCATACTTCTCTGGAGCACAAATAAACTCTAAAAAGAAACCTGGTGCCTGAAGTAACCTTAGACAGACTTCCAGGTTGCCAGTTTAGCACACATAAAAAACTCATGTGTGTGTACACATGTACAATGGTTACAGCCACAAAGCCAAGCTGTTACCAGTATGCATATATTTTATACATAATATATCTTTAAACATAAACCTAATACATACACATATACATGTGTAGCTGCACTTGTGCAACTCAACAGTTTTTAATGCAAACAGAATCTTAGCAATGGAGGTAAATAAAGAATGAATAAGAGGTAAAAATGGATATAGAAGTAAAACACAAGACATGGGGGTATAAACAAATTAAAACTAAGCTCTGAAAAGTGATTTTTAGTAATAGAAACCTAAAAACATTTCATAGAAGGCAAGAACAAAGTCTCACAACAGAGTTTAGTTTTAGTGGACATTGTGGTAGCAAACATGTTAAGTTACTTCTCCCTTCAGAATACAACAGATCTCACTGGGCCTTCCAGGGTCATTATTCCTAGAAATAATCCCACAAAATGCCCATCTTAGCAACGCACATTTCCACGTGTGAGTTATTTCTCTCTCAGCCCCATTTAAAAATGTGACATTTGGATTTAGATGGGGACATGTATTTAAGGAAGAGAAGTGCCACACAAATAATGGAGCAATTTTACCATGAAATTAATGTCATGAAAATAGGTATTTCTATAAATACCTCTTGTTTTTATTATTAAGACAATGCAGACATAAAACACTTCATACGGTAGTTTCTACATTGCAGCCAAACCACTTATCAATGGCCAATAAATTACTTCACTCCTATGATAGATACAAATGCTCGATTCAAGTTCAATTAATAGAATAGTGTCAGGATATCATGCAGACAGTTTGCATAAATACTCGAGGAATAATAGCATACCTTCAGTAGCTTCTGTGATTTTTAAGCATGAAAACTTTGTCTTATTCCAAATTTCAAAAGATGGAATAAAGAATGTTTTCATATAAAATACATTTGGAACAGTTTTCCTTCTTAAAGAAAGGCATCTAACCCACTTGCAACATATACTGGTAATTCATCTTTGTAGTTACAAAATCAGATAGATATTCTTTTTCATCTCATGTGACTGTATGTGAACATTTCAGTAATTCCAACAATATCAAACAGCTAAATTCAAAATCATATAATACTTTCTAATATGTGTATGCGATATATATCTTTGTAGCCAAAGGCAGAAAGACCTTCAGTTAGTTGATTTCATCTTTGGGCACTAGTTTTTATTTTATCAGATAATTAAAAGTCATTAGTTATTTCACAGTATAAAATATTGAATCAATTACCAACAGGCTTTATTTTCTGCTCCTAATTTCGAAATGTGTTTGGACTCGAGGTATGAGACTAATGTCACTGCTTATCAAACAATTTTCTGGAAATCTTAATGCACAAAAATTTCCAGATTTATATATTCAAAAATAAATTATATCTTAAATGAAATTAAGAAAAAAAGGCGAGGGAAAGGAGAAAATCTAGTTTATATTCTGTGTGAATAGCTTTCAATATCTTCCAGGTGGGGGCAACAGTAAGTCACTTTTGAGAGAAGGGAGAACAGGCTCTTTAAGCTCCCTGAGTCCAGTTGCAGAAGATGAAATGACTTCCTGGCAGTAACACCGTGAATAAAACAACCACAAGCTTCCAGGAGATGAGACTTCTGGGCTCTGCTCCAGACAATACCCGGCCATGGGCAACAGGGCCCACCTCCCTGGGCGCGCCGCCGCCTCGGCCGCTCCGAGTCGGCTCCGAGCGCGCACGCGCGCCGTGCACCTGCCCCATCGCGCCCAGCTGCTGCCTGCCGGTTCTTGCCGCAGCTCCCGGCACGCCCGCGCTGTGCCGGCGGGGAGTGTCCGTCACTCTCAGCGCTCAGGATCTCTCCCTTTCCAGGACCGCTAGGAAGCAGGAAACCCTTTTCCTCTCACGTTTACATCCCATTCATTCTTCCTCCGGGCAATTCAAGTCCATTCACAGCCGCCACAGATGCACGTGTGCTCGCGCGCAGCTGCACCTTTAAAGAAACTCTCAAGTCCTGGCGGCCAGAAAACCAGCTTTCAGGCTGGGCGGTGGGGCTCCCCCTCCCCTTGCCTCCTCTCTGCAGATCTTTGTGCTCTAGGGAGGGATGGCCGCACATTCTGACAAGGACGAGGGTGGTGCATAATGCGGAGGTCAATTTTGCACAGTCCAAGCAAAAGAGACCCCCCCACCAGCATCCCTGCCTGTTCAGCTTCCCTCTCTGGCCCAGCGCGAAGGGCGAGGGTCGACAGAAGCCCGAGGGACAGAAAACCGAGGCCCCTCAGTGGCTGAGTTGGGAGAGGGTGTGAGTCCGGGAGAGCCTGGGGGCAGCAGGCAGAGGGTGTAGAAGCTCGAGCGCACCGAGCCAGCGGCCCCCTCTTCTCCCGCCGCGCGGGGCTGGAGGTGCAGGCGCCAGTTCCGCGGCGCGGCCCGGCTATGTGTCGCTCCTCCGCGCGCCTCCCGCCGCCGCCCGTGCCCTCGGGCCGCCGCCGCCGCTGCCCCCCGTCGAGCCCGCGGCCGCACCCTCGGGCCGATACTTGAGCCAGCAGATGACCCAGGTGACAACGACAGAGAAGAGTGCCAGGATGCTGGCCACCGACAGGCAGATGGGCCCCACAGGCGAGGGCGAGGGCGACCCGGTGGCCGGTGCCTCGCCAGGGGGCGCCCCGCCTCCAGGGGGTCCCCCGCCGCCGTAGTGGTTGACGAAGATGAGGCCGGTGAAGAGCAGCACCACCATGGAGAGGAAGGAGAAGACCACGCACACGCAGCCGGCGGTGAGCGCCGCGCGCTTGCAGTTCTGGCAGCTGTCGTAGGCGCCCGGGGCGCGCAGGCCGGGGCGGGCGCGAGGCCCGGGGGCAGAGTCCTCGGCAGCCGGCGGCGGCGGCTGCGGTGGGGCTGGGGAAGGCGGCGGTGGCGGGGCCGGGGTGGGCGGCGGGGCAGCAGCGGGCGCGGGCCCGCGCGCGGGCAGCGGCGGGAGGCGGTCCTGGGGCAGTGGGTCGTGCGCTACGCGCAAAGCCAGCGGGAAGGCCTCCGCGAGCTTGGTGTTGTTGGGCAGGCCGTGCACGCGGCTGTCGGGCAGCGGCGTGCGGTGGCGGCACACCGGGCACGCGATGGCGCCGGGCGGGCAGAGCCAGGGCGGCGGGCGCGGCGGGCGCTCAGGCGCGGAGGCAGCGGCGGCGGCGGTGGCGGCGCGGAGCTGCAGCTGGCTCAGGCACTCCTGGCAGAAGGTGTGCAAGCACGCCAGCAGCTTGGGCGCGCGCCGGTCCGCGTCGAAGTAGTTGTAGCAGATTTTGCACTCGTAGTCCTCAAGCGGAGGGAGGCCGGAGACCGTCTCCGCTGCGTCCCTGGCTCCTGCGTCTCCGCAGTCCGGGGCTCCCTTTGCGGCGACCCCAGCTCCCTCCCGGCTTCCGGGGCTGCTGCTCGGGCTCTGCTGGCTGCCGCCGCTGTCGCTCGCCGGCGCTGCCATGGCATGATCCGCCCCTCATCGGGGGCAAGGTGAGGTGTCTTCCTCCCCCTGCACCGCCGCCTGGGCTCCGGGCGGGGAGGAGGCGCTTCTGCCTCCCCCCCTCTGACTGCTGTCGCCTGGCGGGGAAGGCACCGCTGGCTGGGCCAGGCGGGGGCGCAGCAGCGACCGCCTCCCCCTCGCGCCTCCCCGCCCCCCGCCCCCGGCGCGTGCACCACGGTCCCTCCCAGTCCCTGGGCTCCTCTGCAGTCCCCTTCGGCCCCCTCAACGCAGCTTTCCCAGCAGCTTAGGATATCGGTTTTTGTTGGACTTGAAATTGGGAGTTGAGGGCGGCCTGGAGGCGCGCGGGAAGGAGATTTGGGGTGCGGCTGCTTTATAAAGATGTTGCCTTTCACCCCAGCGGTCCCCCGCCCCCTACGCGGGGTGGTGGCAGGAAACCGGTTCCTGAGTTTTCCTTCTTTCTCTTCCTCGACACGACCTCCCCACCAGTGTGGCTCTGTTTATCCTCCTCGCCCGGGGGCTGGGTCCCTGGCGAAGCCTCCTTTTCACGCACCAACCCCCAAGCCACAGCTCACCAGTGATGTAATGCGGGACCCGCGCGGGGAGGGGAAACGGCAGCCTCAACCGCCTGGCAGCGGCGGTTTCTTCTCTTCGTGAAAATCGTGATCTCATCTCTCCGTCCAAAGCGAAAAAACAGCCATCACCAGGCCATTCACGCTTTGTGCTTTTGTTAGCAGAGCCCAGGCAGCCCTGCAGCCCACATCTAGGGTACAAACCGAGCGGCGGCGTTTTCCTTGTATCATTTAGAGGAAATTTTTGAGCTGAACAGTATTTTTTTTTTCCCCTCTCTCTCTCTCTCTCAGAAATATTGCTGAGATTTAAAAGAGGACGAAGACACAGATTCATAGCTGGGTCTTGCTGTTTTCCTGACGCTGACCACAGCGGATCTAGGTAGCTATTTCGTTGGTGCACAGGCGTTCACAGAGGCAGAGAGGGGAGAAAGTTGTCAAACAGGTTCACAGACCGTCAAAGTGCGGCTTAAACCGAGTTCCTGGGCTCCCTTACTGGCTTTGTCCACTTAAACTTTTAACATACACATGTAGAGAGCTGAAACTCCAGGGGTAACATGGGACAGGTCCTCTTGATTTAATGAAAACAGAAGATCAACTGGACAGGGTAGCAAGAAATAGGGCTTGTTTAAGAAGCACTGGGTAGGTGACAAGAGTGGTGGGCTTGAGGACCAACTGAGGGGTGGTGTTCAGATATTCCTAACCAGAAAGTCTGTGCCCCAATTTCTCCAGGTTGGGCCTCACCCAATGAGCAGGGAACCCACCTTCCCCCCTCAACACAAGAAAAGATGACTTTGGAATGTTCTGGATTCCCACAGTTGGGAATGTTCCTACTTTTTTTTCAGATTCTCTGCAGAAGAGAGCAAGATGCCCCCAGGGAATGTTTGTGAAAAAGGATGACTGGATGGGAAGCAAGCTGAAGAAAAAGAAGGAAAGAAAGAGAGAAATCAGTAAATCACCACACAAGAGGTGGAGAGGAAGACTTAAAAAAATTGTTTCTATGACATTTGAAAATAAATGTTTTACTCTGTGCTAATAGTAAATGTGACGTCTTCAGTTTGAAGGGCTTTAAGTGAAGCTCATTAAAACCCACTATTTTCCATTTCCTAGTTTTTAATTTTGTAATTATTACTTGGGGTAATAACATTCTTTCAATTTTTTAAGCATTTCACTTAGTGATGGGGTGGTGATCAGAGAGGGTGGGTTGACGGGACAACCTGAGAAGGCCTTAGTCTGGCCTTGGAATATTACAAAGTGATACTAACCTAACTATAGGAAGTGGCTTTCTGTCCTCTTTCCCTCATTTGGTTGTATGACTGGGAAAAGCCTGAAAATGCTCATTTATGCACAGTGTTAAACTGGGTTCTTGTGCTTTAAGCCTTGAGTAGCTGTGTGCCGAGAAGAGACGTAATGCTGATGTAGGACATATTTAAAACAGAGTATCTGGGAGAAGAGAAGCACATGAACAGGAGGGCTAGTGTGGCCTCCATACCAAGGGACTAAAAATAGTTCTGAAGGTCTATATGTTTGAATATGGTGTGCATATGGGCAAAACACTTAAGATTTTGAAGCTTCACTTTATTATGCATTCTCACCATTGAATGACAGACTTGAGGAACAGAGTGTAGGATGACACCGGGGTTTCTCAAGCTCAGCGTAATTGACGTTTGGAGCTGGATAAGTCTTTGATGCGGGGCTGTTCTGGGCATTGTTCAATGTTTAGCAGCATCTCTGGCCTCTACGCACTTGATGTCAGTAATACCTCTCCCCAGTTGTGACAACCAAAAATGTCTCTGGTTGAGGACCATGGAGCTACCACCAAGTCACAGATTTGGTTAAAGTGAAACGAAAACCAGTAATATCTTACAGCTCCTAACTAGTGTAAGATAGCATTCTCAAAGAATTTAATGACTACAGGCATTTCTTCTATAGCTCATGATCATTTAGATAATACTGAACTCTCTTTGAGAGGTCCAGTACAGCTTTTGTCAATAACACATCCTGTTGATGGAGTCATAAACAATTGCGAGAATTTGGTTAACCATGGTAAAATTTACGGTCTGAGTTTGGATACGTTTTTCAGAGGAGCCCAAATCTTCAATTATTTTATATCCTAGAGTCAATCATTCATTTTTAGGAACCATAAAAATGCCATGTGGGGCTTCTGTAGGTACAGGGAGGAGGCATGACATTGCTAAGGAGTGTGAGTTTGTGTGACACAGGCCATAGACACCTGCCTTAATAGACTGTCAGGCCAGTGCCAGTGTCACCTGAAGGTTTAAGTAGTAAAGCCTGGTCATTCATGTAGGAATTAGAGTTCCAATTTAGAGAAAGATGTATTGAAAGGGATCAGAAACAAGGAACTCGGCATAAGTTGAGCATCCTTAATTTAAAAATCTAAATTCCAAAACTTTCTGAGCACCAACATGATGCCACAAGTGAAAAAATTCTACACCTGACCTCATGTGATGAATATATAAATTAATATTTTATAATATTAAAAATATTATATAGGCTGGGTACAGTGGCACAAATCCATAATCCCAGCACTTTAGGAGGCTGAGGCGGGTGGATCACTTGAGGTCAGCAGTTTGAGACCAGCCTGGCCAATGTGGTGAAACTGCGTCTTTATGAAAAAATACAAAAATTAGCCAGGTGTGGTGATGGGCGCCTGTAATCCCAGCTACTTGGGAAACTGAGGCAGGAGAATCCCTTGAACCTGGGAGCGGGAGGTTGCAGTGAGCCAAGATCGCACCATTGCACTCCAGCCTGGGCAACAGAGATTCTGTCTCAAAAAAAAAAAAAATATATATATATATATATACACACACACATATATACACACAACGCACACATATATACAGAGTAAGACTCTGTCTCAAAATATATATCTATGTAATATATATATACCATGTTTTATATATATATATAGAGAGAGAGAGTATAAAATTACCTTTAGGCTATAGGTATAAGGTGAATACGAAACATAAATGAATTTCATGTTTAGGGTCCCATCCCCCAGCTCTCTCATTATGTATATGCAAATATTCCAAAATATGACACCTGAAACAGTTTTGATCCCAAGCATTTCAGATAAGGGATATTCATCTTGTATTCATGTCAGTATTTGAACTGGCTTTGCAAGAATCTTGTTCATGCTTTAACATACTAGACATCCACTATTTGCTGAATTGTTTTATTTTTGAAGATTTGTGTATAAATGGGAGACAGCCATGGTCTCAGGCAATCTCTTACGTAGATTTCCTCTATTGACCACCTAAAGAGAGAGAATGCTTTAGTTTTGGGGTTACTGTCTCACAAAGGACTTAGTGGGGAAAAAGCATTAACATAGAGTGTGAGTTGACAGTCCTGAGTCCACATCCTAGTTCTGTTGCTCATCATTTGTGTAGTATTAGATGTGCTATTTAGCTTCTCTGTGCTTTAGTTTCCCAAACTGTAAAATGAGGATAAGGGTGGTTACTGCATAAGTCTGTTGTGAAGATTGAATATGCTGTACACATAACACACAAAGACTCCTGGGCTGCTGTTAACACTCAGTATTATCTATGTCAGCGGTTCCTATACCTGAGCTCAGTCATTCTTATGAAACCCTGTGAGAGAGGCTCAGAAAGTTTATGTAATCAGTGCAAGGTGACACAGCCAATAGGAGCAAAGTAGTTCTCACGTATCTCTTCTGTTATTTCAGAGATAGAGATACAGATAGTAGCTCAGTCAAGAAGACCAGGCAGAGGCCTGACCTATGAATTTAATCACACATTATTGATCTACTAGTTGCAATAAATAAAGCTCTGCATAAAACATCAGGACAAAGTGAAATCTCACTGTAGGTATTGGAGGAATATATATATATATATATATGCAGATCATGCCACTCAGAAGCAGGTACTAGATGGTTCAATCAAAGCCTTGACATTTTAAAATAGAAACCAGGTCGATTCAATCAACATTTATTGAGGTCCTATTCCAGAAGCCATTGGTGCTGGTGATAATATACCTGGCCTCCTGGACCCAATAATTTAATAGACGAGCCAAGAGGAGTCTGAGGAGGCAGGACGATTATATGTGATGTAGTAATATCCTGGAGGGAATCCTAGAGCAGAAAAAGAGCATTAGAGAAAAGCTAAGGAAATCCGACTAAAGCATGGACTTTAGTAAATAGTAGTGAGTCAACAATCAGACTGTCATAATGTATGAAAATGGATAAAGCTAGATGATGGGGATACAGATGCTCATTATACTACTATCTTCCATGATATTTAAAAATGTTCATAACAGTCATCAATCATAGAGACACACTCAAAATTGGGATCATCTGTATAAAAATAGCACAAATAATGCCTACATTTTTGAAGACCTCACTAAGCACATTAGTTTTGAGGGACTGGAGAAAATAATCTGGAATCTAGCTCTTTTGTTCATTTTTTTTCCTTTGGCCTTTTTTTTGTTCTCTGCCGTCTTTAAGAAATCTACGTCTGGATGCAGTGTCTCACACCTGTAATCCCAGCACTTTGGGAGGTAGAGATAGGAGGACCACTGGAGGACAGAAATTCAAGACTAGCCTGGGCAACACAGAGAGACTGTCTCTACAGAAAACTAAAATATTAGCCTGTAGTCCTGGCTACTCAGGAGGCTGAGGCAGCAGGATCCCTTGAGCTATAGAGTTTGAGGCTGCAGTGAGTCACACTCCTGCACTCTAGCCTGGGCAGCTGAGAAAACACTGTAAAAAAAAAAAAAAAGGAAAAGGAAAAAAGAAAGGAAAGGAAAGGAAAGGAAGGAAGGAAGGAAGGAAGGAAGGAAGGAAAGAAGGAAGGAAGGCAGGCAGGCACGCAGAGAGAGAGAGAGAGAAAGAGAGAGAGAAAAAAGAAATCAAGGAAGGCTAATGGTGGTGGTTCACACCTTTAATTCCAGGACTTTGGGTGGCAGAGGTGGGAGAATCACTTGAGGCCAGGAGTTCAAGACCAGCCTGGGACATATGGCCAGCTCCTATCTCTACAAAATATAAAAATAAATAAAAATTAGCCGAGTGTGGTGGTGTGCACATTTGGTCCCAGCTACAAAGGGAGTCTGAGGAGGGAGGATCCCTTGGGTACAGGAGTTTAAGGCTACAGTGAGCCACGATTGCACCATTGTACCTAGCCTGGGTGACAGAGCAAGATTCTATCACAAAACAAAAACAAAACAGAAAGAATTCAAGGAAGCACTGAAGCGGGAGGGGAGCCCAGATGTCCCCTTTTTGAAACAGGGAGGAAAATCAAGGCTGAGCTCACTGTCCAGCACGAGTCCTAGGAGTCCTTCTCTTCCTCTCTCCACTCTCCACAGGCACTGCTCAGGCCTCAGACCACTGCCTTATCACTCAAGACATTGGTGATATCATTGCTCCAAAACCCAGACTGCATGGGCCAAAGCAGATGAAGAAGAAATATGGGAGCTTATCAATGTTATATAATAAATAGAATAATGAGAAAATGGCAGAATGGAAAAATAGGAGCTTCTTCCATGGTGGATTTTTTAAGAATTACTAAATCCACTGTGGAAGAAATACTTGTTTAAATACCTGTTTCTAACCTATACATGGTCTCTGAAGCTTTTTGCTCTTCAGATCTTTTCAAAGTTTTAAAAGATGCAGGTCTAGGAGGCTGGGCCATCTCCTCACCTGGGAAAATGATTGCCCTACCTTAATCTCTGGAAGCCATTCATGAACTTATGCTTTCTATGCCAACCAGCTACAGGCCCAATTCTAAAATAGCTTTTTCCCTTCTAATATTTCCTACACTTTGTATGCCAAAGGCAAGATCAAATGGAAATACATGCAATGTACTTTATTTCTGAAAGGTCATTCTGTAGCCTGGACTCTTTCAATCAAGTCTGCATTGTTGCCAGAAAAATTTTTCCCTCTTATAATTCTACCCTTTTATTTGATGCTATTAATATAAACACACTTTATCAGGTCAAAAATGTGTGTTGAAGTTGCAAAAGCTCTTTCTCTTTGAGCTATGAATATTCTCTTTGAGAAATAAAAGTAAAATACAGCACTTTTAATATAACGAAATACACCTTCTTGGATGCCACAAATAGGAGTAAATGAAGCTGCAATTGTATTGCATTTCTTACCTTTATTTGTCCTGGCACTTCTTTCAAAGCAATGATTCTCAAAACTCGAAAGGCTGCCCTAGTGCTGTGAAATACTAAAGGCACTCAAGTTCCCAACCTGACACCAGGGATGGTCTTGACCTTGAGGGAGAATAAAAGCCAAAGATGGTGTTAAGTCTAATCAAGTCTTTGACTGAAAGAAGAGGTATTGTAGGTTCCCATGGACTGTAGGAGGTGAGGAGATGACCCAGCTTCTAAGACTCTAGTCTCCTTGATACTTCGCAAAGATCTAAGTAGTAAAAGGCATCACAGACTGTATGGCCGAGCAGTCCTTGATGTGTTTGATCACCAGTTGCAAAATTTGAAAGGAAAGGAAACATCAAATGAAAACATTTCAGATTTGGTGTCAATTTCTCACTCTTTAACACCCATTATACACGTATGCCGTCTATTTATAATCTCTTAAGTATCCTGGCTCCAAGGGGAATTTATTAAAAGAACTCATTTGATTAGAACAAAAGTGAACAAAGGTACACAGAAAGAGAAGTACAGTTGAACAACATGAGTTTGAACTGCATGGGTCCATTTATACATGGATTTTCTTTCTCCTTTGCCACACCTGAGTCAGCAAGACCAACCCTCCTCCTCCTCAGCCTATTCAACATGAAGATGACAAGGATGAAGACCTTTATGATGATTTACTTCCACTTAATCAATAGTAAATACGTTTTCTCTTCCTTATGATTTTCTTAATAATATTCTTTTCTCTGGCTTACTTTATTATAAGAATATAGTTTATAAAACATATACAAAATATGTGTGAATCAAGTATTTATATTATCTACAAGGCTGCCGGTCAATGGTAGGCTTTTAGTAGTTAAGTTTTTGGGGAGTCAAGAGTTATATGCAGATTTTTGACTGAACAGGGGGCTGGTTCCCCTAACCTCTGAATTGTTCAAGGGTTAACTGTAGGCCAAGCACAGTGGCTCACGCCTGTAATCCCAGCACTTTGGGAGGCCAAAGTGGGTGGATCACTTGAGGCCAGGAGTTTGAGACCAGCCATACCAACATGACAAAATCCCATCTCTACTAAAAATAAAAAACTTAGCCAAGTATGGCGGTGGGCACCTGTAATCCCACCTACCTGGAAGGCTGAGGAAGGAGAATCGGTTGAACCTGGAAAGCAAAAGTTGCAGTGAACCAAGATTGTGCCACTGCACTCCAGCCTAGGTGATGGAGTGAGACTCTGTCACAAAAACAAAACAAAACAAAAAAAAACAGTCAATTGTTCTAGAAAGTCTAGTTATAAATAGCCTTCACTCACCTTTGAGGAGCTCCCAGACAGTCACTGTTTTATTTATGGTTGTCTTTGTGTGTGTGTGTGTGTGTGTGTGTGTGAAAAACACATAACATAAAATTGATCATCATAACCATTTTAAGTGTATAGTCCAGTAATGCTAAGTATATTCACATTGCTATGAAACATATATCCAGAGCTTTTTATCTTTCAAATCAGAAACTCTATACCCACTAAAGAACAAATTCCTTTTCCCAGCTCCCCCTAGCCCCTGGTAACCATCATTTTACTTTCTGTTTGTATTAGGTTGGTGCAAAAGTAATTGCAGTTCTTGTCATCAAAAGTAAACTTCACCACTTAGATACCTCATGTAAGTGGAATTATATGCTTTTTGTCTTTTTGTTACTGGCTTATTTTACTTAGAATAATCTCCTCAAGGCTTATTCTTGTTGTAGCATGTGTTAGCATTTCCTTCCTTTTTAAGGCAGAATGATATTCCATTGTATGTGTATATCACATTTTGTTTATCCAATCAACCATCAATGGACACTTTAGGTTTCTTCCACCTCTTGGCTGTTGTGAATAATGCTGCTCTGAACATGGGAGTGCTGATATCTCTTTCACGTACTGATTTCAGTTCTTTTGGACATATACCCAGAAGTGAGATTGCTGGATCATAGGGCAGTTCTATTTTTAATTTTTTGAGAAAGTTTCATACTGTTTTCCATAGCAGTTGCATCATTTTAAAGTTCCACCAGTAGTATGTAAGTATTCCAATCTTTCCACACCCTTGCCAACACTTATTATTTTGTTTTTTGGGTTTTGTTGTTGTTGTTGTTGTTTTTGATAGCCATGCTAATGGGTCTCAGGTGAAATCTCATTGTGGTTTTGACTTGCATTTCTCTGATGATTAGTGATATTGAGCAAATTTTCATAGGCCCATTAGCCATTTGTATATCATCTTTGGAGAAATGTCTATTCAATGCCTTGGCCCATTTTCTAATTAGGTTATTAAATTTTTTTGTCATTGAGTCATTGTAGAAATTCCTGACATATTCTGGTTATTAAGCCCCATAAATATATGATTTGCAAATACTTTCTCCCATCCCATAGGTTGCCTTTTCATTATGTTGATTGTGTCCTTCAACGTGGAGAAGTTTTTAGGTTTGATGCAGTCCCATTTATCTATTTTGCTTTTGTTGCCAGTGCTTTTGGTATTGTATCCAAGAAATCATTGCCAAGTCTAGTGTCATGAAGCTTCACTTCTATATTTTCTTCTATGAGTTTTATAATTTTAGATCTTACTTTTAGGTCTTTAATTCATTTTGATTTAATTTTTGTATATGGTATAAAATAAAAGTCAACTTCATCCTTTTGCACATGTATATCCAGTTTTCTCAGTACCATTTCTCCATTTCCCTGTCCTTTCCCCCTTGAATGATCTTGGCACCCCTGTCAAAGTTCATTTGATTATACACATGGGTTTATTTCCGGGCTCTCTATTTTTTTTTTTTTTTTTTTTTTGATACAAAGTCTCACTCTGTCGCCCAGGCTGCAGTGTGCTGGTGCAATCTTGGCTCACTGTAACCTCCACCTCCTGGGTTCAAGCAATTCTCCTGCTTCAGCCTCCTGAGTAGCTAGGATTACAGGTGTGTGCCACCACACCTGGCTAATTTTTGTATTTTTAGTAGAGATGGGGTTTCACCATGTTGGCCATGCTGCTCTGGAACTCCTGACCTCAGGTGATCTGCCCTTCTCAGCCTCCCAAAGTGCTGAGATTACAGGCGTGAGCCACTATGCCCAGCTTGGGTTCTCTATTTTATTTCGTTGGTCTATTTGTCTGTGTTTGTGAGAGTGCCATATTGTTTTGATTTCTGTAGCTCTGTAATATGTTTTGAAATCAGGACGTGTGAATGCTCCAACTTTATTCTTCTTTTCCAAATTTGTTTTGGCTATTCAGGGCCCCTTGAGATTCCACATGAATCTTAGAATGAATTTTTCTACATTTGCAAAAAAAGTATTGGAATTCTGATAGGGATTGCATTGATAGTCACCGTTCTTTGATAAATCCAGTGAAAAATCTTAAAAATATAGTGAAAACTACTAAGGCCACAGGAAAAAATCTCAATAGCTAGAAGCTTATATAATTTTTCTCAATCTCTTTGTAAAATAAAACTATTACAGCCGAAAATTATGCAAGCAAATATGTTTGTTTTAGTGCATCTTCTTTTCAGATCTATACATACAGTTTAAATGACACCTATTAGAAAAGAATGAGAGAATCAATTGATTCCTTTGAACATGGTAGTCTTAATAATAATAATAATAATAATAATAATAGTAATAATAATAGTTATTATCATAGTACCATATAATTTTGTTGGTTTTTATGTTAAACAAAGCATTCAAATTCCATTGTCTCATTTCATTATAGTCTAAAGCAGAATTTCCTAAAATTATGGTTTCTAAAATATTCCTCAAAAAAAAGTTTTTGTCATCAAATAATTTGGGAAGTATTCCAAACTACATTCTATATTTTCTACTCATTAAAGGCTCTGAGAAGTACTGTTACAAAGATGTAAAGAAATCAGTTCGATGTGGTATAAACAAGTGTTTATCAAACTTTTACAGCCTCAAAATTTTTTTTTTTAGTAAACTTGTATCTAAGGTATGACTAAAAGCCTTAAGAGAAGAGAATTTTAAAGAAACAGATTCAGATGCTGCATTATAAATATTGAGTGGTGCAGGAGAGAAAGTGCATAAGACAAAGGAGCACATCTACCAGTACAGGAATCGACTTCTCCCTTTATACCTATAAAGGGCTAAAGCTGGGAGTGAGATTTGACATGCATGGAGAACCAGATGTGTTAACAATAAAGAAACAGGCTAATTTCTTCCATATGCCATTTGCATCATCTATTTGAAGCCATGTACCATCCTACGTGCAGCAGTACCCTTGCTGAAAAGAAACAGATTCTAAGGGTATATTGAGCCAAGATACACTGCCTCTGTTAGATGGTATCTGCTTAATTGACTCTTCACATGATGATGTTTTTGTAATATTTCCCATAGACGGAAATAAGAGACAAATCACCTTTCATCTAGCATGGTTAATCATAATTGGTTGTTTATGTATTTTTGTCTCTGACCATGATACATCCTCCCTCTTAATTTCTTTTGTATTTTAAAGAATGTCTTCTTCCAAAACATTATAAGAATTCAAAAACCTTTAAACAATGTATTATTTATCTTTCTGGCCACACAGATTCCTTCGGAGTCATTACAATCCATCAACTGTGCATTTGCTGACTTAATAATAAGCAGATTTGGTTTTCAGGAGACTGAGGCAGTTGTAAAGGGCAGATCCATTAGGTTGTTTCCCATCCACTATCAGAGTATGTGGGTGAGGTACTCACTTCAACCAGGTGCAAGCCCATGGACCTGAAGCTTATAACATTTTGGAGGTCCTTTTTAAGAAAAATAATTAAAACTACTTGGTAAGAAGTTAAGTATTCATTTAGAATTATAAAATAAACCACTGCCACAACAAAACATTTAAAGTTGATAAATTCAGGAAAGATCTCAAAATCCAGAAAAAAATTTTTTTCAACTAATTAGCTATCTGACATATCCCTCAATAAAATTATTTGTCTGCATACTATTTGATTGTCTGTTCATGCCACAAGAATTTTGTCATACTTTCTGCGAGAGACTAGAAGAAGAAATCAGTATTTCTTCTAGCATGGTGGATCAAACAACATATTTTTAAAAAATTAATAGTATGGAAAGGTTCCTTCTGGCTTCACAATTTGTTGGTATTGGTGTGTACATTTTTAGGATTATTATTAATTTTAGAAACACTTCTCTCAAGTGAATATCATATATGAGCTGTAAAATTTCAAGGCATTTTAGGGATTTGTTTGTTGCAGGAAGTAATTTTAAGTACTCTGAATTGACAACACTCACTGACCAGCTTGTCTTTGGTGTCCCTAATAATGTGGCATATTATGAGGGTTATATGGGGCCCTTCACCTTCCTTTTATAAAGTTAGATGCACAGATATAGGGAGTGGTAAGATTAGGACTGAAAATTGTTTTCTGCACTGGGACAGCTAACCTCTACACAGAAGAATCTGTGAACTGCATAAATATTTCACTAAACCAAAACCAAAGATCAACTTCCTTAGACACAGTCCAAAAATGCCCGTGGCTTCTTCGATGCTACCTAACCCTAACAAGGGGAAGTTGAAGTGGAAAGAAACAATGGTCTTAAAGATTTGCAGTTAAAATATATTCCTGTGAATTTTATGAGAACATATGGACATGGGAACACTTCAAGTTCAAATAAGGGGCCTTGAAACTTAAGCTTCATTGGTTTCATGGTAAATCCACTTCTGGTTTAAACTCAAATTTTCTTCACCAGAGTTGCTGTTGTTTCTTTTAAAAGAATGCACATTTGCGTATTGAACTAAAGGGACAGAGTATGTAGAAATTATTCAAATACATGAAAGACAGGTACATGACTACATCCCAACTGGCCAGATTATTAATCTGATCAACCAAGGAGGGCCTTCAAGATGGCTGACCAGAGGCATCCAGAGCTGCCTTCTCCACAAAGAACCAAAATAGTGACTGCATAATCACACTTCAAATAGATCACCGAGAGAGAGAGAGAGAGAGAGAGAGAGCGAGAGCAAGAGAGAGAGAGAGAGAGAACACTGGAATTTAAGAGAGAAGTGACAGGAAACACGTAAGACAAGGAAGGAGGGGGAAGGGAGGCAGCCCGCTCAGAAGGCATCTGCTGGGAGCCTAGAGAAGTTCTCCAATGTAGGAAAAGGGTAAATGAGAAACCCCCGGCAGGTCCACCTTCTTACCATGGACTCCTGAAATCCTAGCCCGGACCCTGAGCCATTCAACTCAAGCAGCCCCTGAGACTAACATAGGGAGCTGCCTGGAGACTATCCCACAGTATTCCTTCTGAGAGGAAGCTCACACAGGGTCCTACATATCTCCTAAATCCTAAGCAGCTAAGGAAGGCTCCATTTTGAGAACACAGCCCCTATCATACTGTATTCTGCTGGAGGGCCCAATAAATAGCCCCTTTATCTTCACATCCCTGGAGCCCCATTGACATTCTCCACCTTTATTCACCACCACAGCTGGCTCTGCTGCCAAGGCCAAAATGCAAGCCATTGTCAGTAACCCAGCTGCCTCCAGTAGCAGGGCCACTGTGCATTTAAAGGCATCCCAAAAAAAGGCTACCTCACTTATAGCAGCCACCTGAGGCCAAAATGTGTGCTCCCCAGCCACCTTACTGTTGCCACTGAAAGCAACCCTGCCCTCCCTAGCAGCAGGATCGTAGCACAGCTGCTGCTGCTCCCACCCAGGCATTCTGCCAATGGCCTGGGATCACTGCATTCCCGCCTACCACAGCCAGCACCCACATGCCTTCAGGGGGCCTGAAGATAGGCCCACCTGACCCGGCTCCATCCCCCTTCCCCTAGTGCCTGAGCATGATGTCTGGGTGCTTTGGGATTGCCCAACTTCATCTACCATTATTGGCACCTAAGCACCCCTCCCGGGGGCCTGAGGACAGGCCCACCAACCTGCCACTACTACCACAGCTGCCACCCACTTGTATGTCCCAGCTGCAAGCCTAGGGACAAGCCCACCCTGCCCAACACAGTCAGCACCAACACCAGGATAGCCAGAGATTGTCCTGCCACTGCTACTGCCATTACCCAGGCCATACTTGATGTCCATGGGCCGAAGGAACCTCCCACCCACATGAGTCACTGCTGTGACTGCCAACACCCAAGGAATCCTCCTGGGGGCCCAATAATCAGCTGACCTGAACCCACTAACACCAGTGCCAGTGTATACCACCATGGGTCCCAAGGACAGGGATGCTTGGACTGCTGCTGTCACCACTGGAATCCAAGGATTGGCTTGCTTGACATGTCCGTTCACAGCAAAACTTTACCACAGCCCCCACTAATAACAGCCCCCTAAGCCACTAAAGAAATCATAGACACTACTGACACTGTTTATACCCAAAGCAATCGTATGAAGACCACACTACTGCACACACCTAGAATCAAGGCCAAAGTGTCCTAACCAACCAATAGCATAGATGTAGCTTCAGAAAAAATTTCTCCCCGATGAAAGCAAATTTTAAAAATTGGAAGAAGTGACTATTATGCCAGCTGCACAGATATCAATGTAAGGACACAAGAAACATGAAAAAAAGAACAAGGAAATATGACACCTCCAAAGGAACAAATTAACTTTCCACCAACAGATTCCAATGAAAAAGAAATTTATGAAAAACAATGATATTATGATATTAAAGAAGCTCGGCAAAATTTAAGAGAAGTCAGAAACACAATATAAAGAAATCAGAAAAACAATTCAGGATATGAATGAGAAATTTACCAAAGGGACAGATATCATAAAAAAAACAAACAGAAATTCTGGAACTGAAGAATTCATTAAACAAAACACAAAATACGTTCAAATGTTTCAACGATAGACTAGACCAAAAAGAAAAACAAATTTCAGAACTTGAAGACTGGTCTTTTGAAAAAACCCAGTCGGACAAAAACAAAGAAAAATTAATAAAAACAAATGAACAAAGCCTACATGACATATGAGACAACGTAAAGCAACCATATATTTGCATTTTCAGTGTCTCAGAAGGCAAAGAGAAAACTAGAGAAATATAAAACCTAGTTAATGAAATAATAGCTGAAATTGTTTTAATCTAGCAAGAGATTTAGACACCCAGATTCCGGAAGCTGAGAGATCCCCAAATAGATACAATTCAAAAAGGTCTTCTTCATGGTATATTATAGTCAAACTGTCGAAAGCCAAAGACAAAGAGATAATTCTAGAAACAGCAAGAGTAATGTGTCTAGTCACTTATAAGGGAACCCCCATCAGACTAACAGCAGATTTCTCAGCAGAAATCTTAAGACCCAGAGAAAATGGAATGATATATTCAAAGTGCTGAAAGAAAAATAAAATGCCAAACAAAGTTACTATACCTAGCAAAGTTATCCTTCATAAATGAAGGATATATGAAGTCTTTCCCAGAAAAGCAAAAGCTGAGGAAATTCATTACCACTAGACTGGCCTTAAAAAATATGCTTAAGGGAGTCCTACATGTGGAAGCAAAGGGACGGTATCTACCATCACGAAAAAACACAGAAATATAAAGCCCACTGGTAGAGCAAACGCACAAATGAAGAGTAAGGACTCAAATGTTACCACTACAGAAAGTCACCATATCATAATGATAAACAATAAGAGAGAAAGAAAAGAACAAAGGATACACAAAACAACCAGAAACCAATTAATAAAATTACAGGAATGAGCCCTCATATATCAAGAATTACCATGAGTGTAAACAGATTAAACTTTTCATTAAGAAGATGCAGACTAACTAGATAAAAATAACATGACCCGGTTATATGCTACTTATGAGAAACTCATCTCTCCTATGAAACTCCTATAGCAGTTACCCCAGCTATTTTTTTTAAAACTATCATCTTCTATATGCTGTTGTCTTCCAAAAATTTATTGAACTCTCTCATCTGTGAAGGTCCCCTTCTGAATAGCTTAGCTTTTATTCCCTTTTTATTCCTGTGCTATAATTTTAATGGGATTTCTGAAGGGAAAGGGGTGAAAAATGTATGCTCCGTATGTGGATGCCATATTGAATTTTTTAAAAGTAAGGCTTTCCTACCCTGCCCTTGATTTAAAAACTTACAAATACTCATTACAAAAGATCTGGAAAGTTTTATGACACATTTTTCCCAAAATACCACACAAGAATAAATTTCTATCTCCTTTAAACAACATAGTCCAGTCGGATGCGGTGGCTCATGCCTGTAATCCCAGCTACTCAAGAGGCTTGAGGCAAGAGGATCACTTGAGCCCAGGGGTTTGAGGCTGCAGTGAGCTATGATCATGCCACGGCACTCCAGCCTGGGCAACAGAGTGAGACCCTTGTCTCTAAAAATAAATAAATAAATATAACATAATCCAGATATTGAACCAGGTTCGATGTGGATGCCCAAAGAGAAAATAATAGTTCTCATTTGTTGAATACCTTTTTGTGCATGGTACTTTAAGATATTGCCTCATTAAATACCTATTTTATAGATGAAGAAACTGAGGCTCAGTTACACAATTTACACAAAGTCATAGATCAATTATAATAAAGAGTAGTTCAGTATCAAACATAGTACCATCTGATCTAACCATACATGTTGCCTGCTGGGACAAAGCTGC
This sequence comes from Pongo pygmaeus, assembly GCF_028885625.2. NCBI lineage: Eukaryota > Metazoa > Chordata > Mammalia > Primates > Hominidae > Pongo > Pongo pygmaeus. Next base: position 122,823,334 of record NC_072384.2, read on the forward strand.
TACAAAATATGAGTGATGCCCACAGAGGCAAGTTCTGAGCATAAAATAAAGACCCAAGTATCTATTACATGGATTATAGCAATAGTCAATGCGTACAACGCAAAGTGATCAGGAACTTATTTGTGAGTATATGGGATTCTTGACAGTTCTTTCTCCCCAACATTGAACACTTGAGGGAGCTGGTTTAATTGGTCACAGCCTCATGTGGCAAGCAAGCTGTTACCTTCCATTTTAGCTCTGTTATTAAGAGGCTCTGTTGAACTCTGTCCTCAGCATACACGCTTATAATCATATTGACATTTCAGTTTCAGAGAAAAGAAATCATTAATTAAAATGTACATTATTGAACAGTCACAGTACATGTTGGATTCTACTATGGGGATGGCAGTAAATGAGCAATTTATTAATCAATTATTGCTACAGGTCCAAACCATACTGACAAATAACATTAGTTATGTGACTCTAAAAAAATAGAACTGCTTTACTTACACTAATGTCATGTTTCCTTTCCTCAGTTTGCAGTTATAAAAGACTGAAATTTTCTGTAGGATAATTAAGTCAAATATTTATTACTATTTTTAAAACTACTTCATCACAATGAATCTTACATATGTAAGTGGAAAAATTAGAACTGTAGCTCTTCAGATGGAAGCTATTCAGAACAGATGCCATCATCTAGATATGTACCCTGGGGGAAGAGATATTAATCAAAATAAGTGATAGTAATGTAGCTCTTAAGTGGTTATAGCTGGTTTCTAACTTACAAGATAACTGACAAATATGGGGGAGTCAAAGCACATTAGGCAGAAGCAAAGAGCCCCTGCTTCAGATAGTACAGTTTTCAGGGGAGTGAGGAACATAGATACACCTTGTTTTGTTATTTTAATTATTGACTTAATTTATTGCTGGAAGTGAAATTGCTATCTCTAGAAACCCGCTATAAGCATAGCAATAAGGAAACACAGAGACCTTACAAAGAGCTCAGAACACTAGTCTGATAGTTCTATGGGTTGATAAAACACCTAACCTACGGAATATTTTATGAGCTAATATTATTTTCCTCAATGAATCTTTTTCCATTAAGTCTTTAAGAAGCTTTCACTTTTTGTACTTCATAGATTGAGAATTGGTATGTTGCTTGAACATTCTTCAGAAAAAAAGAATATTTTTGTTACAGTTAGTTGGGGAGGAACAACTTGAATGAGAAATTCAGATGAACTCTAGCAAAGTTCAGCCTAATTTGAAAAATAAAATAACAGCCAGGTATAAATTTTGCTAAATTTCTGCCCAACACTCAAATATTAAAGTCACCTTTAACTTTGATTTTTCTCTGAATACCTCTACAAACTCAAGGTACACTTGAAATTTAAGCAAGGTCAGTAAAAGAAACTGTAGGCCCAAGGAAGCTATTAGAGTTAGATTCATGCCAGATTATATTGGCCAAAGAAATCATTTTTATGAAATAGAAAACCTCAGTGACATAAGATACTATGATGTTATAAAATGCTGTACCTGAACTCTGTCTCTTAGAGTTAAGATCCTTGCAGAACAGAAGAAAAAGAAGTAAAAAACAAAAACAAAACTAAACCGTGATTTAGTAGAAACTGCAAATTGCCTGTGTTGAAGTTAGAGCTTAGCTCACTTAAGAGATGCAGCATGAAATTATAAATAATGTAACGCAGTTTCAGACTCACATTCATATCCAAAGGGAAATGGAGAAATGAGCCCATTATGTAGATAATGAAGACATATCTTTCTTTACTGCAGATTAAGACTATGAAGATAGAGCCAAGATGGCCGAATAGGAACAGCTCCGGTCTACAGCTCCCAGCGCCAGCGACGCAGAAGACGGGTGATTTCTGCATTTCCATCTGAGGTACCGTGTTCATCTCACTAGGGAGTGCCAGACAGTGGGCGCAGGTCAGTGGGTGAGGGCACCGCGCACCAGCCGAAGCAGGGGCGAGGCATTGCCTCACTCGGGAAGCGCAAGGGGTCAGGGAGTTCCCTTTCCAGGGGTGACAGACGGCACCTGGAAAATCGGGCCACTCCCACCCGAATACTGTGCTTTTCCGACGGGCTTAGGAAACGGTGCCCCAGGAGAGTATAGCCCGCACCTGGCTGAGAGGGTCCTACGCCCACGGAGTCTCGCTGATTGCTAGCACAGCAGTCTGAGATCAAACAGCAAGGCGGCAGCGAGGCTGGGGGAGGGGCGCCCGCCATTGCCCAGGCTCGCTTAGGTAAACAAAGCAGCCTGGAAGCTTGAACTGGGTGGAGCCCACCACAGCTCAAGGAGGCCAGCCTGCCTCTGTAGGCTCCACCTCTGGGGGCAGGGCACAGACAAACAAAAAGACAGCAGTAACCTCTGCAGACTTAAATGTCCCTGTCCGACAGCTTTGAGGAGAGCAGTGGTTCTCCCAGCACGCAGCTGGAGATCTGAGAACGGGCTGACTGTCTCCTCAAGTGGGTCCCTGACCCCTGACCCCCGAGCAGTCTAACTGGGAGGCACCCCCTAGCAGGGGCAGACTGACACCTCACACGGCCAGCCAGGTACTCCAACAGACCTGCAGCTGAGGGTCCTGTCTGTTAGAAGGAAAACTAACAGAAAGGACATCCACACCAAAAACCCATCCGTACATCACCATCATCAAAGACCAAAAGTAGATAAAACCACAAAGATGGGGAAAAACTGGAAACTCTAAAAAGCAGAGTACCTCTCCTCCTCCAAAGGAACGCAGTTCCTCACCAGCAACGGAACAAAGCTGGACGGAGAATGACTTTGACGAGCTGAGAGAAGAAGGCTTCAGACGATCAAATTACTCCGAGCTACGGGAGGATATTCAAACCAAAGGCAAAGAAGTTGAAAACTTTGAAAAAAATTTAGAAGAATGTGTAACTAGAATAACCAATACAGAGAAGTGCTTAAAGGAGCTGATGGAGCTGAAAACCAAGGCTCGAGAACTACGTGAAGAATGCAGAAGCCTCAGGAGCCGATGCGATCAAATGGAAGAAAGGGTATCAGCCCTGGAAGATGAAATGAATGAAATGAAGCGAGAAGGGAAGTTTAGAGAAAAAAGAATAAAAAGAAACGAGCAAAGCCTCCAAGAAATGTGGGACTATGTGAAAAGACCAAATCTACGTCTGATTGGTGTACCTGAAAGTGACGGGGAGAATGGAACCAAGTTGGAAAACACTCTGCAGGATATTATCCAGGAGAACTTCCCCAATCTAGCAAGGCAGGCCAACATTCAGATTCAGGAAATACAGAGAACGCCACAAAGATACTCCTCGAGAAGAGCAACTCCAAGACACATAATTGTCAGATTCACCAAAGTTGAAATGAAGGAAAAAATGTTAAGGGCAGCCAGAGAGAAAGGTCGGGTTACCATCAAAGGGAAGCCCATCAGACTAACAGCGGATCTCTCGGCAGAAACCCTACAAGCCAGAAGAGACTGGGGGCCAATATTCAACATTCTTAAAGGAAAGAATTTTCAACCCAGAATTTCATATCCAGCCAAACTAAGCTTCATAAGTGAAGGAGAAATAAAATACTTTACAGACAAGCAAATGCTGAGAGATTTTGTCACCACCAGGCGTGCCCTAAAAGAGCTCCTGAAGGAAGCGCTAAACATGGAAAGGCACAACCGGTACCAGCCACTGCAAATCATACCAAAATGTAAAGACCATCGAGACTAGGAAGAGACTGCATCAACTAACGAGCAAAATAACCAGCTAACATCATAATGACAGGATCAGATTCACACATAACAATATTAACTTTAAAGGTAAATGGACTAAATGCTCCAATTAAAAGACACAGACTGGCAAATTGGATAAAGACTCAAGACCCATCAGCGTGCTGTATCCAGGAAACCCATCTCACGTGCAGAGACACACATAGGCTCAAAATAAAAGGATGGAGGAAGATCTACCAAGCAAATGGAAAACAAAAAAAGGCAGGGGTTGCAATCCTAGTCTCTGACAAAACAGACTTTAAACCAACAAAGATCAAAAGAGACAAAGAAGGCCATTACATCATGGTAAAGGGATTAATTCAACAAGAAGAGCTAACTATCCTAAATATATATGCACCCAATACAGGAGCACCCAGATTCATAAAGCAAGTCCTGAGTGACCTACAAAGAGACTTAGACTCCCACACATTAATAATGGGAGACTTTAACACCCCACTGTCAACATTAGACAGATCAACGAAACAAAATCAACACGGATACCAGGAATTGAACTCAGCTCTGCACCAAGCAGACCTAATAGACATCTACAGAACTCTCCACCCCAAATCAACAGAATATACATTTTTTTCAGCACCACACCACACCTATTCCAAAATTGACCATATACTTGGAAGTAAAGCTCTCCTTAATAAATGTAAAAGAACAGAAATTATAACAAACTATCTCTCAGATCACAGTGCAATCAAGCTAGAACTCAGGATTAAGAATCTCACTCAAAACCGCTCAACTACGTGGAAACTGAACAACCTGCTCCTGAATGACTACTGGGTGCATAACGAAATGAAGGCAGAAATAAAGATGTTCTTTGAAACCAACGAGAACCAAGACACAACATACCAGAATCTCTGGGATGCATTCAAAGCAATGTGTAGAGGGAAATTTATAGCACTAAATGCCCACAAGAGAAAGCAGGAAAGATCCAAAATTGACACCCTAACATCACAATTAAAAGAACTAGAAAAGCAAGAGCAAACACATTCAAAAGCTAGCAGAAGGCAAGAAATAACTAAAATCAGAGCAGAACTGAAGGAAATAGAGACACAAAAACCCCTTCAAAAAATAAATGAATCCAGGAGCTGGTTTTTTGAAAGGATCAACAAAATTGATAGACCGCTAGCAAGATTAATAAAGAAAAAAAGAGAGAAGAATCAAATAGATGCAATAAAAAATGATAAAGGGGATATCACCACCGATCCCACAGAAATACAAACTACCATCAGAGAATATTACAAACACCTCTACGCAAATAAACTAGAAAATCTAGAAGAAATAGATAAATTCCTCAACACATACACCCTCCCAAGACTAAACCAGGAAGAAGTTGAATCTCTGAATAGACCAATAACAGGATCTGAAATTGTGGCAATAATCAATAGCTTACCAACCAAAAAAAGTCCAGGACCAGATGGGTTCACAGCCGAATTCTACCAGAGGTACAAGGAGGAGCTGGTACCATTCCTTCTGAAACTATTCCAATCAATAGAAAAAGAGGGAATCCTCCCTAACTCATTTTATGAGGCCAGCATCATCCTGATACCAAAGCCTGGCAGAGACACAACAAAAAAAGAGAATTTTAGACCAATATCCTTGATGAACATTGATACAAAAATCCTCAATAAAATACTGGCAAACAGAATCCAGCAGCACATCAAAAAGCTTATCCACCATGATCAAGTGGGCTTCATCCCTGGGATGCAAGGCTGGTTCAATATACACAAATCAATAAATGTAATCCAGCATATAAACAGAATCAAAGTCAAAAACCACATGATTATCTCAATAGATGCAGAAAAGGCCTTTGACAAAATTCAACAACCCTTCATGCTAAAAACTCTCAATAAATTAGGTATTGATGGGTCGTATCTCAAAATAATAAGAGCTATTTATGACAAACCCACACCCAATATCATACTGAATGGGCAAAAACTGGAAGCATTCCCTTTGAAAACTGGCACAAGACAGGGATGCCCTCTCTCACCACTTCTATTCAACATAGTGTTGGAAGTTCTGGCCAGGGCAATTAGGCAAGAGAAGGAAATCAAGGGTATTCAATTAGGAAAAGAAGAAGTCAAATTGTCCCTGTTTGCAGATGACATGACAGTATATCTAGAAAACCCCATTGTCTCAGCCCAAAATCTCCTTAAGCTGATAAGCAACTTCAGCAAAGTCTCAGGATACAAAATCAATGTACAAAAATCACAAGCGTTCTTATACATCAATAACAGACAAACAGAGAGCCAAATCATGAGTGAACTCCCATTCACAATTGCTTCAAAGAGAATAAAATACCTAGGAATCCAACTTACAAGGGATGTGAAGGACCTCTTCAAGGAGAACTACAAACCACTGCTCAAGGAAATAAAAGAGGATACAAACAAATGGAAGAACATTCCATGCTCATGGGTAGGAAGAATCAATATCATGAAAATGGCCATCCTTCCCAAGGTAATTTACAGATTCAATGCCATCCCCATCAAGTTACCAATGACTTTCTTCACAGAATTGGAAAAAACTACTTTAAAGTTCATATGGAACCAAAAAAGAGCCCGCATCGCCAAGTCAATCCTAAGCCAAAAGAACAAAGCTGGAGTCATTACGCTACCTGACTTTAGACTATACTACAAGGCTACAGTAACCAAAACAGCATGGTACTGGTACCAAAACAGAGATATAGATCAATGGAACAGAACAGAGCCCTCAGAAATAATGCCACATATCTACAACTATCTGATCTTTGACAAACCTGACAAAAACAAGAAATGGGGAAAGGATTCCCTATTTAATAAATGGTGCTGGGAAAACTGGCTAGCCATATGTAGAAAGCTGAAACTGGATCCCTTCCTTACACCTTATACAAAAATCAATTCAAGATGGATTAAAGACTTAAATGTTAGACCTAAAACCATAAAAACCCTAGAAGAAAACCTAGGCAATACCATTCAGGACATAGGCATGGGCAAGGACTTCATGTCTAAAACACCAAAAGCAATGGCAACAAAAGCCAAAATTGACAAATTGGATCTAATTAAACTAAAGAGCTTCTGCACAGCAAAGGAAACTACCATCAGAGTGAACAGGCAACCTACAAAATGGGAAAAAATTTTCGCAACCTACTCATCTGACAAAGGGCTAATATCCAGAATCTACAATGAACTCCAACAAATTTACAAGAAAAAAACAAACAACCCCATCAAAAAGTGGGCAAAGGACATGAACAGACACTTCTCAAAAGAAGACATTTATGCAGCCAAAAAACACATGAAAAACTGCTCATCACTGGCCATCAGAGAAATGCAAATCAAAACCACAATGAGATACCATCTCACACCAGTTAGAATGGCAATCATTAAAAAGTCAGGAAACAACAGGTGCTGGAGAGGATGTGGAGAAATAGGAACACTTTTACACTGTTGGTGGGACTGTAAACTAGTTCAACCCTTGTGGAAGTCAGTGTGGCAATTCCTCAGGGATCTAGAACTAGAAATTCCATTTGACCCAGCCATCCCATTACTGGGTATATACCCAAAGGACTATAAATCATGCTGCTATAAAGACACATGCACACGTATGTTTATTGTGGCATTATTCACAATAGCAAAGACTTGGAACCAACCCAAATGTCCAACAATGATAGACTGGATTAAGAAAATGTGGCACATATACACCATGGAATACTATGCAGCCATAAAAAATGATGAGTTCACGTCCTTTGTAGGGACATGGATGAAATTGGAAATCATCATTCTCAGTAAGCTATCGCAAGAACAAAAAACCAAACACCGCATATTCTCACTCATAGGTGGGAATTGAACAATGAGAACACATGGACACAGGAAGGGGAACATCACACTTCGGGGACTGTTGTGGGGTGGGGGGAGGGGGGAGGGATAGCATTGGGAGATATACCTAATGCTAGATGACGAGTTGGTGGGTGCAGCGCACCAGCATGGCACATGTATACATATGTAACTTACCTGCATGTTGCGCACATGTACCATAGAGCCTAAAGTATGATAATAATAATAATAATAATAAAAAAAAGACTATGAAGATAATCTTTAGATTGGGATGGATAAAAGTGCTATGTGGAGACAAGAGGATGCACAAAAGGATAACTACTGTTATGTCACATCATAAGGCCAAGGGAGTCACATTTTATAGTAAAATATAAGTGGACATTCAATGATACAGTATTTTATTTGTGATAATTAACAAAGTATTATACTCAAGAGCATCAAAATAAAAATAATCACAAATAGTCCAAAGGAGAGTACACATTAAAATGGTACATTGGATTTTGCTTTGAATTTATTTATATTTCAAGTAGTGGCTAAAGTTTTTAAATGATCTGGCAATTAGAATTGAAATTCAGAAATGCCATATTTAAGATTTGCAAGTCAGCAACAATTCCACAGGTTGATTTCACTCTGATAAGGAAGATCATCACTTAAACTCTGCCATGTGAACGCTATAATTACTATTGGCATTGGGCTGATATGAACACTTCCTTGCAAAATGCAGAGCTTTCAATCAATTTCAAGTGTTTAAAAAATCTAAAGTGCTTAAAAGGAACTGTAAAGATGACAAATATTATCTCTTCCTTTTGCCAACTCTACAATAACTGCTAACCAGCCACAATGTTAACTGATTGCTAAAACTTCAGCAAAATGTTGTATTAACTATATGTCACAGGGCTTAAATGTCTTATATCACCTAGGAGTACGAAGTAGGCTATATAGTTAAGCTTATATACTTTACTTATGTACTTACTTATATACTTACAGTAAAGCTTACATACTTTATTTATATACTTATATAACTATAATTTACAAAGTTAAGCTTATATACTTATATTACTTATATATATATATAAGTACGTATACCTAGGTATACGTACTTATATACTTTATAGCTAAGCTTATAAACTATGGATCCAGAGAAACCTGTGGGAGTCTTTCCTTCACAGTGTTACTGTGAAATGATTTCTAAACCCTCTAAGCCTAAATTTCTTCATACTCTGTAGATATTACAATGATTAAACAAAATAACAGAGTACTTAACAAGTGCCTAACCCATAAGATGTAAATTTTGTTTTCTTTTGACAACCTAAATAACAGAGAGAGAGATTCTAAAAGAAAATGATGTTTATTCAGGAATAAACATTGCAATGGGAATAAGCATGACATAGTAAACCATGCACATATTCCCATTGTGATCCTATTTCTGAATAAATACCATTTTCTTTTAGAGAGCTCTGTTATTTAGGTTGATAGTTTTATTCAATTTTGATGAGTGGATGGAAGTGGAGGACATTATGTTAAATGAAATAAGCCAGGCACAGAGACACAAATTTCTCTTGTATTCATTCATTTATGGAAGCTAAAAAGTAAAACAATTGAACTCATGGAGATAGAGGATAGAATGATGGTTACCAGAGGCTGGGAAGCATAGTGGTTAGGGGAGAGATGAAGTAGGAATGGTTAGTGGGTACAAAAATATAGTTAGATAGAATAAGTAAGATCTAGTATTTGATAGCACAACAGGATGACTACAGTAAACACTTTATTGTATATTTTAAAATGACTACAATAGTGGAATTGGAATGTTTGTAACACAAAGAAATGATACAATGCTTGAGGTGAGATACCCTATTTACTCTGATGTGATTATTACACACTTTATGCCTGTATCAAAATATCTCATGTGCCCCAGAGATATGTATATATATACCATGTACTCATAAAAATTAAAAATGAATAAGTAATATCTTTTAAAAAGTTATTTCGACATGACACAAATTTAGTAGATACAGTTTGGGAGCATAAATAGAACCCTTATAATATTACATAGAAGATTTCCTTCATGAGGAAATAGACGGCCCAATAAATTTCTACCTATGAACATTGTTCGGCAAATACATGAGTTCAATGGATTATTTATTTTCAATAAAAGTTCTTAAAGGAGAATAATGCTGAATTAATTTATTGATTGATTGACTCATTCATACATATATTCATTCATGAATTCAACAATCACATTCCCTCTATCTGGAATCTGAACCAAGAAACCCACAGGGAAATTCTAGTCTGTGGGAGGCACTTGAGCTGAAAGGTCATTTAGATCAAGGCTAAGATGGCTACATTGGGCCAAGCAGGAGATGAAAAAGCAGAGGATGCTTGAGAAGAGAGAGCAAGAGTGAGAATAAGAGCCAATGAAAGCAAGAAACAGAGGCACATGGAGATGAGGTTAGCAAGGCCCTGAGAGATGGCAACAAGGCCTTGGCTTAGGAATGTTTCCGTTCCTACACCCATGCACTGTGACGACCTAAGATTCTGGGAGGTTTCCCTGATGCTCTAAATTATTGCCACATCCCTCCCCATTTTACCGACTTTCGTTTGTGAGGGGGCTTCTGTGCCTTATGACTGAAAGAACCTGGTACACAGTAGATACTATAAAATATGTCCTTTGGACCTGATATCTTTATTGGGGTCCCTTTTGACTCAGGGTGAAATCCCTTTCTTGGATACATCCTAATAATATAAACGTTTCTTATTCTAATGAGTTAGAAGGATATAAAAAAAAAAGTGGAAGAGGTACTGGTAAGGAACTTGATTTTTGGTATCATTAGTTCTCCTGTCTCCTTCTTGAGTTTGCTGGTTGGCAAATGGACATGACGAAGATGGCACCAACATTCAACTAGGTACTTTACCGGCACGTCATTATTTATCTAACTAACAAGATCATTTAGAGACATGATATCTGTTTACAGTTTGGAAAATGAAGAGATGCGTAGTGATGGCTCAGAAAGATGGTATAAGACAATATTCATGTTTCCACTCTGGCTTTGTGCATTACATCAGTTATATGGTAGTTATTTAACTTTTCTACCATGACATATCATGGTAGATTATACTATCCTGGATTAACATAATCATACTTTTTTACTGACAATTAATATGACTTTTTTGTTAACTTTTAAGTTCAGGGGTGCATGTGCAGGTTTGTTACATAGGTAAATTTGTGTCATGGGGGTTTCTTGTATAGATTATTTCATCACGCAGGTGTTAAGCCTACTTACTACCCATTAGTTATTTTTCCTGATCCTCTTCCTTCTTCCACTCTCCACGCTCTGATAGGCCCGGTGGGAGTTGTTCCGCTCTATGTGTCCATGTGTTTTCATCATGTTAAACAAAATAAGCCACTTAAAAGTGAGAACTTGCAGCGGTATTTGGTTTTCTGTTTCTACATTAGTTTGCTAAGGATAATGGCCTCTAGCTCCATTCATGTTACTAATATGACTTTTTAAAAAATCCTGGACACTGTAAACAGACACTGTTTTAGGCTAATGCACAGGAATACCAGCACAGAACTGCAGGGGTTAGTTAGTTAACAGAGGCTGAAATTCCATACTGCTCATGAAGAATGATATTTAAGAGTTTCAGCAAATTATCTATGAAATTTCAGCATTGAGCTGTAGAAAATAAATATTTAATGCAATTACAAGGTGAGATTAACTATCCAGATATTATTTATTGCCTTAAAATATTTGACACTTTATTTACTCCTCAATAGTTACTATTGTTTACTAAATATACTATTATTAAGGGATAAAATATTATATGTAATAACTATTAAACGTATTATTTATGCATATTACATAGAACTTTATTATTATAAAGTACTATATATAATAATTCAAATATTTGTTATCCATATGGTCAAATAAAGTTCTACTCCATTTATAATTATATAATGCTATGTAATAATAACAATTATTTCAAAACATTTGGAAGGTTTAGGAAATAGAAAAAAAGACAAAAATCCCTTTATTCCCCTTTTCTTGTTGATATTTTAGTCTATTTCCTTTTGGTCTTTTTTTTAATACAGAAGTTGTGCTATTGTTGTCATTTTCTTTGATTGTAATCAAAAGCATATAGAGTTTTGCATCCTGCTTTGTTAAGATAATGTTATAACTATAGTATTTTCCAAGTTTTTAAAATAAAATCTTCATAATTTTTATCATAGTACAATACAGTTGACCCTTGGACAACATGGATTGGAACTGTACAGGTCTACTAACTAATACACAGATTCTCTTCCACCTATGCCACCCTTGAGTCAGCAAGACCAACCCCTCCTCTTCCTCCTCCTTTTCAGTCTACTCAATGTGAAGACAATGAAAATGAAGAACTTTATGATGATCCATGTATTAGTCTGTTCTCACACTGCTAATAAAGACATACCCGAGACTGGGTAATTTATAAAGGAAAGAGGTTTAATGGACTCACAGTTCCACATGGCTGTGGAGGCCCCACAATCATGATGGAAAGCAAAGGAGGAGCAAAGTCCCGTCTCACATGGTAGCAGGCAAGAGAGCATGTGCAGGGGAACTTCCCTTTATAAAACCATCAGATCTCACGAGACCTATTCGCTATCACAAGAACAGCATGGGAAAAACCCACCCTCATGATTCAATTACCTTCCTCCAATTCCCTCCCACTACTCGTGGAGATTATTACAATTCAAGGTGAGATTTGGGTGGGGACACAAAGCCAAACCATGTCAATCCATTTCCACTTAATGAAGCGTAAATATATTTTCTCTTCCTTATGATTTTCTTAATAACATTTTCTTTTCTCTAGCTTACTTCATTGTAAAAGTGTAGTACATGATACATGTAACATACAAAATATATGTGAATCAACTGTTGATGTCATTGGCAACGCTTCCGGTCAACAGCAGGCTATTAATAGTTAAGTTTTGGGGGAGTCAAAAGGTATATGCATTTTCAGCTGTGCCAGGGGTGGGCACCCCCAACTCTTGTGTTGTTCAAAGGTCAACTGAATTTTATTGTATGATTATAGCACATTACCTCTATCATTGTTAACTGTACATTTTTCTTTCTAAATAATTTTTAAGCTTTTTCTTTGAGTATTTTTTAGTGAGTCTTCATTAGAATGTAGGAGTATCTTCCTATTATCTATATTTTACTCCTTTAAATCTGCTTAGTTGTTTTAAATAGTCACTTGCTATAAATCTTTTAAATTCATATGAGATTTAGATATTTCCACTTAAGATGCAATGGAACTTACTAAAAAAGTGCTAAAAAGTAACTATACTGAGGCTGTGATCAGTCTTGGAGACCCAGTTCCTATTGCTAACAGTACTTTGGTTTTTGGAGGCTGTCCTCCTACAACTGAGGAAAGTAATCTATTACCAATATTTAAAGTATTTTCCCTGTTGGTGCTTTGTTTAAACTTTGTTAGAGTTTGTAATAACAAAAGTGACATGTTTTAACAAGTCAAACAACATAGAAACGCTTAAGAAAATCTAATAGTCTACCCTCTACTCCTGATGAATTCTACTTGCCACTCCCCAAGATAACCAACTGATGTTAATATTTTCCTGCACAAGTTTCTATCTTTCTCAATGCTCATGTTAATATAGATCATAAATATATGTATGTATATACATAGAATTTGTTTTTGAAAATGGGATTACATCACATACCTTGTTCTACAATGTCTTTTTCATGTAGTAATATATCATAGGCATCTCCAGAGCCCAAATGTACACCTAACATCCTTTTTAATAACTGCATTAGGCTGGGCACAGTGGCTCACACCTGTAATCCCAGCACTAAGGGACGCTGAGACCGGTGGATCACCTGAGGTTAGGAGTTCGAGACCAGCCTGGCCAACATGGTGAAACCCCGTCTCTACTAAAAATACAAAAATTAGCTGGGCATGGTGGTGCATGTCTATAATCCCAGCTACTCAGGAGGCTGAGGCAAGATAATTGCTTGAACCCAGGAGGCAGAGGTTGCAGTGAGCCGAGATGGCACCATTGCACTCCAGTCTGGGCAAAAAGAGTGAAACTGTCTCAAAACAGAACAAAAGAAACAAACAAACAAAAATAGCTGCATTATAGTACATGATATTGATGTGCCATAATTTATTCAGCCATTTCTTACATGGACAGTGGGTTGTTTAGAGGTGGACTTTTTTTTTTTTTTTTTTTTTTTTTTGGCCCTTGTAGATAATGTCATAATAAAAATCCTTAAACACACAATATTACACATTGGTTTTTATTTCTATAGGATACATAATCCCAAGTGGAATCCTTAAAGCATGAGTATTCTAATTTTTAGTAGATGTTTTCAGATTAATTTCACAAAAGACTTCAGCAATTGACATTCTCATCAGCTGTGTCTTAGATTGCTAGTTTCAGCCCCACCCTCAACAACATTAGATCCTGTTGCTCTTAATAGACAATCTGAGGTTTAAAAATTATCTTGCTTTACCTGCATTTCCATGCTACAAATGGAGCTATTAATATTTTCAAGTATTTCTTGATAATCTGATTTTTTTCTTCTATAAATTCCCCATACTTTCATTCTTTTTTGTCTTTTTCTTAAGAGTTAGTAAGTGGAATTTGTAGTAGGAGGAAATTATACTTGGTCTGTCACATATAATGCAATTATTTTGCTCCAATCTACCATTTGCACTTCAATTTTATACACTACATCTTTCCCCACTTAATTAAAAAAAAGTATGGAATTTTATTGTTTGGGAGTGCTTTTCAGACAGACAGTAAATTATGCCGATACCATGTATTCAATTATTCATTACCTTGAATTAAAATGCCAACTTGGTTATATATCAAGCTACCATATATCCTTAGATTTGTTCCTGTTCTATTTTATTGCATTGTTCCATTAACATGCACTATGACATATCATGGTAGACTGTTCTATATTGGAGTAAATAAATAATTAAAATTATTATGAGCCTCGCACAATGGCTCATGCCTGTAATCCTGGCACAATTGGAGGCTGAGGCCGGCAAATCACTTGAGCTCAGGAGTTCGAGCCCAGCCTGGGCAGCTTAGAAAAACCTCATCTCTACTAAAAATACAAAAATTAGCTGGGCATGGTGGCGCACCTCTAGTCGCAGCTACTCAGGAGGCTGAGGTGAGAGGATCACTTGAGCCCAGGAGATGGAGGCTGCAGTGAGCCATGATTGTTACACCATTGCACTCCAGCCTGGGCAACAGAGCCAGAGCCTGCCTCAAAAATAATAAAATAAAATAAAATTGTGTTACCTTGTTGACTATAAACATACTGTTCTTAAATTCTTTCAGTATCAGTTCACAGACACTAAAATATAAAATGTTTTAGGCTAACATACAGGAATACTACCTTATCATAGTGGGTTTGTCATGAATTTTAATAGTTGGGAAAGTAAGATAGTATCTATTCCCTGCAATTGTGTTTATGTTCACATGCACATATACACATCTTCCTCAAAAATTACTGGCTTTTCTCTGATATTAATCCCTCCACATAAAGTTTATATTTGTTTTGTCTACTTTAAAACGTTGATAATATAACTGGGGTTGCATTAAATTGTTGCATCCATTTCCACACCAGATTAGAAAATCTTTCTTAGCTCAAATTTCATTTTATATCCCTCGATAAAAATCATAGTTTTCTAAATAAAGGGCCTTTGCCCATCTTGGGTTGTGGGTTTTTTTGTTTGTGTATTTGCTTTTGGTTTGGCTAATATGAATGGAATTATTTTTTTTTCCGTTTCTACTTCTAACATATTATTGCTATTATAAAATAAGATTATTGTGAGTATTTTTGTACCTATATCTTGTGCCTAATTACATTATCAATTTCTCTTATTTTTTTAAAAAAAGTTTATTATCTTCTTAGTTTTTCTAAATATAGAATAATTTTAAAAAGAAAACATAGTAATATAGTCATTTTTGTCTCTACTTTTTCAATATGTATAATGACTATTTCCTTCTCTCGTTGTTTCAGTTAAAACTGGATATTATAATTGTGGGCACACTTTTTTTTTTTTTGAGACAGAGTCTCGCTTTATTACCCAGGCTGGAGTGCAGTGGCACGATCTCAGCTCACTGCAACCTCCATCTCCCGGGTTCAAGTGATTCTCCTGCCTCAGCCTCCCAAGTAGCTGGGATTACAGGTGTGCACCACGATACCAGGCTAAGTTTTGTATTTTTAGTAGAGCTGGGGTTTCACCATGTTGGCCATGCTGGTCTCAAATTCCTGGTCTCAAATTCCTGAACTCAAATGATCTGCCCAGCTCAGCCTCCCAAAGTGGTGGGATTACAGGTGTGAGCCACTGCGCCTGGCCGTGGAAGTACTTCTTGATCTTAATTTCAATGGAAGTGACTTCAAGATGTTATTTTCTAGTAACATCTTGATTATTGATTGTTATGATTGTCACAGGATTTTTATGAGTGATCTTTAGCATATTAATATATTTCTTTTTATCCCATGCTACTAGGACTTTTTGTTGAAAATGACTGAATATTGATACAATAATGTGATCTTTTATCGTTTACTGTGTTGTTTAATAAACTAATTTGATAGATATCTTAAAGTTGAATATTTATGAATAAGAAACTTTAAACTTTTAGAAATCATAATTTTAATTGCAATAAACATTTTAATATAGCTTTTTAAATATTTAGGATTATTCCTTTTGTATTTATTTTAAAAACATTTGTGAGGGAATTTGTAACTTTTTAGAAATCTTACTTAGTTTATAAAATCTTATTGAAGGTAAAATACAGGAGTGACCTTAAAGTGTAGCATATATAATAAATTATTTGGACAGATTTTGGTTCTCTCTTCTATTTGTGTTCTATATCTAATTGAAAAAAAATCACATTACACTTTCTACTTGAGAAATGCTTGAATCATACTTAGGCCAATGCCATAAAAATTATTAATTTGTTTCAAAATCTACATTGAAACTTGTAGATTCAGAGATGAAGTGTATTCTGAAGGGGAAATACCCTCTCTACCCTCATTTTTCTTTTTTAAATCAGAGACAGGGTCTCTCTTTGTTTGCCAGGCTGGATTGCAGTAGTTATTCACAGATGTGATTGATCATACAGTACTGCAGCCTCAAACTTTCAGGCTCAAGCGATTCTCCTGCCTCAGCCTCCCGTGGAGCTGGGATTACAGGCAGCAGCCACTGAGTCTGGCTGAAATTTCCCATTTTAATGAAATATATGGTAAAGAGGAATATATTGTAGTTGCCATAATATTATGATATTATGCAAATGAAGTTGAGTGAGAGAATTATGGCTTCTATTTGAAAATGAAACAAAACAGAATTACATTTGATGATAGTTTTCAATTTTTACAGTTCATTATAGTTTTCAGGATACTTTGTTAATTAACAGATATTTAATACAGTTCAAGAAATTTGCACCTTTATATCTCATTCATCTCTGTTTATATATTATGGATCAAATATAAAGGGAAAGCAGATGCAACACCATATGTGATAATACAGTACCAATGATATAACTAATGGTCCTATCTTCTACTTCTACTTTACTGTTTCTGTTTCTAGTCATGGATTAACCCTGTAATGGTTGAAATATTTTCAGTAGCAGACTTATTTTTCAATGCTAACAGGAAAAATAAGTCTAGGAAATTATATTCAAACTATAGTGCACAGTCTAAGAGATTATTCGCCTCAAATAAAAAAATGTGATGATGTCCCTTAGCTTCTCTCCTACAGTTTCTTATACATGGGTCAGATTCAAAGCTCCTGTGTTAAGTAAACCCAGAGAAGCCTGCCAGTTAAGTAAGGCCAGGGAACATTAAAAAGTGGCAAAAGCATTGGTTAAGAAAGATAAATTTGTAAAAATTGGGCAATATCTGATTTATTTTACTTCTTGAGCTAGACTGCAAGAATGAGCTTAGGCAGAGATAATGGAGGAGATGGTCATTTGGTGAGGTGTTAGGGCACTAGAAAGAGCTGGATGCTTTATAAATCCTGCTCCAGCTACTGACGGATGCTTGAAATTCCACTGTTTGAGTTTCTTTCTTTTTTTCTTTTTCTTTTTTTTTTTTTCGCAGTTTCTTACATTTTTAGGATATAGTACCACTTTGAGAAGCCAAAGGAAGCAATGGTAGGCATCCCAGGAAAAAACACACAGACATCAACTCAGAATGCTTTTATATCATTTGGAATAAAGAACACACATTTTTCTACTTGTACAAAATACAAAAATAATATTTTATGCTTATGCTTCACTCCCATTTTTTCAGGCAGAAATTCATGCTCATTCTTGGAAAATACGCAAAATTGTTGCAAAGATATGCAAAAACATAAAAAATTTTCCAAACAAGTAAAACAAAAGGCACATTTTAACTGCTCAAAAGTTAATCTAACAGCAAAGGTGCTGTTGTTTAGCTTGAATGAGAGGATGAAACTGTAGCATGCTATCTGATGAAATGCCAATGTCGTCTTTGTCAGTGGATTTCATCTGTCGTTTTGACTGATAAGTGATGAAAAACTGTTGTTCACACAGTTCATAAACGTAATAATGGAATCAGAGCTCCCATAGTACATTTTTTGAGACAAGAGCAGGCCTGAGTCAAGCAACATCAGATTTCTTCAAGACTCTGCTTGGGTTAAACCATGTAGCATCAATTCTTTAGTGAGGTCATTGTTGGCGGAATCTGCACATTGGATGTCAGCAAGTTAAGGATCATAAACACACGTTTAATTTCAAGATCACTGGAGCAGAAATAAGCATCAAAAGGATTCTGCAAGGTTCCAGGTGCCCACAGATTTTTGCCCGCAGAAAACTGGAACAAAAAATATTACTCTCTACTTCAGCCTAAAGAAACATTTTTTCCTAGCATTGAAAATTAACAGGAGTGCCTGCTCCCACCTCCTTTTCCAGAGCAGCAGTTTGGACAGAAGAGCTCATAGTGGCTCTGCAGCTTTCCTAATAGCATGTAAGGCTTTGAATGGAAAAAATTACTTTACTAATTCCATCAAAAGTATCTACAAAATAAGTCAAGCCATGAATAAACTCATCCATGTTCAACTGTCCTGAGTAAATGTTCCTTTACTTTCAACATTCCCTTCCCCTGTCCCTATTTTCTTTTTTGCCTGAAGGTCATTCAAATGCTCAAGTCTTATCTTGTAGAAAGCCAGCAAATTCCTGTCTATAGAAAACATACTTTAGGCTGGGCCCGGTGGTTCATGCCTGTAATCCCAGCACTCTGGGAGGCCAAGGTGGGTGGATCATTTGAGGTCAGGAGTTCGAGATTGGCATGGCCAATATGGTGAAACCCCACCTCTGCTAAAAATACAAAAATTAGCTGGACGTGGTGGTGGGCGTCTGTAATCCCAGCTACTTGAGAGGCTGAGGCAGGAGAATCGCTTGAGCCTGGGAGGTAGAGGTTGCAGTGAGCTGAGATTTCACCACTGCACTCCAGCCTAGGTGACAGAGTGAGACTCTCAAAAAGAGAAAAAAAGAAAAAAGAAAGACAAGAAAGAAAACATAGTTTATTTTCTATTGCGTTTCTTGTTTTTTTAAAAAAAAAAAATCTTGAAAAAAGTGACCATTTGAGGTCCTGAGTCTGATGAAGTTGCTGTGTTTCATGGAAATAGACAAGATTTATTGCAGGAAGTTTGGCAGGGGTTTTTGTTGTTGTTGTTTTGTTTCTGGTTTTCTGTTTGTTTGTTTGTTTTTTGCCATCAATGTTTGCTTAGATAGAAAGCCACAAAATACACATGTCTTTTCCAAAGCTGCAAGTATTGATGTGCTGTCACACATCATGGGGCCCCCATCTCTACAGCGGTATTAAGATTGTTCTTTTAGTGGAAGTCTTACTTTGCAAATTCCATTCTAACGTTTTCGATGGTCTTTGTATGCCCAAAATGATATAACAGAGATTCTTTGATGGTGTTAGTACAGCACAAGGAAGGAAAACCAAGATGTGATTTCTTTGGTAGACAGTACTATGGGCAGAACCGACAATCCCTCTGTAATCTTTTTCAAAATATTGGAAGAAATGGCAGTAATTCTGGAGTTGACAGCGTGCTTTCATTAACGAACCACTTCAGTTTTCTTTCTCTGCTTCAAGCCACAAGCCAGCTTGCCTATTTCCAGGGTATATGGCTTCAGAAGATCTCTGCAATTGTATGTGGGCAATTTTCTTTTCATTCAGGCACGTGGTAAACAAGCTTGAAGAGAGGAGATTTTGTGCTGGAGCAAATACCAATTTTGATAGAGTTTTGGTCCCTATTGAATTACCATCAATTTTCTTCAAAATGTTATTGTTTTGTTTTTAAAGTAAAATCCAATAAAGTTTAATGCATGACATTTGTTATCCCTAATCAATTCCCCATCCCCACCCCCAACCAATCATTGACTTCCTGAAAAGACTAAGCAAATTGTCTTGTAGGATATTCCACATTCTGGATTTGTCTAGTGGCTTCAGTTAGATCTTGTTTAAATTCTTCTATCCTGAGTATTTTCCATGAATTTGAACTTAGGTGTTAAGATTTCAAGAGGCATTTAATGTCAGTTTTTCCCACTATTAGTGATATTTAACTTGATCAGTTGGTTATCATGGTGGCAGCCAGATTTCCCTTTTGTATAGATATATTTTTTCTCTTTTCAACTAACAATTAATCTGAGGGGTACTTTAATCAATCTGTTGGGTAGAATAATACTTTGGTAGCATGCAAACATCCCATTAGCTTTTCTTAAATAATTTTATTGACATATAATTGCCATATAGTAAACTGTACATGTTTAAAGTGGACAGTTTAGTAAGCTTTGAAATATGAATGTATTTGTAAAATCACCAATACAATAAAGATAATGATAAAGATAATCCCCCTAAAATGTTTCCTCTTGCCCTTTCCCCGATTCCCATCCCAAGGAAACCACACCTCTGGTTTTTGCTAGTATAAATTAGTTCACATTTTCTATAACTTTTTATCAATGGAATCCATACAGCATGTATTCTTTTTTTGGTCTGGCTTCTTTCACTCAGTATAAATATTCTGAGATACATCCGTGTTGCTGTGTATATCAATAGTTTGTTGTTTTTTTATTGCTGAATAATTTCCATTGTACAAATATATCATTTCTGTATCCATTCACATGTTGAAAAAATTATTCTTTCTCAACTGCACTACTTTTGAATCTATGTTGAAAATTAATTGACCTTGTATGTGTAGGTCCCTTTCTGAAATCTCATTCTGTTGTATTGATCTATTTATCCATCTCATAGCAATATCATAGCCTTGATTACTGCAGCCTTATAAAAAGTGCTGACATTAGTGTAAGTCTTCCAACTTTGTTCTTTTTCAAAGTTTTTTTTTTTGCTACTCTAGGTCATTTGCTTTTTTATGTGAATTTTGGAATCAACTTTTTTTTTAATAATAAAACCTGCTGGGATTTTAATTGAGATAACATTAAATCTATATATCAATTGGAGAGAATTTACATTTTAACAATATTGTGTCTCCTAATCTGTGAACACAATAGAAACTTTAGGTCTTCTTTAATTTCTCTCAGCAATGTTTTATAGTTTTCAGTATACAAGTCTTGCACATTTTTGTCATATGTATCCCTAAGTATTTAATATTTTTGATGTTATTATAAATGGCATTGCTTTAAGTTTATTGTTTCTAGTATGTAAGAAAGTCAGCTGACTTCTTTATAGTGAACTGGCATCTGACCACCTTGCTTAACTCACTTATTAGTTCTCATTGCTTTTCTGTAGATTCTTTAGATTCTCTATGCAAATGATCATACTATCTGAGAATAATGACAGTTTTATCTCTTTCTTTCTAATCTGAATACCTTTTATTTCTCTTTCTTGCCTTATTGCACTGGCTACTATTTCCAGTACAATATTGAATAGAAGCAGTAAAAGCTTGTTCCTGGGTAGGGGAGGCATTCAGTCTTTTACTATTAACTATAGTGCCAGCTACAGGTTCAGAGCTGCCCTTCATCAGGTTAAGAAGTTCCTCCTGGTTTTCTGGTTTTTCTCTTAGAAATACTGATTGATTTTCAAACGCCAAGCCAATTTTGCATTCCTGGGATAAACCCCACTTGGCCATGATTTTTATATACTGCTCAGTTCAATTTACTAAACTTTTGTTTAGAATTTTTGGCATATATGCTTATAAAGGTTATTAGTCCATAATTTTCTTTTTAATAAAAGCTTTATCTGGTTCTGTTATCAGAGTAATATTGGCTTCATAGAATGTGTTGGAAAGTATTCCCTCCTACAATTTTGTGGAATACTGTTTAAAATTCATGTTATTTCACCAGCGAAGATATCTGGGGCCAGAATTTTCTTCATAGGAAGTTTTTTTGGATTTTTTTAAAACTGCAAATTAAATTTCTTCTAATCTTTTCAGGTGATTCTTTTCCTGATCTCAGGTAGTTTCCTCACACACATGTGCTTATCAATACTGAGTTGAATATTTGAGGGAGATTTCCTTTGTATTTCCAGATTTTTAAAAAAATGCAGTTCACTTCCTGTCTGCCCTGTGAACTCTGGGCATCTTGGCTTCCCTGGATTGCCAGCTCAATACTGTCAACCCAGGGATACCACTGAGCTCTGCCTGGATTCCCCTTCACTGTACTGAAACCTGAAAACTAACTCCAAGCAGTAAGCTGGTACACTCAGAGGGCTACCTCATTTGTTTTCCACTTCTCAGGGATTGCTGTCCTTTGTCATCTCATATCCAATGCTGAATGTCATCGTTACATATTTTGTCTAGTGTTTTGGTTGTGTCAGGTGGAAGGATATATCTTATCCCTGTTACTTCACCTTTAACAAAAACAGAAGTCCCATTAGCTTTTTACCTAATGTTGCTAATCTCTATTAATTATTGCTGCTCTCATTAATTATGTCATTGAGGTTTGGGGATTTTAAAAAATATCTATCTTTTAAGAAAGTTAGGTAGCATCTATCTGTAAAGAAGAGCTTTTCTCCATCAACTGGAGATGAGTTTTATTCCTTCTACGGGGGCAAATTTATGTCTAACTCTTTTTCTCTTTTCAGAATAAGGAGTTGTAATCGTTGCCTCCAGTAGGGGTAAATGAATTTCTTTTTTTTCTGTTCTGTTCTTTTAGTTTTGAGTGTCAGTATGAACCGGGGTTTTTGTTTATTTTATTACAGTCACTTTATAATCATTATTCCTTCAGAGGTTCAAATTGTAGCCAATGGGAGTGTCTTCATTCTGGCTTTTGAGTCACTTCGAAACATCCCATTAGACTTTGAGCATCCTTGCTTTAGGGCAAACAGCTCTCTTAGGCTCATCATGTACTTTTTGTGCTCCAGACCTCAAACTGTTCGTTCTTCAAGAAGCGCTAGTTCCCTTTAGTAGAAAATATTATTTAGAAATCATAGTCTTGGGACTCCTGGAGTTCTTACGGTATTGTCAATGGGGAAAATTATTTTAGATGTCACAGCCTGGCAACTACAATAATTATACTTCATCCTATTATGCACAATAGCATATCTCATGCCAGAAAACACTTTTCAAAAAAATTTGAAGTGAAATGATACTTTAGTAGCATTATTAGACTTTTTTATAATACATTTTAAAAGATATTTTAAAAAGATTTTTGGAGATAATTTAAAGAACCCTTTACAGGCTCTCCACTGACCACCAAGAAGTGCATGGACTTGTGGTTAGAGCAGTTATTCTCACCTAGCTTCACACTCTCACCTGGGAAACTTAAATACTGATACCAAGGTCCTACCTCAGAATAAATTAAATCAGAATTTTTAAAAATATATCCCAGAATCACTGTTTTTGGTTTTTATTTTTTTTTTGCTCACATCTTCCTAGTTGATTCTAATGTGTTGCTAGTGTTGAAAACCACTCTGAGTCTTGATAGCATTAAAAAATGCAAGCACCATTGTAAATAATAATACTTGGATATGTGATCATTTCTTTTTCCACCTCATTGATGCTAGGGAGAAGAGAAATAGCCGGGTCACTTGGATGTGTGGACAGTTGCTGAGAAGAGCAAAAGAAAAGAAAAAAGACAGGCAACATACACAAAATGAACTGCTTTTTTGCTTGAATCAAATCCTATGATTAACCGCTTTACACTTTTTACTAAAAATGCAATACAACTTTGTCAGGAAATATTTGTTTGAGTTGTTGGCAGACTGACAGAGTTAATGCACTGTTTGGATAATTCCATCATCGATGTCCCTTATTCATGTCACTGTATTTCAAAGCTGGCCAGCTGCCACTGCTGCTGTTTTGAAATAACTTGGAGCTGAAACTCAAGACAATGGCCACACTGTCCTTTTATTCTGTTGCACAAAATAATTTTCCAAATTAATCATGTCACTAAGTCTCTCTCTAGATCTAATGGCCTATAATTTGAACTGCTGATATGGTGAGAAATGGTTTTGTCATTTAATTTGTCAAGCTTCCAACTACTCATTTATTCTCTAAGCAAGGTTGCAGCCAAATCTATATTTCAAAATTCACTTATAATTGATTGAAAATATTGTTTCTTAAGAGTTGCTTGACTAAAGAAGGTGTCCTAGAAGGCCTCGTCCTCTGTCTTCGTCTGTTCAGGCTGCTATAATGAAATACCATAGACTGGTGGTTTATAAGCAACAGAAATCTATTTCTTGCAGCACTGCAGGCTGGAAGTCCAAGGTCAAGGCGCTGGCTGATTCAGTGTTTGGTAAGAATCCACCTCCTGGTTCATAGTCAGTGCCTTCTCACTGTGTCCTCACTAGGTGGAAGAATCTCTGATCTCTTCAGTTCCATCAAAGGGCACTAATCCCATTTGTGAAGGTTCCACCCTCATGGCCTAATCGCCTCCCAGAAACTCCATCTCCTAATACCACCACACTGAGAATTAAGTTTCAGCATATGAATTTCGTGAGGACACAACATTTAGTCCATAGCATCCTCCCATTTTTTAATATGTAAAAATTCAAACATGCACAAAGGTTGAAAAAATAACACAATGAATACCTGCACAGCCTCACCCAGACTCAACAATGAACAGCATTTTCACATGTGTATTAGTCAGCTTGAGCTGCTAGAACAAAGTGCCAGAAACTTGGTGGCTTATACAACAGAAATTTACTTTCTGACAGTTCTGGAGGCTGAAAGTCTGAGATCAAGGTGTTGGCAGGGTTGGTTCTGAAGCTTCTCTCCTTGGCTTGTAGCTGGTCGTCCTCCCCCTCTGTCTTCACAGTATCCTGTCTCTGTATGGCTGTCTGTGTTTTCTCTTTTCTTCTTATAAGACATCAGCCATATTGGAGTAGGGCCCACCCTAACCACCTCATTTTAATTTAATCACCTCTTTAAAGAGCCACTCCAAATATAGTCACATTCTGAGGTACTGGGGGTTAGTATTTTAACATACAAATCTAGGGGGTGGACACAATTCAACCCATAACATTATATTTGCTTTATCTCTTTCTTTCTATAATATATAGGCATATTGATTTGATAATCCATTAGAAGACGTATTATAGACATTATGACATCTCACTCCTAAACATGTCACTTTGCCTCATTTAAGAATAAGGATGATCTCCTACATAACCTTAATGCCATTATCACATCGAAGAAAATTTAAATTTGTATTAATCCATATGCAGTTGTCCAAATGTTTTTTTATGGCAGTTTTTATTTTCCTGCATAATTACCCAATAAAGTTCATACATTGGCTTTGGGTGTTATTTCTTTTTAGTCATTTTAAATCTAGAAGAGTCACCCCATCCCTATATCTCTTCTTTTTTTTTCTATGACATTGACTTTTTGAAAACCCTGGATGAGGTATCTATAGAATGTTGCACATTTTGAATTTGCCTAATTATTTCTTTATGATACCATGTAACATTTTCCTCTCTACACTGTGTTTATATAAACCAGAAGTTAGATGTAGACTGCAAAACTGACAATATTTTTCCTATTAAGTGGTGCAGTCTGTTTCTCCCCTAGACTCTGGGCCTGGCCATATGGCTTGGTTTGGCCAATGGGACAGTAGCAAATGTGGCACAGCAGAGGCTTGCTACATGCTTGGGTGCTGGGTTTGCTCATCTTTGCTGCTCTTGAGAGCCCTGTGGCTCTCAAGTCTGCTGCTTAATGAGAAACATGTGGCCAAGTCATCCCCATCTCCTCAAATGACATCAGGAGTGAAGCCATTCTCAACCAGATGGCTCCAACCAGAGAATCATTTATCTGACCCACAAAACAGTATAAAATAATACATTGTTACTGTTCTAAGCCACCAAGTTCCCGGATGATCAGTTTTGCAACAAGAGCAATTGATGCACATCTGGAGGCTTGATTAAATGTTTCAGCAGGAAGACTTCATAGATGATCTGTGTGCTTCTAGCACACCAGAAGGCTCATAATGTTAAAATGATGTTTACTTTTGAACCTGGGTAAATGTGGATTAAGGGAAACAAACATCTACATAGTCATTCCTCAAGTTAGCATCTCTCCTGGGTTTTAGTACTATCTGGTCTTCTTTTAGCCATCAGGGCTTGTAGGGCACTAATAGGGACAAGTGGCGAGGTTCCTCCCTGATGTTCAGAATGACCTATGTCCAAAGATAGCTGCAGCATTTGTCAAAAGGAGGACATTATTTCACCAGGTTATAGCCACGTATAATATTATTCCAAAGTCATGCTGATTAATACATTTCTAAGGACTTTGTTCTACCCAGTTTTGGGGGTGTGCCTATTCCTTTTTTATTTGACACAATCAAGCTGATACCTTAAGATGACCAAATCAAAAAAAAAAAAGATGACCAAATCAATAACTATTGCATTCTTGAGCATTTAAATAAGTAGTTAGCCATTTAATACAAGAATAAAACGAGAGTTTCCTCTCAGTACCAGCAGAAAGGTGAAGAAATTACGAAATTATGGCATTGTTTTGATTAGAAGATGAAATCAAATTTTAAAAGTTAAAGAAATGCAAGAGAAGAAGAAGAAAAAAAGCATTTGTGTTGCTCATCTACAATGCCCTGCCCCTTGTGGGAAATCTTCCCATTTGCTATGGCAGGAAGGCAACACTACTTAAATAATCCAACATTTGAAGTTCTTATCAAACTCCAACCATTTATTTGTCATTGAACAGAACCCACTTTGGAATAAAACAAATGGAAACAAATAGCTGAACCCAAATCCATTTATTTAAAACAAGCATATGTAATAACAATAAAAAGAGACTAGAAGGAAACTTATAATTATTCTTTCAGCTGATCTTTTTTGTTTGTCCTCAACTTATCTACAGGTAATTTCATGTGATTTTTGTGTTCTCTTTGCTCTTTGTTGTGTTTTTTTAGTTTTTAAAATACTGAGTATATGCTACTTTTATAATTAGGAACAAAATTGTAAATGAAATTAATAAGACATTTAGAAGTTGAAAAAAGAAAGTATGGTATCCTTATAAACTTCTTTGTAATATTTAAAAATAAGATTGAATTTTATATTGTATTATATAATTTCTTTAAAATGTGCAAAAGCAGAGAATATCACAAACCCTCATGAATTCATCATAGGGCTTCAGCAATTGTCACCAATTTGCCACACCAATTTCCCCTAGGCTTTTTCTCTCTTTCTTTTTTTAGTTCTTAAAGCAAACTCCAGACATCACATTATTTTAGCCCTAAATATACTACAGCACACATTTTGTTATGGCTTGAATGTTTTGAAAACTGAATCCCCAACGAAACAGTGTTGGGAGGTAGGGCCTAATAAGAGGTGTAATCACCTAATGGTCATGAGGGATTCGTGCCATTATTGGGAAAGGAAGTTCCTTATAAAAGGATGAGTGCAGGCCCCTTTTGCCTTTCTCTTTCACCTTCTCTTTGCCCTGTGCAACAGGATGATGAAGATAGAAGGCCCTCACTGGATGTTGCTCCCTTCTTCTTGAGTTCTCTAGCCTCTGGAACCATGAATCAATAAATTTCTGTATATTATAAGTTACGCAGCCTTATAATATTCTGGTATTCTTTTACAGCAGTACAAAACACCGTTAAGACAAATCTCTAAAGAAGGATGATATTTCTTAAACAATCATAATACATTACCACACATAATAAAACTAACAAAAATTCCTAATTCCATCTAATACTCAGGCCATAATCAAATTTCCCCTCTATGCTAACAAAATTTTGAAAAATTGGCTTGTACATATCAAGATCCAGACAGGTCCACTCATTGTATTCAAATGTTAATAATCTTATCTCTGTGTTAACCCTCAATTTGGAACATTCTCTCCTCACTTCCATTTGTTATTTCTAGGCCACTGACTTCTTGAAGAAATCTAGTCAAATGTCCCGTAGAATGGCTCACATTGTGGATTTGGCTGAATACATATTTTTAAAAAGAAAAAAAAGGGTTTTAGTTGTGATTCCATAATATTGGCCTCCCTAAAAGTATCCAAATATGAAACCCCTGTCAATGATAAGAATGAGCAAAAGACCATAATGGAGTTATTTTAAAAGATATTGGTTTAATGAGCAGCAGACTAATTAGATATAATAAATTGCATTCCCTTTTCTGAATAAGTGTTATTTGGAATGAAAAAGAAAGTTTATGGAGTATTTGGTTTTTTGAAAAATATTTGAAATAGTGCTCCTAAGGAATGTAACTAAGGTAAGAATACTCTCAGTTGTGTACCTTGTAAGGGAACACCATTGTATGAATTTAAAAATAATAGGAAAGTCAGCAAAGAATAAAAGCAGTCTTTCAAATTTGAGAATATGGATATTTTGACTCTGTTCCCATTTACTTAATATGGTTGGATTGCCAGAAAACAATGTAAGATGCCCAGATAAATTTAAACTTCATACAAGCAACAAATAAGTGTTCTTAGCACAAGTATATCTCATGCAATATTTGGGATATACTTATACTAAAAACTATTCATTACTTGTCTGAAATTCAAACTTAACTGGGCATCTTGTATGTTAATTTGCTAAATCTGGCAACTCATGGACAAAATCTCTACTATGGTAAGGTGCGGGTGATCTGAGGAGGAGACATGGTGCTGGGGAAGGAGTGCTGCTTGAAGACACTGTCAACCTCCTGACCCTACTTGTGCAATGTGGGAACAACCACCTATCTGTGGCATTCTCCAGCTGGTTCCTCAGAAAGTCTGGTTTCCTATTTCTACACATCAACTCCCCCAGGCTGAGAGTCTGTGGGGACCCTGCCAAACCTGAGTGGAATATGAGAATATGCCTGCCCTGCCCTTTCTCTTTGGGAAACAGGAGTTACAGAGGCCAGAATCCCAAGAGATTCTGGAAAGAAAATGAGGAAATTGCCATTGCAATTTCCTCAAAGCCCTCTCTGTAAATACCAGGGTATCATAAGACTGAAGATAACACAAAGGAAAGACAAAGACAAAGGAGAAAATAAAAGAGGGGAAGGAAAATTACATCCAAAGATTTTGCCTCAAACGTCTTCTCAGTGGCCTATGAAACTTAATTAACTCCGACCTTCCTAGCAACCAAAGTGAAGAAGAAAATCCACTGGATTACAGAAATTCTGTGAGTAGGCTAGCAAAAGAAAGCCTCTTCATTCACATAGAAGCAAATGGTTTTACCGACCCTTGGTTCTAAAAGAAATTTTTACTGGGGCTCATACATATTAAGGATGTATAAGAATTGTTTAGCAGCAACTATTTCTTCTAAGCAAAACCAAATCTTTCTTGTGTAGAAATTTCAAAAACTCCACTGCCTGTAGGCATTCGAATCTTTTGATGACAGTTTGATATAGTTTATATCCTGTATGTTCTTAAATATGCAAAGATTTTGCACCCAGGTTCTCCCAAACATGGGTAAAATTCCAATGTAAAATGACTTCATGGCCATCTACATTTCATGCCACCACTCTAGGCTTTTCTGCTTCTTTGACACCTCCTTCCCCTTTCTTAAGGCATACCTCAGTTTTGCTCTTAGTTTCTTGTTTGACGACATGATTTGGATGTGGATTTCCACGTTTTTAATTTGGCAACCTTGGACTCTACTTCCACTGCCCCTCCTCCCCACATATGAGTAGCACAAGAAAGTGGCCCTTTTCTCCAGCTTGCCTGTTGCTATGCCCTAGTTGTACCTGAGTAAGGGTGACAGGTTGCTTGCATTAAAAGCCCCAACTTTTCATACCTCCCTGTATCTATGCCCTTTGGCAGTGCCCTCCCACACTACTCCTGGGCTTGGCCGTGGTCTTGCTCTGGCCAATGAGAAAAGAGTAAATTTGACAAATCAAACTTGAAAAATGTGTGCATATTTCTGTTTGCTCTCTTGCACAGCTGGGTCCCCTTTCTTGGACTTGTGCCATTACCTCAAGGACAGACCTGAGCTAGCCTGCTGGAGGAATATTCATGACCTATGCAGACAGACTGAGTCATCAGCTAAGGTCATCCTAGATCAGCCGGCTGCCTGGCCAACCAGCCAGCTGACCACACACAAGCAAACAAACCCAGCCCACGTCAGCAGAACCACTAAACCGATTCGTAGCCCCAAGAAAAGTAATAAATGGCTGTTGCCTTAAGATGTTATGTTTTGGGAGAGTTTGTTACACAAGCCATAGTTGACTATACAGTAGGAAAGATGAATTTTGTATTTAAATTAATAGTCATTACATTTCTGCACAAAAGTGAGCTCCATGAACTCTTATAAGTTGCAAGAAGGCATTTTGTTTTCCCAGAAAATATATTTCTGAGTCTTCTGACATTCAAATGAGTACACTCTTCAATCCTCCAAATCCTACTTCTTTAAGAATAAAAGTCAGTGGTGACAGTCACTGGCCTGGAAAACTCTAAGCAAAACCTTAATATGGCTCCTCAGTCATCAGATATGAATCAAATTATTTCAAGGCCAATGGGGTTTGCGTTTGGGTCAGAAGATTCTGGTGTCTCTTAAACAGTCCAGATTGATACCATTATTTGGTGAACCATGAAATTGGTAGCTCCTCTGATATTTTTGATCTAGCATTAAAAGCTGACTTCACTATTTCAATTCAAGCATGAATACTTCAATGATTACAAGAAGAGAAAGACACTGGAGGGAAAAGCCACAGAAGAATAAATGCTGTTCAGAACAGAGGATTAAGCTAGTAAAAACTGTGGAAATGAGAGCAAAGGGTGAGCCTCTGGGTCCCTTGGAAACCACACCTGGTAGTGAGGAGAGAGGGACCATTAGGGCCAAGATCAGAGAACTACCCCGGTAAACATATGGCAGTGAATTAAATTATCTTTCAAACGAAAAAATAAAATGTTCCTGGAGTCAATTAGAGCTGGACCAAGTCCTGACTCTTGTAATTGAATATGGGAAATGATTTGGGGCTGCATTTTATGTTGCTGAAGAGACAGAATATGTGATGCAGATTCTTTTCTTTAAAATAAAATTCTTTTGCATTTAATTCAAGTACATACAAAAATTTTCAGCCTGGATATAGCAGATCCTCCTAATGATAGAAATGATCTTTTAATAATATTATTTTCCAGCAAAAACTTATGGAGATGCCCATTTTACTATTAACTGTCTAAAAGACCATATCCTATGCATTGCTAGTTTAGAGCTCAGAAGTCAATTAGTTTTTAAGCTACTGAAAGTAAGTTTGGAAATTTTGTCAGATCACCTGACTACTCCCATAAAGACACCCATCTGGCAATCAAATTATAACAGACAAATAATTGATGTTGAAAAGACCTTGACTTAACTGCAGTAAGTATTCATTCAAAGTTTTGGTAGGAGTTAGGCACAGTCATGATCTTTATACTATAGAAGCATCATTTCTTATTTTTCTTCAGACAGGTCTTATGCGTGAGGTAGGTCTCTAAAATAGATAGAAACATTCAGTAGAAGGCTTCAGAAATCATCTCAGTTCTTCCCCAAAGACATAGCTGTCACCAAGGTCACAGCCTGTCAGAGCTGTGGACTCCATTCCTAGAAGTCACTTTTGATTTTGTGGTGCCCTTCTGTCAAAGTTTATTGTACCTGAACACAGTACTGAGCAGCCAGGAGGCACCATGTGACTCTTGTCGATTTGGCATGTTCCTAAGCAGAGGTATGTTATACACAAACACAAACCAGAAATCCTTTGTTGAAAATGACCTTCTGTTAAAGCCAGAACTGTGTCAGTTGTAACCTTGACACCAGAGACTTTACAGTGAAAATCATTGTGGGGGCTGGGAAAAAGAGAGAGACAGAGAGAATCCCAACCAAATACAGGAGGGGTACAGAATGTCTGGACAATTTAGGGAGAAACAAAATAAAAGAAGTAATTGAAAGTGAGGCATTTACCAACAAGAAATAGTCCAAGTGAAACACCACCCATGTAAGCATCCTGGAATTCATGCTTTCCTAAATCAAAAATCTGTCTCCAACTCTAATGAGCCAATGCTTTTTGGGTCCTGTAGTGACTTGTTTCTTATACTGTTGTGCATTTTTACTGATTTTGTTATCATTGGCTCAACATTATAGACAAAAGGAGAGAAAAAGAAAAGCAAATTACTGAAGTGAGCTTGGAAATGCATATGGTCATATCAAGATGACATTTGAAACTCTGGTCCAAGTTTTCCTTTGAATTCCACAGTTAAGATCACAGAACAATATGGGAAATGAGCCAGATTACATGGTACATTAAAATAAACTAGAGTTATTTCCTCAACCTCATAAAGTAGCCAATGCCACGGACCACTGCCTTTCCATGAGATAGAGAAATAGAGAAATACTTTCCATCTTTTGGAGAAGTACTATTTTAGTCTTTGGAAAGTATATTTGGATTTTTTATTTTATTTTTATTATACTTCTCTCCCTTGTTAACATATTTTGTATAGTATAAGGCCTCAGCCTCTTCTCTTTGGATGGTAATACTGTGGGTTGGAATAACACATTGTTTCAGGTTTTTCTGAGTTTATCAATGATCAAGATGGTTTCCTTTTATAGAGGAGTCAAGATGCATATTCCAGAAGTTTCTTTGGGAGTGATAAGGTTTGGCTGCATCCCCACCCAAATCTCATCTTGAATTGGAGTTCCCATTATCCCCATGTATTGTGGGAGGGGGCCTAGTGGGAGGTAACTGAATCAAGGGGGTGGTTACCTCTACGCAGCGGTTCTCGTGATAGTGAGTTCTCACAAGATCTGATGGTTTTATAGGGGGCTTTCCCACCTGTGCTCAGCACTTCTCCTTGCTGCAGTGATGTGAAGAAGGACATGTTGGCCTCCCCTTCCACCATGATTGTAAATTTCCTGAGGTTTCCCCAACCCTGCAGAACTGTTAGTCAATTAAACCTCTTTTCTTATTAAATTACCCGGTCTTGGGTATTTCTTCATAGCAGCGTGAGAACAGACTAATACAGGGAGGATGTTGGTTTTATTTTTCTATGATGAGAAGCAGCCTTGGTTGTTATTACCAGTATTAGAAGATTAGGTTTATTTATGTCCATTTGTATTATAAACATGAATTCCTTTAAGTTAATTTAGTATGTTTTTTTAGGTTGGCTTATTAGGTCCAAAAATAACTGAAAGAGAGTCAATTGATTTAAGACCCAACTGCCAAAAATTATGTTTAAAATTAGAGTTTTCTTGCTTGCTTCTCTCTGAGGAATCCTGAATGTGTCTCTTTCTGTAGAATGCTTTTTAGGAATCAGTTTAAAGCTACTTTAAAATCATTCAGCCTAAGGTAATAATTGAAAGTGGATCTTGTCAGTTTGCTCAGTCCTGGAATCCATTTCATAGATTTTAGTAAGTATTAATTCCTGCAAGCAAGGCTCATACTCTACCCAGTTAAACTAAAGATAGCAGAAAAACCATGTTCCATTGAAACCTGAAAAGTATTTGTCCTTTTAGTAAAATAAAAAATAAATACTTATTAAATAAAAATAGTCCGGGTGCGGTGGCTCACTCCTGTCATCTCAGCACTTTGGGAGGCTGAGGCGGGTGGATCATTTGAGGTCAGGAGTTCGAGACCACCTGGCCAACGTGGTGAAACCCCATCTCTACTAACAATAAATTAGCCGGGCGTAGTGGCAGGTGCCTATAATCCTAGCTACTTGGGAGGCTGAGACAGGAGAACCACTTGAACCTGGGAGGCAGAGGTAGCAGTGAGCTGAGATGGCACCATTGCCCTCCAGCTTGGGCAACAAGAGAGAAACTCCATCAAAAAAAAAAAAAAAAAAGAATAGAATATTAAGTAGACATCTTGCTACACTTTGTCAAATATATATCACATAGTGTGCTATGAAAAGGAAGTAAATGTTTTAATAAGGCAGAGTATATTTTATTACGATATTGAAATTGAGAACTTTAGTTTTAAGACTTTGCAATATAGAATGTAATCTATCTATTCTAATCAATGTTGAAAGTGTTTCCCTGTCTTCAAGGCTGTATTTAAGTCTTGTTTTATTTTTTAATAAAACTTTTACAACTTACGTATTTCCCTGGTATAATTTCCTCTGAGAAATGACTCCACAGTTTGGGCTTATTGTTCTGTGCTGAGTCATCCTTCCTTTTTCATGAAGGGTAACACATAGTTGTAGCTTAGTAGTTTTATCAGCCAGTTTATCAGTCTTAGTAGTTTTTCAACTTAGTAGTTTATAAGCCTGTAAAATGTGAGGAGTCTGACAGCCTTCTTTCATTCTGTCCCCTTGCTGTCCCTTTCATACCCACTTTGCAGTGTTTCTGATGGCATAACATTCTCAAGAACATCATGGGTCTTCTAAGTATGTCACAAGAGATTCAGTCCATTAGACAAGAAGTTCCTCCACAGTTCCATCCTGGGAAATCCAATCACTATTCTTGGCTTTGCTTAGATGGCCAAAGGGATCCCTGAGTCATGCTTACTATTCAAAGTCCTTTGTGTGATTGAATACACTGACTTTTTTATCCTACCTAGTTACTAGCAAAAGATTGTCTGTTTTTTTCCCAAAATTATTAATGAAGAAACAGAAACTTGGAGATGTTATTAACCTGCCTAAATCTCTCTCAATTCATGATAGCCACACTGTGGTCCTTGATATTCCCCTAATAACAGGGCCTCACTCACCTCAAGTTCATCACTGTTTCTTTTGCCTGGAATATTCTTCTTCCAAATTTCTATTGAACTTAGGGATTTCACAGGATGCGAGACTTTTGATGCTAAAACTGGGAAAGTCCTAGACAAACTGGATAAATTTGTTGCTTGGGTAGAATATATACTCTACAAAGGCAGAAGTCTTGGTTATTTATTCATGTTTCCACTGCCCCTAGAAGACAGCCTGTCATATGGTAGACAATCAGTAAATATTTATTGCATGAATAAATGAATACTATGCAGACTCAGTTGTGGCAATAGGAGGCAGTGAGGGCAGCAATAGTGAGTTTGCAGCAGCAACATTCAGTATCAGAGTTGATACTGGAGGCCCAAGATGTGCTGTCCATTGTCTAGTGGTGGCAAGCATGGTATTTCCACCAGATCACTACAGTGGGATTTGGAGCATTTTCTTGGCTATGTGACATCAACCTGGTTCTTCCACCCTCCCAAATATATATGAACCATTCAATATCACTGGAATAAAATTAGGATATTATTTTTAAAAAAAGATGATATAAAAGAGGTGGGGCTAGCCTATAGACTGGCTCATTTAGATGTGATGCAGTTGAGGAACCCAAATCATGGACGGACTAGATTACATGATAGAGGGACTGAAGGAAGGAGAGGTTGACTAGAGATAGACTACCAGTAAGGCCAAGTTAATATTCTAATCCTTACTCTGATATAATGAGGATTCATTCCAAGAGTCATGAGACTCATGTTAAAGAGAAAAATTGTTAGACTATTGAGGACCAGAGATGAAGAGAAAGGAGCCTCAATGATAATTCCAGTTCAATGTTCACTTCCTATTAGGGCAAACAAAGGCACAATAGACCATAATTGTCATCCTAGTAACCAAATCAAGCTAGAAAGGTACAAAATCATATTTTTTAAAACCTAAGACAGAGTGGAGGATGCAAAGAACCTAAAAGAACCAAATGCCAGAAAGAGACAGGCTCTTTTTAGGAGAGAAGAGATCCACAGTTGCTCTTATTCTTTTTTTATTTATTTATTTATTTATTTATTTTTTATTTATTTTATTTTTAATTATTATTATTATTATACTTTAGGTTTTATGGTACATGTGCGCAATGTGCAGGTAAGTTACATATGTATACATGTGCCATGCTGGTGCGCTGCACCCACTAACTCGTCATCTAGCATTAGGTATATCTCCCAATGCTATCCCTCCCCCCTCCTCCCATCCCACAACAGTCCCCGAAGTGTGATGTTCCCCTTCCTGTGTCCATGTGTTCTCATTATTCAATTCCCACCTATGAGTGAGAATATGTGGTGTTTGGTTTTTTGTTCTTGCAATAGTTTACTGAGAATGATGATTTCCAATTTCATCCATGCCCCTACAAAGGACATGAACTCATCATTTTTTATGGCTGCATAGTACTCCATGGTGTATATGTGCCACATTTTCTTAATCCAGTCTATCATTGATGGACATTTGGGTTGGTTCCAAGTCTTTGCTATTGTGAATACTGCTGCAATAAATATACATGTGCATGTGTCTTTATAGTAGCATGATTTATAATTCTTTGGGTATATACCCAGTAATGGGATTGCTGGGTCAAATGGTAATTCTAGTTCTAGATCCTTGAGGAATCACCACACTGTCTTCCACAATGGTTGAACTAATTTACACTTCCACCAACAATGTAAAAGCATTCCTATTTCTCCACATCCTCTCCAGCATCTGTTGTTTCCTGACTTTTTAATGATCGCCATTCTAATGGTGTGAGATGGTATCTCATTGTGGTTTTGATTTGCATTTCTCTGATGACCAGTGATGATGAGCATTTTTTCATGTGTCTGTTGGCTGCGTAAATGTCTTCTTTTGGAAATGTCTGTTAATGTCCTTCGCCCACTTTTTGATGGGGTTGTTTGTTTTTTTCTAGTAAATTTGTTTTGAGTTCTTTGTAGATTCTGGATATTAGCCCTTTGTCAGATGGGTAGATTGCAAAAATTTTCTCCCATTCTGTAGGTTGCCTGTTCACTCTGATGGTAGTTTCTTTTGTTGTGCAGAAGCTCTTTAGTTTAATTAGATCCCATTTGTCAATTTTGGCTTTTGTTGCCATTGCTTTTGGTGTTTTAGACATGAAGTCCTTGCCCATGCCTATGTCCTGAATGGTATTGTCTAGGTTTTCTTCTAGGGTTTTTATGGTTTTAGGTCTAACATTTAATTCTTTAATCCATCGTGAATTAATTTTTGTATAAGATGTGAGGAAGGGATCCAGTTTCAGCTTTCTACATATGGCTACCCAGTTTTCCCAGCACCATTTATTAAATAGAAAATCCTTTCCCCCATTTCTTGTTTTTGTCAGGTTTGTCAAAGATCAGATGGTTGTAGATGTGTGGTGTTATTTCTGGGGCCTCTGTTCTGTTCCGTTGGTCTATGTATCAATTTTGGTACCAGTACCATGCTGTTTTGGTTACTGTATCCTTGTAGTATAATTTGAAGTCAGGTAGTGTGATGCTTCCAACTTTGTTCTTTCTGCTTAGGATTGTCTTGGCTCTTTTTTGGTTCCATATGAACTTTAAAGTATTTTTTTCCAATTCTGTGAAGAAAGTCATTGGTAGCTTGATGGGGATGACATTGAATCTATAAATTACT
The DNA here is from genome assembly GCF_028885625.2 of Pongo pygmaeus. Taxonomy (NCBI): domain Eukaryota; kingdom Metazoa; phylum Chordata; class Mammalia; order Primates; family Hominidae; genus Pongo; species Pongo pygmaeus. The sequence goes on from NC_072384.2 coordinate 122,860,610, forward strand.
TTGGGAAGTATGGCCATTTTCACAATATTGATTCTCCCTATCCATGAGCATGGAATATTCTTCCATTTGTTTGTGTCCTCTTTTATTTCCTTGAACACTGGTTTGTAGTTCTCCTTGAAGAGGTCCTTCACATCCCTTGTAAGTTGAATTCCTAGGTATTTTATTCTCTTTGTGGCAATTGTGAATAGGAGTTCACTCATGATTTGGTTCTCTGTTTGTCTGTTAATGGTGTACAGGAATGTTTGTGATTTTTGCACATTGATTTTTTATCCTGAGACTTTGCTGAATTTGCTTATCAGCTTAAGGAGATTTTGGGCTGAGACAATGGGGTTTTCTAAATATACAATCATGTCATCTTCAAATAAGGACAATATGATTTCCTCATTTCCTAATTGAATACCCTTTACTTCTTTCTCTTGCCTGATTGCCCTGGCCAGAACTTCCAACACTATGTTGAATAGGAGTGGTGAGAGAGGTCATCCCTGTCTTATGCCAGTTTTCAAAGGGAATGCCTCCTATTTTTGCCCATTCAGTATGATATTGGCTGTGGGTTTGTCATAAATAGCTCTTATTATTTTGAGATACGTTCCAACAATACCTAGTTTATTGAGAGTTTTTGGCATGAAGGGCTATTGAATTTTGTCAAAGGCCTTTTCTTCATCTATTGAGATAATCATGTGGTTTTTATGGTTGGTTCTGTTTATGTAATGGATTACTATTGATTTACGTATGTTGAACCAGCCTTGCATTCCAGGGATGAAGCCCACTGGATCAGGTGGATAAGCTTTTTGATGTGCTGCTGGATTTGATTTGCCAGTATTTTATTGAGGATTTTCGCATCAATGTTCATCAAAGATATTGGTCTAAAATTTTCTTTTTTCTTTTTTGTTGTGTCTCTGTCAGCCTTTGGTATCAGGATGATGTTGGTCTCATAAAATGAGTTAGCGAGGATTCTCTCTTTTTCTATTGATTGGAATAGTTTCAGAAGGAATGATACCAGCTCCTCTTTGTACCTCTGGTAGAATTCAGCTGTGAATTTGTCTGGTCCTGGGCTTTTTTTGGTTGGTAGGCTATTAATTATTGCCTCAATTTCAGAGCCTGTTATTGGTCTATTCAGAGATTCAACTTCTTCCTGGTTTAGTCTTGGGAGGGTGTATGTGTCCAGGAATTTATCCATTTCTTCTAGATTTTCTAGTTTATTTGCATAGAGGTGTTTATAGTATTCTCTGATGGCAGTTTGTATTTCTGTGGGATTGGTGGTGATAACCCCTTTATCATTTTTTATTGCATCTATTTGATTCTTCTCTCTTTTGTTCTTTATTAGTCTTGCTAGTGGTCTATCAATTTTGTTGATCTTTTCAAAAAACCTGCTTCTAGATTCATTGATTTTTTGAAGGCTTTTTTGTGTCTCTATCTCCTTCAGTTCTGCTCTGATCTTAGTTATTTCTTGCCTCCTGCTAGCTTTTGAATTTGTTTGCTCTTGCTTCTCTAGTTCTTTTAATTGTGATGTTAGGGTGTTGATTTTAGATCTTTCCTCCTTTCTCTTGTGGACATTTAGTGCTATAAATTTCCCTCTACACACTGCTTTAAATGTGTCCCAGAGATTCTGGTATGTTGTGTCTTTGTTCTCCTTGGTTTCAAAGAACATCTTTATTTCTGCCTTCATTTCATTATTTACCCAGTAGTCATTCAGGAGCAGGTTGTTCAGTTTCCATGTAGTTGTGTGGTTTTGAGTGAGTTTCTTAATCCTGAGTTCTAATTTGATCGCACTGTGGGCTGAGAAACAGTTTATTGTGATTTCTGTTCTTTTACATTTGCTGAGGAGTGCTTTACTTCCAAGTATGTGATCAATTTTAGAATAAGTGTGATGTGGTGCTGAGAACAATGTACATTCTGTTGATTTGGGGTGGAGAGTTCTGTAGATGTCTATTAGGTCTGCTTGTTGCAGAGCTGAGTTCAGGTCCTGGATATCCTTGTTAACCTTCTGTCTCATTGATCTGTCTAATATTGACAGTGGGATGTTAAAGTCTCCCATTATTATTGTGTGGGAGTCTAAGTCTCTTTCTAGGTCTCTAAAGACTTGCTTTATGAATCTGGGTGCTCCTGTATTGGGTGCATATATATTTAGGATGGTTAGCTCTTCTTGTTAAATTCATCCCTTTACCATTATGTAATGGCCTTCTTTGTCTCTTTTGATCTTTGTTGGTTTAAAGTCTGTTTTATCAGAGACTAGGATTGCAAACCCTGCTTTTTTTTGCTTTTCATTTGCTTGGTCGATCTTCCTCCATCCCTTTATTTTGAGCCTATATGTGTTTTCGCATGTCAGATGGGTCTCCTGAATACAGCACACTGATGGGTCTTGACTCTATCCAGTTTGCCTCTCTGTGTCTTTTAATTGGGGAATTTAGCCCATTTACATTTAAGGTTAATATTGTTTTATGTGAATTTGATCCTGTCATTATGATGTTCACTGGTTATTTTGCCCATTAATTAATGCAGTTTCTACGTAGCATCTATGGTCTTTACAATTTCACCTGTTTTTGCAGTGGCTGGTACCAGTTGTTTTTTTCATGTTTAGTGCTTCCTTCAGGAGCTCTTGTAAGGGAGGCCTGGTGGTGACAAAATCTCTCAGCATTTGCTTGTCTGTAAAGTATTTTATTTCTCCTTCACTTATGGAGCTTAATTTGGCTGGATATGAAATTTTGGATTGAAAATTTTTTTCTTTAAGCCTGTTGAAAATGGCCCCCACTCTCTTCTGGCTTGTAAGGTTTCTGCTGAGAGATCCACTGTTAGTCTCATGGGCTTCCATTTGTGGGTAACGTGATCTTTCTCTCTGGCTGCCCTTAACACTTTTTCCTTCATTTCAACTTTGGTGAATCTGACAATTATGTGTCTTGGGGTTGCTCTTTTTGAGGAGTATCTTTGTGGTGTTCTCGGTATTTCCTGAATTTGAATGTTGGCCTGCCTTTCTATGTTGGGGAAGTTCTCCTGGATAATATCCTGAAGAGTGTTTTCCATCTTGGTTCCATTCTCCGCATCACTTTCAGGTACACCAATCAAACATAGATTTTCTTTTCACATAGTCCCATATTTCTGGGAGGCTTTGTTCATTTCTTTTTACTCTTTTTTCTCTAACCTTGTTTTCTTGCTGTATTTCATTAATTTGATCTTCAATCACTGATACCTTTTCTTCCACTTGATTAAATTGGCTATTGAAGCTTGTCCATGTGTAATGAAGTTCTCGTGCCATGGTTTTCAGCTCCATCAGGTCATTTAAGTTCTTCTCTACACTGTTTATTCTAGTTAGCCATTTATCTAATCTTTTTTCAAGGTTTTTGGCTTCCTTGCAATGAGTTCAAACATCCTCCTTTATCAGAGAAGTTTGTTGTTACCAACCTTCTGAAGCCTACTTCTGTCAACTCATCAAAGTCATTATCCATCCAGGTTTGTTCCATTGCTGGCGAGGACCTGTGATCCTTTGGAGGGGAAGAGGCACTCTGATTTTTAGAATTTTCAGCTTTTTTGCTCTGGTTTCTCCCCATCTTTGTGGTTTTATCTACCTTAGGTCTTTGAGGTTGGTGACCTACACATAGGATTTTGGTGTAGATGACCTCTCTGTTGACATTGGTGCTATTCCTTTCTGTTTGTTAGTTTTCCTTCTAACAGTCAGATCCCTCAGCTGCAGGTCTGTTGGAGTTTTCTGGAGTTCCACTCCACACCCTGTTTGCCTGGGTGTCACCAACAGAGGCTGCAGAACAGCAAATATTGCAAAATGGTAAATATTGCTGCCTCATCCTTCCTCTGGAAGCTTCGTCCCAGAGGGGCAGCTGCCTGTAAAAGGTGTTGTTTCTTTCTAACTGGGAAGTGTCTCCCAGTTAGGCTCCACAGGGGTCAGGGACCCACTTAAGGAGGCAGTCTGTCCATTCTCAGAGCTCAAATGCCATGCTGGGAGAACCACTGCTCTCTTCGGAGCTGTCAGACAGGGACGTTTAAGTCTGCAGAAGTTGTCTGCTGCCTTTTGTTCAGCTATGCTCTGCCCACAGAGGTGGAGTCTAGAGGCAGTAGGCCTTGTTGAGCTGCAGTGGGCTTCGCCCAGTTCGAGCTTCCCAGCCGCTTTGTGTACCTACTCAAGCCTCAGCAATGGCGCACTCCCCTCCCCCAGCCAGGCTGCCATCTCGCAGGTTGATCTCAGACTGCTGCGCTAGCAGTGAGCAAGTCTCCATGGGCGTGGGAGCTGCCGAGCCAGGCACGGGAGAGAATCACCTTGTCTGCCAGTTGCTGAGACCTTGGGAAAAGCACAGTATTTGGGTGGGAGTGTCCCGTTTTTCCAGGTAGTCTGTCACAGCTTCCCTTGGCTAGGAAAGGGAAATCCCCTGACCTTTCGTGCTCCCCGGGTGAGGCAACACCCCACCCTGCTTTGGCTCACCCTCTGTGGGCTGCACCCACTGTTCAACCAGTCCCAATGAGATGAACCGGGTACCTCAGGTGGAAATGCAGAAATCACCTGTCTTCTGTGTCAATCATGCTGGGAGCTGCAGACCAAAGCTATTCCTATTTGGCCATCTTGGAACGTCCTTCCACAGTTGCTCTTACTCTTAACAGCAGGGCAAGAAGAAAAGGAATTCAGCTGAATTTTCAACAGACTTAATGGCATGTGGGAGCAGATGTGACAAATGAAAATTTCAAGGAAATGCATCCACAGAGTGAGTCTACATCCACCTACCAACATTTTCCCATGGGTCTTCATTAATGCACCAGTGAAATTTCCTAAATGCTTGCGACAAGGCAGAAGAACTGAAAGAAATCTTTCCTGAGATACATGATGTCTCTCCCATGTTCAAGGCAATTGCCCCTGGGGCAGAGCAAGAGAACTGAGAGAAATTCATCTAAGGCTCTCTAGGCTTCCAGCAGTACATCAAAAGCTGAAAGAAAACATTTGAGGCATTCTGAGCTTTCAGCAATCAATGCCAAAGTGGAACAGAAAAGCTGGGAGAAATAAAGAAACCACTTGGAGGCTACATCAGTTTGTTCTCACACTGCTATAAAGTAATACCCGAGACTGGGTAATTTACAAAGAGGCTTGATTGGCTCACAGTTTCATAGGCTGTACAGGAAGCATGATGCTGGCATCTGCTCAGCTTCTGGAGAGACTTCAGGAAACTTTCAATCATGACAGAAGGCAAAGGGGAAGGAGGCATGTCTTACATGGCTAGAGCAGGAGAAAGACAGAGTGAGGGGGGAGATGCTATACACATAAATGACCAGATCTCATGAGAACTCATTCATACCATGAGGACTGTACCAAGGGAGGATGTTGCTAAACCATTCATGAGAAATCCACCCCCATTATCCAATCACTTCCCACCAGGCCCCAACTCCAACATTGGGGATTACAATTTGACATGAAATTTGGTGGGGACACTGATCCAAACCATATCAGAGGCATTTATCTGAAGCATTTTTGGGACTTTATAGAGTATAAGGTAGCAACCCTCTAAAGGCTGGAAAAAGATCCCTCAAAGACCCCAAATACTGAGAGGCAAAAATAAATAAATAAATAAATCCCCACCTAACCAAAAACCTGGCAATGAAGCTATAAAGCTGAGAGAAGTCACCATTTGAAAGCTGATGGATGAGATGTAAAGTACAGAGGTGTCTGACATCTCTCTAGCACTCAAATCCCAAGGTCTGCTGAAGAGAAAGAAATCCTGATACAATTTTTAAAGTATTTGATGCCAGTGGTGAAATTAATTAAGCTAAAGCTGCAACAAAGCCCAGATCCAGTTCAACCACAGATCAAAATGACTCAGACATCACTCTAAAGCCAACAGAAGAGGAGCGTGCCCTTTTCTCAAGGTAAATATTGCTTACTTTAGTCCCTTCTATATAAAAAAATACAACACGTAGTGAAAGTTATGTCACCCAAAAGTGCAAGAAATGTGACCCATGGTCAAGAGAGGAAATAATCAACAGTAGCAGATGTAGAGATGGCTCAGTTGTTAGAATTATCAGACAGATTTTGTAATAAAAATGCTGATCTATATATTGGAAAAGATAAAAAACATGTACGAAGAAATGGAGAGTTTTAGCAGAGAGATGGAAGGTCTACAAAAGAACCACAAAAAAAGCTAAAAATAAAAAATGTGATACCAGAAATAAAAAATTCATTTGATGAGTTTAATGGCAGGCTGGGCCTATCAGAGGAAAATATTAATGAACCTAAATACAGGTCAATAGAACATACCCAAACTGAAACATAAAGAGTGAGGGAGGAGAAAAAGACAGAACAGAGCATCTGACAATACCATTCAGTCTAATACATATGAAATTTGATCCCCAGAAATAGAAGAGAGAGAGAATGGGGCAAAAAAAAGTGTGAAGAGATCATGTCAACAACATTTTAAAAATGATACGTAATATCAACCCATAGATCCTAGAAACTCAACTAGTCCAAAGCAAGCTAAATGTGAAGAAAACCACACCTCAGCATATCATAATTAAACTGCTGCAAATCAAAGAAGGTGGCAACTCTTAAAGGCAGCCAGAGAAAAAGACACATTATATACAGGGACACAATACAAATAATGGATAAAATCACCAGACAAAATGGAGGCCAAAAGACAATAAAATAATATCTTCAAAATGTTGAAGGATAACTCCAAGGTTGAATCTTGACTGCCAAAATAGTGTCATCCATGGACATTCAATCTCATTATTGTCATCAGTAGGTGTTTAGAACTAGAGTAAATCAAGAGATAGAATGAGCTCTCAGAAGCAGAGAGAAAAACTAAGAGGTTGCATAACACTCACAGTGAGAGGGAGAAACCAAAAAAGGAAATGTAAACGACATAAAGGTATGCAGTGTTTCCAAACAAAGGTGCTATTGGCATTTGAGGCTGAGCAGTTCTTCATTGCCTGAGACTATAGCACACTCCAAAATATTTTGAATCCTTAGCTTCAAGTATAAATGCCAATGGTACTCCCCAGTCTTTCAGTCCTGAAACCACCAAAATAATGCCTATTGCTCCTCACACTTCCAAATGCTCCTGAAGAAACCACACCGCTGTGTATTAAAGGTTTTCCCAGCCTTGGCAATATTGACATTTGGGGCCATGTGATTCTTTGTTGCAGGTGGCTGTCTTGTGTATTGCAGGATTTTTAGCAGCATTCCTGGCCTCTAATGAGTCAATGTCAGGAACACCCCTCCCCAAGTTGTGATAACCAAAAATATGTCTAGATATTGCCAAATGTCCACTGGGGATAAAATCCCATCTCCCCTCCTCTCCATTAAGAGACACTTGGAGAGAGGGGAGAAGCAATATGGCTGAATAGAAGGCTCCACCAATCGTCCCCCATGACAAAGACACCAATTTAACAACTATGTATACTTAAAAAACACCTTCATAAGAATAAAAAATCAGGTGAGCACTCACAGTATCTGATTTCAACATTATAACACTGAAAGAGGCACTGGAAGAGGGTTGGGAAGACAGTTTTGAATTGCTGACACCATCCACTCCCATCTCCCAACAGTGGCTCCATGCCATAGAGAATCTGTGCACTGTAGAGAGGGAGAGCACAACAACTGTGAGACATTTTATTGAACTCAGTGCTGCACTGTCACAGCAGAAAGCAAAACTGGCCTGAACTCAGCTAACACCTGTCTACGGAGGGAGCATTTTAACCAACTCTAGCTAGAGGAGATTGTCCATCTGAGTAGTTAGAACTTGAGTTCCAGCAAGGCTTGCCACCACAGGCTAAAGGGCTCTGGGGCCATAAATAAACTTGAAGGGTAATCTAGGCCACAGGGGCTGCAACTCCTAGGTGAGATCTAGTGCTGAACTGGGCTCAGAGCTAGTGGACTTCGGGGGCACACGACCTACTGAGATACCAGCCAGGGCATCTAAGGGAGTGTTTGTATGCCACCCATTCCCCAACCCCAGGCTGCACAGCTCTTAGCTCCAAAGACTCCTTCCTCCCACTTGAAAAGATGAGAGGGAAGAGTAAAGAGGACTTGATCTTAGTTCTTGGATACCAGCTCATCCACAGTATGACAGGGCACTAGTCAGAGTCATGAAGCCTCCTTTCCAGGCCCTAGTTCCAGGATGACATTTGTAGACATATCCTGGGCCAGAAGGGAACCCACTGATTTGAAGGGAAGACCCATCACAGGCTGATTAAAGAGCCCTTGGGCCCTGAATAACCAGCATCAATATCCAGATAGAGCCCCTGTGGGCCTTGGGTGAAGCTGAGACCTCCTGGCTTTAGGTGAGATTCAGCACATTCCCAGCTATGGTGACTCCTCTGTCTGTGGAAAAGGGAGGGAAGAGGGGAAAGACTGTCTCATGGTTTGAATCCCAGGTCAGCCACAGTACAATAGAGCACCAGGTAGACTTCTAAGGTTTTTGACTTCAGTCTCTGGCTCCTGGATGGCTCCTCTGGATCCACCCAGGGCCTGAGGAACTTGTCACCCTGAAGGACACAAGCCTGGCTGGCTTTGCCACTAGCTGATTGTAGAGCCCCAGGGCTTTGAGTAAACATAGTTAGTGGCCAGGTAGTGATCACGGTGGGATTTGGGTGAAACCCAGTGTGATACTGGCTTCAAGTCTGACCTAGTGCAGTCCCAGTGGTGGTGGCCACAGGGGTGCTTGTGTCAACCCACCCCCAGCTCTGGACAGTGAAGAACAGAGAGCGAGAGGAAGAGAGACTCTGGGAGAAAGTAAGAAGAGAAAACAAGAGTCTCTGTCTAGTAATCTTGTTCTGATCTTATCCAGGACCACCAAGGCAGTACCTCTATGAGTCTGCAAGAACCACAGGGCTACTGGGCTTGGGATGTCCCCAGGGCAGGCACAGCTTAGATCACAACACCTAAGTCCTTTTGAATAACTGGAAAGCCTTCGCAAGAAGGACAGGTACAAAGAAACTCAGACTGTAAAGACTACAGTAAATACCGAACTCTTCAAATCCTAGGAACAGATAAACATTCACAAGCATCAAGACCATCTAGGAAAACATGATGTCATCAAATGAACTAAATATGGCACCAGGGACCAATCCTGGAGAAACAGAGATATGTGAGCTTTCAGACAGATAATTCAAAATAACTATTTTGAGTTGAAATTCAAATAAATCCAAGATAACACAGAGAATAAATTCAGAATTCTGTCAGATAAATTTCACAAAGAGATTGAAATAATTTAAAAAATCGAGCAGAAATTCTGGAGTTTAAAAATGTGACACACTGAAGAATGCATCAGAGTCTTTTAATAGAAGAATGATCAAGCAGAAGAAAGAATTAGTGAGCTTTAAGACAGACTATTTGAAAATACACAATCAGAGGAGACAAAAGAAAAAGAATAAAAAATAATAAAGCATATTATATAATATATAATATAATAATAAAGCAGGATATAGAAAATAGCCTCAAAAGGGCAAATCTAAGAGTTACGGCCTTTAAAGAGGAGGTACATAGATAGGGATAGAAAGTTTATTCAAAGGGATAATAACAGAGAACTTCCTAAACCTAGAAAAATATATCAATATCCAAGTGCAAGGTTATAGAACACCAAGCATATTTAATCCAAAGACTACCTTAAGGCATTTAATAATCAGACTCACAAAGGTCAAGGATAAAGAAAAGATCCTAAAAGCAGCAAGAGAAAAGAAACAAATAACATTCAAGGAGCCCCAATATGTCTGGCAGCAGACTTTTCAGTGCTTTACGGACCAGGAGATAGTGGCATAATATATTTAAAGTCCTGAAGGAAAAAAACCTTTTAGCCTAGAGTAGTATATCCAGTGAAAATATCCTTAAAATGTGAGAGAAATAAAGACTTTCCCAGACAAACAAAAGCTGAGGAATTTCATCAATACTAGACCTTACCTACAAGAAATGCTAAAGGGAGTACTTCAATCAGAAAGAAAAGGACATTAATCAGCAACAAGAAATCATTTGAAGGTACAAAACTCACTGGTAATAGCAAGAACACAGAAAAACCCAGAATTTTTTTTTTATTATACTTTAAGTTCTGGGATACATGTGCAGAATGTGCAGGTTTGTTACATAGATATACACATGCCATGGTGGTTTGCTATGCCCATCAACCCATCATCTACATTAGGTATTTCTCCTAATAGTATCCCTCCCCTAGCCCTCCATCCCCCGAAAGGCCCTGGTGTGTCATGTTCCCCTCCCTGTGTCCATGTGTTCTCGTTGTTCAACTCTCACTTATGAGTGAGAACATGCAGTGTTTGATTTTCTGTTACTGTGTTAGTTTGCTGAGAATGATGGTTTCCAGCTTCATCCATGTCCCTGCAAAGAACATGAACTCATCCTTTCTTATGGCTGCATAGTATTCCATGATGTATATATGCCATATTTTCTTTATCCAGTCTATCATTGATGGGCATTTGGGTTGGTTCCAAGTCTTTGCTATTGTGAATACTGTCGCAGAAAACATACATGTGTATGTGTCTTTATAGTAGAATGATTTATAATCCTTTGGGTATATACCCAGTAATGGGATTACTGGGTCAAATGGTATTTCTAGTTCTAGATCCTTGAGGAATCATCACACTGTCTTCCACAATGGTTGAACTAATTTACACTTCCACCAACAGTGTAAAAGTGTTCCTATTTCTTCACATCTTCTCCAGCATCTATTGTTTCCTGCTTTTTAATAATCACCATTCCAACTGGTGTGAGATGGTATCTCATTGCAGTTTTGATTTACATTTCTCTGACCAGTGATGATGAGCTTTTTTTCATATGTTTGTTGGCTGCATAAATGTCTTCTTTTGAGAAATGTCTGTTCATATTCTTTGCCCACTTTTTGATGGGGTTGTTTGTTTTTTTCTTGTAAATTTGTTTAAGTGGCTTGTAGATGCTGGATATTAGCCCTTTGTCAGATGGATTGCAAAAATTTTCTCCCATTCTGTAGATTACCTGTTCACTCTGATGATAGTTTCTTTTGCTATGCAGAAGCTCTTCAGTTTAATTAGATGCTATTTGTCATTTTGGCTTTTGTTGCCATTGCTTTTGGTGTTTTAGTCATGAAGGCTTTGCCGTGCCTATGTCCTGAATGGTATTGCCTAGGTTTTCTTCTAGGGGAAAAAATCTAGAATATTATAACACTCTAATTGTGATGTGTTAACTACTCTTACCTTAAGTAGAAAGGCTAAAAGATGAACCAATCAAAAAATAACTACAACAACTTTTCAAAACATAGACAGTGCAATAAAATATAAATAGGAACAACAAAAAGTTAAAAAGCCAGGGGATAAAGTGTAGAGTTTTTATTAATTTTCTTTTTGCTTGTTTGTTTGTTAAGTAGTTGTTATCAGCTAAAAATAATGGGTTATAAGATAGTATTTGCAAGCCTCATGGTAACTTCAAGTCAAAAAACATACAATGGATACACAAAAAATAAAAAGCAAGAAATTAAATCCTACCATCCGAGAAAATCACCTTCACTAAAATGAAGACAGAAAGAAAGGAAAAAAGGAAGAGAAGACTGCAAAACAATCAGAAACAAATAAAAGGATAGCAGTAAGTCCTTAATAATTAATGTTATCATAATAACATTGAATGTAATGGACTAAACTCTCTAGTGAAAAGAAATAGAATAGCTGAATGGATAAAAAAATCAAGATCTAATAATCTATTGCCTACAAGAAATACACTTCATCTATAAAGACAGACTGAAAACAAAGGGATGGAAAAAGATATTCCATGCCAATGAAAACCAAAAAAGAGCAAGAGTAGCTATTCTTATATAATACAAAATAAATTGCAAGACAAAAACTGTAAGAAAAGACTAAGACAGTCATTATATAATGATAAAGGGGTCAATTCAGCAAGAGGATATAATAATTGTAAATGTATATGCACCAACACTAAAGGAACCAGATACATAAAGCGTATGTTATTAGAACCAAAGAGAGAGATAGACCCCAACACAACAACAGCTGGAAGCTTCAACACCCAACTTTCAGCATTGGACAGATCATTCAGACAGAAAATCAACAAAGAAACATGGGCTTAATTTACACTATAGACCAAATGGACCTAATATTTACAGAGCATTGTATCCAATGGCTGTAGAATACACATTGTTCTCCTCAGCACATGGATCATTCTCAAGGATAGACCATATGTTAGGCCAGCAAACAAGTCTTAAAAATTCAAAAAATGAAAATTATATCAAGTATCTTCTCTGATCACAATGGAATAAAACTAGAAATCAATAACAAGAGGAATTTTGAAAACTATACAAACACGTGGAAATTAAACAATATGTTCTTGAGTGACCATGGGTTAATGAAGAAATTAATAAAACTGAAAAAAAATTATAATAAATAAAAATGGAAACAACACACCAAAACCTATGGGATACAGCAAAAGCAGGACTAATAGGAAAGTTTATACCAATAAGTACCTACATCAAAGATGTAGAAAAACTTCAATTAAATAAACAACCTAACTGCGTCTTTTTTGTTGTTGTTTGTTTGTTTTTAACACTGTCATGGCTTTATTCAAAACACAGTTGCACAAAAGTATTAACTTCAAAGTTTTTAAGGAGATTCTTGAGGAACTTAATACAATATATACATACTGCCATACAAAGAGCATTAAAATAGGACCGAAAACTTCTACAAAATATAAAACCCACCCTTACTTATTTGCATGAAAATACCACCCACAAAGCTAAATAAGTCTTAAAAGTTACCTGGAGGCTCTAAGTGTTGTTTTCAAACCAAAGTACTCTAATTTTGATTGCATAGTAAGATGATTGATAAGAAAGTCAATATATAGATTTCATTTTAAAAATAAGTACTTTGTAATCTGGCATAGTATGAAATGAGAATTGTTAGGAACTAGAACAGGGAATTTCAGTTTTTAAAAGCAGAAGAAAAATGTTAGTTTTTTGGGGATTCCAATACCCTCACTAAACTTATCCCAAGGGTTTTATTTCAGTCAGTTGCACAACTTTTTTAGTTTCTCCACAAGTAACATCATAATTTTTACTTTAAAACACCAAGTCATACATTTTACACTGTAGAAGCAGTAGCATCAGTACTATATTGTGTTTAAATATGTCCCAGTATAGAAGCATAACTTCAATTAATTTGCTGACACTAACTTTTTAAAAACTTACAAATATTCAAAACAAAGGGAAAAAATTTTAGATAGCTAAGATTTAAAAAGCCATTGCCTTGAACATGGAGCCTCCATAGCAAAAGCGGAGATATACTTGAATACTCATTATATTTTATTTAGTGGCCATGTAAGGAAACACACACTCACTTATCCCAAATATTTTTCTACTTTTAATGGACATCCACTTGAAAACAAATCTTAATTTTAATGTCGATTTAGTTTCAAATACTTTTCCAGCTGCCTAGTATATTCCAATTAAATGCTATTATTATATCTGCTTTAAAACTGGGAATTAAAGGTTAGAAATACTTTGCAGAGTGGTATCCAAATCATTTGAGAGGCCAACTTTAAAATTTGACTTTAATGTCTTATTAATATATCAACAGGCAACTGTTCTGACTTTTGAGGAACACTAACACTGCTTCCAAAAGCACCCCTGCTTTTTCTTTCTTCATCCTACTAATATTGTCTTAGATGTCGTCAACCAAGAAACATTTATGGTAAGCAGAGCTTACTGCATAAAACTGTATTGATAATATATTCTTATGTCAGAAAATACTCAATTTCTTCCACTTCACTTATTTAAAACCCAGACAGTACTGAAAGGTAGTTGAGGTATAAGACTAAAGGTTTTCCTGGGTTTCACAAGTTTCCCAACTTTCTTTTGAGACAGCGGGAGGGAGTGAAACAAGAAAGGAAGGTGATCATAGAGGAATTGCTAAGAAGAAAAAGAATGCACACCTAAAAGCAAAACAAAATAAACAACCAATGGCATGTCATGATTTGCAGCCTGACAAAACGGCTCACCTGCATGTCTCTGGACTTAGTATAAGCAATTTTTCCTTCAAAAATAAAATCTTATCAGTCACCACTAAATCCATGAACCATATTACTCAATAGAACCTCCACAAAATCCATGAACTATGTTGCTGAATAGAACCTTTACTATTCTGCTTCTATTTTCCAAGTTACTTGTGATAAAAAAGCAACCAAACACTCTTAGTCAAAAAAAAAAAAAAAAGGTAACTGCCTTCAAACTAAAGATCCCTGGATCACCTCTAAAAAAAAACCAACTTACCACTCAAGAGACTATTGTCATTTTATATTATAGCAAACTGTAATTTCAGTTAATTTACAAATAAGGAATGAAATGCACCATACTACACCTGTGTAAAAGTGATCATGCTTTAATTATGGGCTAAAAATGACTAATACAGTAAGCTTGAATTTAAAAAATTAAGTCTAAATAAATTGCTAGGGAATTCCACAATGCAAGTCAATGAAAATTTTTCTCTACATACAATATGATCATTAACAGACAGTTCTTATTTGGAATGATAAGGCAAAAATAGTAAAACCACACTTTTCCTATAAAATGTTACACATTATCTTCTGTAGGGATAGCTATCATTCATGAAGAAACAAAGATGTGATCACTCTATTGCACACCCAGAAACATTAGAGAATCTGGTCTTAGAATGATCTAGTCATCTTCTTCCTCTCCATCATCTTCAGCATCTCGTTTCCTCTTCTCTCCTCGAAGACCTCCTTCCTCTTCTTCCTCTTCTTCCCCTTCTTCAACATAGTCATCATCATCTTCTTCATCCTGAATTTCTTCTTTCATTAAGTATGAGAGGCCCATTTCCTCTTCTCCCTCTCCCAACTCTGAACCTGCTTCGTCTTCATCTTCATCCTCATCCTCATTCTCCTCTTCCTCTTCCTCCTCCTCCTCCTCGTGTCCTTCCGGTGGACCAGCTTCATTTTTCTCTTCCTCTTCATCATCTTCATCTCCATCCTCATCATCCTCCTCTTCAGAGTCCGGCGCTTCATTATCCTCCTGATCAAATCCATCTAAGTATGTGATTTACTGCAGCAGTTCAAAAATACTTTCTCTATAATCTTCCAGGTTTGTGATCTCACAGCTAAACAGGTCAAGATTTTTCAAATTTTTAAGATTTTGCAGAGCTTCTAATGTACTGAGATCTTTTATTTTGTTTCCACTCAGATTGAGGTAGGTAAGATTTGGACATTTCTCTGCCAGGTCTTCCAAGCCTCCAGAAATTATATTATCACTAAGCTCCAATTTTTGAAGTTTATTTAAGCTGGGAAGCTGGGCCAGCGAACTTAGTTCCACATTAGCCATACTCAGAAATTCTAGTTCTTTTTTTTTTAATCAAAATGTAATATCTTATTCTATTCTTTAATAACTGTTTACATTCAACAAATAAAACTTGCATATTTAATGTAAGGTTCTTTCACATATATTACTTCTCCAATTTTTAATATAAATGTAACGAGAAAAGCAATATTAATTCCATTTTGTAGATGAAGAGACCGTCACAGAAGTATTACTTTACCTAGATTTCTGTAATTATTATGTTATAAACTTAGAAATTACATATTCTTATGGAACATATAAAATATATGAATGTTATAAACCATAAGAATCCAGACCTATGCTATTTAACTTCAAGTTTAGTTCTTTACCCAAACAATTGCACAACTACATTGAGACTATTGAAATAATTATATATGAACATGCTATATGAAAAAATACTTAAAACATTTCTTATTTTTCTGGTTTCTCTTTGATATAAAATATACTATAATTTTATGGAGTTATTTTCCATATTTAGATGCTCCTAACTTCCTTTTTTTTTATTGTACTTTAAGTTTTAGGGTACATGTGCACAATGTGCAGGTTAGTTACATACGTATACATGTGCCATGCTGGTGTGCTGCACCCATTAACTCGTCATTTAGCATTAGGTATATCTCCTAATGCTATCCCTCCCCCCTCCCCCCACCCCACAACAGTCCCCAGAGTGTGATGTTCCCCTTCCTGTGTCCATGTGTTCTCTTTGTTCAATTCCCATCTATGAGTGAGAACATGCGGTGTTTGGTTTTTTGTCCTTGGGATAATTTACTGAGAATGATGATTTCCAATTTCATCCATGTCCCTACAAAGGACATGAGCTCATCATTTTTTATGGCTGCATAGTATTCCATGGTGTATATGTGCCACATTTTCTTAATCCAGTCTATCATTGTTGGACGTTTGGGTTGGTTCCAAGTCTTTGCTATTTGAGAAGTATCATTCAGGCCTTCAATGTCCCCATTGACACACAGGCAATTATCAAGGACAAACTCTGTCGCCTCCTCCGGGGATCTGTTCCTTAACTCCAGGTTAATCTTCTTCATCTCCATGTCCTCCTCTTGCTCTTCAGCTACTACTCTCCTTCTTTTCCCTTTCCTGCCTTCCCCAATACCCCCAACCCAAAATTTTTAAGAGATTTAGAAATGAATGAAAAGGAACGCAAATATAAATGCCCACTACCACCAGATAGGTGTGGGGGAGAAAGAAGAGAATAGCAAATGGAGTCTAGGAGTTGGGACTCTAACTCAGCTGCCCCCACCTCCTTGTCCACACACTAGCGTGTGCACACACACGCACACACATTCGCACACACATACACACACACACCTGCAGTTCCTTCCCCTTCAATGGCTGCTCAGAGACTCCTAACAATGCATCTTAAAAAACTAGAAAAGCAAGGGCAAACCAAACCCAAAATTAGTAGAAGAAAAGAAAAGAAATGATAAAGATCGCAGCAAAAATAAATGAAATTGAAACAAAAAGCAACACCACAAAAGATCAATGAAAAGTTGTTTTTTTGATAAGAAAAAACAAACTTGACAAACCTTTAGCCAGACTAAGAAAAAAAAGAGAAACCTCCAATAAATTAGAGAATGAAAAGGAGATATTACAATCAATACCACAGAAGTTCAAAGCATCATTAGAGGTGACCATGAGCAACTATAAGCCAATAAATTGGAAAACCTAGAAGAAATGGATAAAGTCCTAGACACATACAACCTACCAATATCATAACATGAAAAAATCCAAAACCTGAACAGACTAATAACAAATAATGAGATTGAAGCCATAACAAAAAGTCCCCCAGTAAAGAAAATTCCATGACCTGATTATTTTACAGCTGAATTTTACCAAACATTTAAAGAACTAATACCAATTCTATTCAAACTATTAAAAAAAATACAGGAGAAGGAAGAACTTCCAAACTCACCCTATGAGACCAGTATTACTCTGATACAAAAACCAGAAAAAAAATGAAAAAAGAAAACTATAGACCATTGTTTCTGATGAACAATGAGACAAAAATCCTCTTCCAAATCTAGCAAACTGAATTCAACCACACATTAAAAAGATAATTCATCATGAACAAGTGGTATTTATCCCAGGTATGAAGGGATGTTTCTATATATGCAAGTCAATCAGTATGATTCCTGATATCAATAGAATAAAGGACAAAAACCATAAAATCATAGGAATTGGTTCTGGAAAGGCATTTGATAAAATTCAACATCCCTTCATGATAAAAACTGTCAAAAATGGTATGGAAGAAATATACCTCAATATAATAAATGCCATATACAACAACTAGTATCATACTAAATAGAGAAAGACCAAAAGCCTTTCTTATAAGATCAGGAACATGACAAGAATGCTCACTTTCACCACTGTTATTTAACATAGTGCCATAAGTCCTAGCTAGAGCAACCAGACAAGAGAAAGAAAGGCATCCAAATTGAAAAGGAAGAAATCAAATTATCCTTGTTTGCAGATGATCTCATCTTATATTTGGAAAACCTGAAAACCCCACCAAAAAACTATTAGAACTGATAAACAAACTCAGTAAATTTGAAGGATACAAAATCAACATATAAAAATCAGTAGCATTTCTGTATGCCAACAGTGAACAATAAAAAAAAAAACCAATGAATCAAGAAGGTAATTTCATTTACAATGGCTAAAAATAAAATAAAATACCTAGGAATGAACTTAGCTAAGAAGTGAAAGATCTCTACACTGAAAGCTATAAAACACTGATGCAAGAAGTTGAAGAGGATACCAAAAAATGGAAAGATATTCCATGTTCATGTATTGGAAGAATCAATGTTGTTAAAATGTCCATACCACTCAAAGCAGTCTACAGATAAAATGCAATCTCTATCAAAACACCAATGACAAATCTCACATAAATAGAAAAAACAATCCTAAAATCTATATGGGACCATAAAAGACCTAGAATAGCCAAGCTGTCTAAGCAAAAAGAACAAAGCTGGAGGAATCACATTACCTAACTTTAAATTATACTCCAGAGCTATGGTAACCAAAATGGCATGGTACTGGCATAAAAACAGACACATATATCAATGGCAAAGAATAGAGAAGCTAGAGATAAATCTATACATCTATGGTGAACTCATTTTTGACAAAGGTGCCAAGGATATACATTGGGGAAATAATAGTCTCTTCAATAAACGGTGCTGGGAAAACTGGATCCATATACAGAAGAATGAAACCAGACCCCTTATTTTTCACCATATGCAAAACTCAAATCAAAATGGATTAAAGTCTTTAAATCTAAGATATGCCCCACAAGTACAGGTGACCAAAGCAAACATGGACAAATGGGATCACATCAAGCTCAAAAACTTCTGTACAGCAAAGGAAACTATCAACAAAGTGAAGATACAAACCACAGAATGGGAGAAAATATTTGCAAACTGCCTGTCTGACAAGGGATTAATAACCAAAACATATAAGGAGCTCAAAAAGCTCTATGGGAAAAAAACTAATAACCCAATTGAAAAATGGGCAAAAGATTTGAATAGACATTTCTCAAAAGAAGACATACAAGTGGCAAACAGGCATATGACAAGGTGCTCAACATCACTGATCATCAGAACAATGCAAATCAAAACTACAATAAGATATCATCTCACCCCAGTTAAAATGACTTTTATCCAAAAGTCAGGCATTAACAAATTCTGGCAAGGATATGGAGAAAAGGGAACCCTCAGACACTGTTGGTGGGAATGTAAATTAGTACAACCACTGTGGAGAAGAGTTTGGAAGTTCCTTGAAAAACTAGAGCCACCATATGATCCAGCAATCCCACTCCTAGGTATATGCCCAAAAGAAAGGAATATCGAAGAGATATCTGCATTCCCATATTTATAGCAGCACTGTTAATAAGGCAAGATTTGGAAGAAACATAACTGTCCATCAATAGATTGATGGATAAAGAACGTATACACAATGAAGTACTATTCAGCTATGAAAAAAGAATAAGATCCTGGTCAGAGAAATGCAAATCAAAACCACAATGAAATACCATCTCACACCAGTTAGAATGGCTATTATTAAAAAGTCAGAAAACAACAGATGCTGGAGAAATAGGAACACTTTTACACTGTTGGTGGAAGTGTAAATTAGTTCAACCATTGTGGAAGACAGTGTGGTGACTCCTCAAGGATCTAGAACCAGTTGGATGGAACTGGAGGTCATTATGTTAAGTGAAATGACCAAATGAGCCAGGCACAAAAATACAAATTTTGCATATTCTTACTCATTTATATTCTTATTTATTTGTGGAAGCTAAAAATTAAAATAATTGAACTCATGAAGGTAGAGAATAAGATGATTGCCAGAGGCTGTGAAGGGTAGTGTGGGGTTCAGGGAGAAGTGGAGATAGAAATGGGTACAAAGAAAAATAGAAAGAATGAATAAGACCTCGTATTTGCTAGCATAACAGGGTGACTATAGTCAATAATAATTTAATTGTACATTTTTAAATAACTCAAAGAATATAACTGGATTGTTTGTAACACAAAGGATAAATGCTTGAGGTGATGGATATCCCATTTACCCTGATGTGATTATTATGTATTGCATACCTCTATCAAAATATCTCATGTAACCCATAAATATGTATATTTATTATGTACCCACACAAATTAAAATTTTTTTAAAAGAACCACTTGGGCTTAAGAAAGCAAAAAAAATGTGAACCTTTAAAAATAGATAATGAAGTACAATATTAGAAACAATAAAGAGGTAATGGAGAATGCTTACAAAAAAGAAGAAAACACATCAATACAGCAGTGTACACTGAGGTCAGATTACAGATGTTAAGGAGAGAATGGGTTGAGTCATTCCAACTCATTGAAGTGTTTCCTTCAATCTCTCTCCAGATAGAGAATCATTGATTAGCAGCATAAAAGCAAAATCATTTTTCACTGATGAGATGAGGAAGGTGTGAGAGAGAGGGCTGGAAGGGAAAGTGGGCCAGAGCCGATAAGGGTTAGAGAGAAAAAGGGAGAAGGAAGGGAATGAAGAAGAGATGAAGGAAGGGGAGGAGGAAAAGGAAATGGCTAAGGTGGAGAGATTTAACACATTTAATTGAATTATAGTAGTCCTAGTTTCTGCCCTCAGTAGTTAACGTATAGGAAGCACCCCACTCTTGACAGATGTTAACAAATAGATGGTAGATGAGTCCAAATTGGATAGAAGAAGCTAAATCCCTACCTAACTCCCTACACCGAAACAAATTTCAGATAAACATTAAACTTAAAAATTGAAATTATAAAGGTGTTGGAAGAAAGTGTGAATGGATTTTTCAAAATAATATGGGCATATAGAAGACCTTTAAAAGCGTACTACAAAATCCAAATTCCACAGAGGAAAAAAAGTGCTAAATATAACTGATTATAAAATTTTAAAACTCTGCCTGGCAAAAACACATCATCAAGATTAAAAAAAAAAAGGAAACTGGAAAACATTGCCACACATATTATGGACAAAAATTTTTGTCTCTTTGTGACTATACAAAGAACCCATAAACAAATTTTTTTAATGGGGGGAAAAACAAGAAAATGAGAAAATAATTAGGGAGTCCATAGCAAAAGAGAAACAAAAAGGCAATAAATCTTTAGAATTATAAAAATGCAAATTAAGATGAAAGATGCCTTTTTCACCTACTAGAAAGGAAAATATTTACAATATTAATAATGTTTAATATCACTGAGCATGTAGTAAACTAATTTCATATCTTCTTAGAGGGCCTTTAAATTGGTGACATTTCTCTGCAAGACAATTTTGGAATATCTTTCAAGATTAAAAATGTACAACCCTTTGACCCAACAAGCATTTTCCCAGGAGCTTATCTGGAGACATTAACAGAAGCCTGCACCAAGATTAACACAGCTGAATGCTCACTGCAGTCTTGTTTCTGAGAGCAAATGCAGGGAACAACCGTAAGTGTCAGCAGCAAAACTGAGTCAATACTGATGCTGGTCCCTCTCCTGAGGGTCAGGACTTTTCCTAGAGAGTGAAGGAGGGCTTAACGCAGTGGAGAGAAGGCAAATAGCTCAGGTGGAAAATCACTAAGACCTACACAGCACCACCTATGCTTATGCTCAGCTATTTTAATAACGAATTCTATTTTTAAAATTTTTTTTAAAAAAGCACTGAGTAGAAAAGCGTTCTTATTACACCACATATTTAGTAACCATAGGGGCTTGAAAAGCCACAGCAAAATTTGTCTGAGGTCCTACTCTAAGCCATGTACCCTAGTTAGGAACATGGCTGGTGTCAGAGTCCACATAACTCATCACCCAATTCAGTACCTTTTCACTAGAGAAGATATGGTCATATTTATTATCATCTTCTATGTTGGAATACTCATATATTTGAATAGGACCTGAACAAAAGTCTCAGCATTTCCTAAGCTTTACACCTTAAAATAAGCACTGTAAACCTCTTTATGTTATCAGTCGCAAGCTGTTCCTGTTTGCATCTGTTTGGCCTGGTATAAAACTTCTGGCTAATTATGTTAGTGTGAAACTGGCTAGTTTACATCAGAACAATTAACTACTGAGTTAATTTCTGTAGTGTGAATAAGCTCAAGTGTCATATTCTATATCATCAAATTAGAATTTGGAAAAAATGATTGTTTTCATCGAGACATTTTACAAAGATGAAATTGGTGAACCAAAGGCTAAATATACATTTTTAAATATGTATGCATCCAAAGCACTTAACTGCAGATTAAAATGGGTGGAGCACCCGGGAATCTTGTATAAATTATACTGAAACTCAGTGTTGCCATTCCCATAAAATAGAAACAGATTGCATCACTTCATTTGGAGAATATCATATCTATATTTGTACCACTTTTGCATTTTAAATGATAACTATGTTTCTTGCCCAGATTTAGTTCAAGATATGGATCAATACTTAATTCAATTGTTCTTAGAAATTTACTCTGAATGTAATCCTTACCAATTAAAACATGTTCTCTCTTTCAAAAGCACAAATCAATATATGCTGTCTTAGGGCAAGTTATTGCTGTTTTGTGATTCACCTAATGTATCTATGGTAGGGACTATATTATGGTCAATATAAAAGTAGAAACTTTTCATTTTGCAATTAAAGCCATAGTCATTCATAATTATTATTTTCATGCCTGTGTCCCCTTCTACCTTTCCAACACACACACACACACACACACACACACACACACACACACATGCACTTTTGTAAAAAGTGCCCTAATACAAGGTGCTCAACAAATATTTGTTGGATTGATGATGAAATGTCCTTTTCAACCATGGGAGACATTATCTGCTATCTAGCCAATACCCCTTCTTGCCTCTACCACTCCTATGAAGAATACCTGGATTTCTTCAATGGGTGACTAGGATCTTTACCCCAACCCGAGGTAATGCATTGTGATTAGTCTAAACCAGTCATAGCAATCTCATCCTCCTTGGCCAATATTGACCCAAGGGTGGCCCCGTAATCCAGTTCTGGCCATTGAGATGTAAGTGAGTCTTCTGAGTAGGACTTCTAGACTATCTTTTGCTTTCTTACTACAAAAGATCAGACTCAGCTGGCAATAACCTTTGTCCACCCCTTTCTTCCTAACTAGAATGCATGGGAAGCCCAGAGGGGGAGCTGCCATTTTGCGATCACAATAAATAAAGGCAAAATACTGGGCCCACAGGCACATGCACAGCTAATTTTTTGACTTTTTGTTGAGATGGGATCTCACTTTGTTGTGAGGTCCCCATATTATCATTAGTCGTCAGCAGGGGCTCCTTTAATTCCCAAAGATGATCCATATTCCTTACCTCCTTCATCTCCAAGCCAGCAAAGAATGCTTCACACATCACATACCTTTCATACTTCGAATCACGGATTTCCCCTGCCCCTAGATTCTGATGTAAAGGGTTCATGCGATTAGGTCAGAGCCACAAGAATAAGCTCCCTATTTCAAGGTCAACTGACTTAGAACCTTAATCACATCCGGAAAATTCCTTCACAGCAATACCAGATTAGCATTTGATTGAGCAATTGGGAGAAGGTGTGGGGTCCACCATGGCTGGGAATCCTGGGGCTAGGTTAAAATTCTGCCCTATATCACACCTTCTTGAGGACGGGGTGGGGGGCCTTATGTGCATTTCTTAACTTCTTGCCTTTCCTACAACAATGTCCTTGTGATGTTTTTGCTCTGCTGTCAGAAGTTCTATTTGTATTTGTTTATTTCAGGTTTATGTTGAAAGCTTCATAAGGCTCAGTTATGTTTATGGGCCACCTGTGTAGATTATTAGCCAATGATTTATTCACAGTGGATGTGATTTAGTAAGTCCAAGGTGAAGCCAAGAATTTACATTTTTTTTGAGACAGAGTCTCACTCTGTCACCCAGGCTGGAGTGCAGTGGCGCGATCTTGGCTCACAGCAAGCTCTGCCTCCCAGGTTCACACCATTCTCCTGCCTCAGCCTCCCGAGTAGCTGAGACAACAGGCACCCGCCACCATGCCCAGCTAATTTTTTGTATTTTTAGTAGAGACGGGGTTTCACTGTGTTAGCCAGGATGGTCTCGATCTCCTGACCTTGTGATCTTCCCACCTTGGCCTCCCAAAGAGACTTTACATTTTTAAACAGTACCACGTAAGGGTTAAGAGGCAGGTGGTGCATGAATGTGAATGCCTTGAAGGCAGAGGCCATTCTCACCAGGGCTGCTGTGAGGCATTGATAATGAAAAGTATATAAATCACCTGGTACATAATAGGAATACAAGGAATGTTGGCCCTTTTGTTTCTCTAATACCTGCCATATAGTATGCATTAAATAAATATTAGTTGAATGGCAAAATAAGATGTTAAGAGTACCTGCCGCGCACAGTGGCTCTATGCCTGTAATCCCAGCACTCTGGGAGGCCCAGATGGGTGGCTCACCTGACGTCAGGAGTTTGAGACCAGCCTGACCAATATGGTGAAACCCCATCTCTACTAAAAACACAAAAATTAGCCAGGCATGGTGGCATGTGCCTGTAGTTGCAGCTACTCGGGAGGCTGGGGCAGGAGAATCACTTGAACCTGGGAGGTGGAGGTTGCAGTGAGCCAAGATCACTCCACTGCACTCTAGCCTGGGCAACAGAGCAAGACTCCATCTCAAAAAAAAAAAAAAAAAGAATACCTTTGGCTGCAAAAATACAGAAAAATAACCTAATACTATGTTTGTTGTCCCCCAACACAAGATGTGGGTACATTGTTGCAGAAACTGGTTCAGCAGCAAAATGATCTCAAGGCTCTGAGCTGGTGTGTCTGTGATTATTTTTTTAAGAAATCAGGTTTATTAAAATATAGTTTACAAATCATAAAGTTTACCTGTTTCAAGTATATGGTTTGTTAGTTTACAGTATATTTACAGAGTGGAGCAACCATTATCAAAATCTAATTTTAGAACATTTTCATCATCCCTCAAAGAAATCCCATACCCATTAACAGTCATTCCCAAGCCCCTTCTCCTTTCCTAGCCCTAGAAAACCACTGATCTACTCTCTACATCTATAGATTTGCCTATTCTGGACACTTCATATAAATGAAGTCATATAATACATGGGGTTTGTTGTCTGGCTTCTTTCACTTAGCAAAATATTTTCAGGGTTCACCCATGTTGTACATGAATCATTTTTGTTTCGTCTTTTAATTGTGGAATAATACTTCATTATATGGATATACTACATTTTGTTTATCTGTTCTCTGTGATTGTCTTGATCATCCCTTCACAGTAGCGTTCTCTTAAACTGTATCAATGCAGCTAAGGAGAAGCAGGCCCCTCACCATTTCTCGTTTTATAAGGAAGCAATAATTTTTTCCAGGAGAACATGAGCAGGCTTCCTCTTACATCTCGTTGGTCAGGATTGGGACACATGACCACCTGGGCTTCATAGGAAGCTGGGAAAGTAAGCATCTTTGGCAGAAGGCAGGCAAGGATTGAGGGGACTGGAAGTGTCTCTTGGGTTTCTGCTCCTATGGAATTTATAACTATTTTTTTCATTGTAAATGAATGCTTAGCTATTCTTTCTTTATAGACATTGGCATTTTGGTATACAAGTTAGGGTTATGTCTGGTTGAACATAATGTCTCTCTACTAGGAGAGTGACCTTTAACTGACTCTCAGAAATGGAGGGTCGGCTAATAGATTATGATTTCTCAGACCTTTATATTTTCTTTTTCTTTTCTTTTTTTTTTTTTTTTTTTTTTTTGAGGCACGGTCTCTCTCTATTGCCCAGGTGGATAGCAGCAATGAGTTCATAGCCCACTGCAGCCCCAACCTCCCAGGCTCAAAGGATCCTCTCACCCCAGCCTCCAGGGTAGTTAAGACTATAGGTATGCGCCACCATTCCCGGCAAAATTTTTTATTTTTTTGTAGAGACAGAGTCTCACTATGTTGCCCAAGCTGGTCTTGAACTCCTGGGCTTAAGCAATCCTCCCTCCTTGACTTCTCAAAGTGCTGGGATTACAGGTGTAAACCACCACACC
Source organism: Pongo pygmaeus (assembly GCF_028885625.2). Classification (NCBI taxonomy): domain Eukaryota; kingdom Metazoa; phylum Chordata; class Mammalia; order Primates; family Hominidae; genus Pongo; species Pongo pygmaeus. The sequence continues at coordinate 122,886,469 of NC_072384.2, forward strand.
CAGCCTGACCTTTATCTTTTAAAGATCCATTCTGAAATATTTACAGGTGAAATTATGTGATGTCTGGGATGTGCTTCAAAATAATCTGGGATGGAGGGAAACAGATGGGGTATGATGGGGCAGTATTGGCTATGGGAAGGTGATTGTTGGGGTGGGATGAGGGGTACATAGGATATTCATTACACTAGGCTGTCTGCTTCTGCATGTGTTCTAAATTCTTAAAAAAAATTATGTAAAAGATCAGTCTAAAGTCAATAACAGTAGTAGCAGGTCTGACTAGAACCTTAGTGATGGTGATGACTCATCTAAAGACTGTAGATTCAGAGCAAGGAATACATGTTGGTGGTTGAAGAAGCAAGGTTGAACCATGTTCACCAACTATTGTCTGGAGGAAAATCCTCTGATCATAGAGCTAGAGGTGCTGCCCCTTGTGCCCATCTATCTCCACGTAGATTGTGAGTCCTCAAGGTCTCTGACTTGATGAAGCTGGCCCTAAAAGCTGATCTGCTAGACCCCTTGCCTTCCTTTCTCTGCTTCCCAAACAGATTTCTAGAGGAGAGAATATATTGACTCAATTAAGTAGTCTGGCCCCATGGGATTTATGGTTACCTTTTCTCTGTAAATGAATAATTTATGATTCTTTTTTATATACATGGAATTTATAATTATGTTTTCATTGTAAATGAATAATTGTCTATTCCTGTTTATATACATTATTATTTTAGTCTAAGAGTTAAGGATATATTGTCTGTATATAAAAAGAATCCAAAATAAGAGTGACTTACATGCACAACGTTTATGCTTACCTGCAAAAGAAGACCACAAGTAGGTGGATCAGTATTGGTGTCGGTTCACAAAGTCAGTGGAGACCTAGGTTATTTCTGTCTGTTTCATGGTATTAGTCTGTTTCAGCTGATATAATAAAAACAGTATATATTAGATGGCTTAAACAACAAACATTTATTTCTCATTGTTCTAGAGACTAGGGAGTCCAAGATCTAGGCAACAGCAGATTTAGTGTCTGGTGAGGACCTGCTTTCTGGTTCATACATGGCTCTCCTCTAGCTGTGTCCTCATATGACAGGAAAGGGCAAAACAGCTCTCTAGGGTTTCTTTTATAAAAGCACTAATCCCACCCATGAGGGCTCCATCCTTATGACCTCATCACCTCCCAAAAGTCCCACCTCCAAATACTATCACAGTGAGAATTAGGATTTCAACATATGAATTTGTGGGGCAGGGGGAAAGAGACACAAACATTCAGTCTATAGCACCCATCACCCTAGTGATTAATTTCTGTCTTCATAGTCACCTCTTGCTGCAAGATTGCTGTTGAAGCTCCGGCACTCAACTCTGTATTCCAGGAAGCAGGAAAAAGAATAATGTAATACTCCCCATTGGCCAGAACTTTGACAATGCCCACATGTATCTGAAAGAAAGACCAAAAAAGGTAATTATCAGCTGAGCACATTGCCACCTTGAGTAAAACAGGCTGTAATTACAAAGGGAAAAATTAGAAGAGATGCTGGATAGGCAACTAGCACCCCAGTTAGTGGTTACTGTGAATCAGTCCCCAAATTCTAATCAACCATGGAGTTGCCTTACGCAAGTTGCTGCACTTCCAAGATTAAAGTAGGTTCACCAAGGCGATATCTCTACCAAGAAATTGAAAGCTTGTTGGGTAAAGTGGTGGTAAATTTTACAAAAGACATGTAACTAAAAGGAAAATACAGTTTATCCTTGAGCTATATAGTCCATTTATCAGTGGATTCTCTTTGCCTCTGCCACCCTGAGACAGCAAGACCGACCTTTCCTCCTCTTCCTCCTCCTCAGCCTACTCAATGTGAAGACAATGAGGATGAAGAACTTTATAATGATCGACTTCCACTTAATGAAGAGTGCATATATTTTCTCTTATGATTTTTTAATAACATTTTTTCTCTAGTTTACTTTATTGTGTGAATATAGTATATAATACATATAACATGCAAAATATGTATTAGCTAACAGTTCATATTATTGGTAAGGTTTCCGGGCAACATAGGCTATTAGTAAAGTTTCAGGGGGGTCAAAAATTATACAGGGATTTTTGACTGTGCAGGAGGTCAGCACCTCTAAATCCTGTGCTGTTCAAGGGTTAACTGTATAAGTCCAGAGATAATCAAGTTTTAGATTTACTTTGACTCAGAGATTCATGTGGACATTAGGTCTTTAGCCCTGTTTATTTTTGATTCTTAAAGCTGTGTCCTCCTCCAGCTTCACTCTCAGGATGACTTGGCTGTGGAAGTTAAGCTTTTGTCAATAGCTGCTAAGTCGTCTGTCTGCTCTTCCTTCCTTCCTTCCTTCCTTCCTTCCTTCCTTCCTTCCTTCCTTCCTCTTCTTTCATACATAAGGTATATTAAGTGTCTTAACTCGGAATTTCCCAGCTGTTTCCCAGCAACGTCAAAAGTACTAAAGTAGGCAGAATAGTTTCTCCCTAAGATGTCCACATCCTAGTCTGCAGAACCTGTGAATACATCACCTTCTATGGCAAAACGGGCTTTGCAGTGTCATTAAGTCAAAGATTCTGAGATGGGGTGATTATCTTAGATTAGCCAAGAGGGCTCAGTGTCATTGCAAAGGTCCTTATAAGAGTGAGGCAGGAGGATCAGAGTGAGGGAAGGAGATGTGACGAGTGAAGCAGAGACGAATGCAGGCAGCCTCCAGCAGCTGGAAAAAGCTAGGAATGGGTTCACCCCTAGAATGCCCAGAAGGAACTCAGCTCTGCCAATACCTTGGTTTAGCCCCCGTAATACCCTTGGACTTCTAATGTCTGGAGCTGTAGGATAATTATTTAAGCCACTAAGTTTGTGATGCTTTGTAACATCACCAATAGAAAATTAATATAGTCCTCAAACCAGTGCTTCAAATTATAATGTTCTATGAACTCACTTTACATTATTTTAACTAAAGGGCCCAAATATTTTAATTCTATTTTTAAAGTTGTTTTCACATATTTAATAATTTTAATGTTAAGATATGTAATATCTGATCATGTCAAATAATATCTGCTAGATAGATAAACCCACCACCAATTAACAAACTAGAACATTACCAATTTCATTCTGTGTGCTTCACCTGATCCTATCACCCACACCCCCAAAGGTGTGGGTGATATCTTGAATTATATATATATAATATAATATATTATATTGATATAATAATGTATTAACAATATATATTAGTGTATATCTTATATTATTATATATACCTATATTATTATATATTAATATAACAAATTAATGATATATAATATATTATATATTATTATATATGATATATAATACATTTATATAAATATAATAATATTTATATTATGTTATATATAACATGTTTATATTATGTTATATAAATATAAATATTATAAGTATTTATATTTCTATTTTATATGTATCACTACTCAAGACATTGCTGTTTCTTGTTTTTGAAAATTATAGTATTGTAAGTTGTTTTCTACAAATTACTTTATGTATTTATTTATTTTTAAAGAACTTTTTAGATAGAAACAGGGTCTCACTATGTTGTCCAGGCTGGTCTCAAACTGGGCTCAAGCAATCTTGTTTCTAATATTTATCCATATGGTTATACGAACTTACAGTTCATTTATTTTCACTACTGAAATATATTCTATTCTGAGACCATATCACAATTCATCCATTCTACTACAGAAGGATGTTTACAATACTTTCATTTTTTGGTTATAATTATGAACCATGCTATTATGCACATATTTGTACGTGCCTCTTAGTGCACATGTATAAGAGTTCTATTTTAAAGATAATGCAAAGTTGTTCTCCAAAGTGATAACAATTTCCATTCATATCAGCAATGCCAAAGTGCTCTCACGGCTCTAGCTAATCACCAGCCTGTGGTATTTTCATACCTCTTAATTTTTGCCATCTTATAGGCATAAAATAATGTCTCATTAGAGTCTTATTTTGCAGTTCTCTGATTACTAATAGTGTTTAGCATCTTTCCATTATTAAAGTTGCTCTAATTATGTGGTTTATGTCTCTTATCCATTTTCTGCTGGATGGTTTGTCTTTTTCTTATCGACTTGCAAATAATATGTTGTTAGTTATATAGCTTGTAAACATCTTCTCCCAGTTATGGGCTTCTCTTTTCATTTTCTTATGATGTCTTCTGCAGTGCATAAGTTCTTAATTTTAATAAACTCAAATGTATCAATATTTCCTTTCATAATTAGCAGTTTTGCCTTATGTTTAAAAATCCTATCCTGAAAATATATTTTCTTACATTGCCTTCTAAACATTTTTAAGCTTGACATTTCATATGCAAATCATGATCCACCTGAAATTTATTTTTGTGAGTGGTGTGAGGTATGAGTTCAGATTTATTTTTTTCCATATGGATAATTAGAGGCCAGCACCCATGTTGAATCTTCCATGCTTTTCCCAATGATCTGCAATGCCATCTTGTCACATTTAAAGTTTGCCTATGCATGTGCATCTATTTCTGGGCTGTATGTTCAGTTTCATTGGTCAATTTTTCTCTCCCTGAGCCAAAACCAATAGACTTAACGATTCTGGCTTTGAAATAAGTTTTGACTTCTAACACTGTGAACGTCTATAAAACAGGACAAAGACATGAGACAACAGCACAGGGCTGTGATCCTTAAGAGTAAGACACAGAAGGGGAGCTCCACATCCAGCTCTCTTTCTGCCTGTAGGCATTTTCTAAGCCAAGGCATTGAGAAATGGAGATTCAACAAAAGCTGTGCTTTTACTGGATGGAGGAACAAAGATCAGATTTGGGGGCTGCTGAGGCAACTGGAAGTTGTGACGTAGGTGTTGGAAAGAAGGGAGATAATAGAGAAAGGCTTCTGTTTGGTTGAACACCAAGCTCAATCTCTGAAGGTTTCACAGAGCTGAGATCACTAAAGTTCTAGCCAGTTAGTGTAGAGAGATCTATTCGAACACAGTGGCAATGAGTTGAGAGTCTAGAGGACTATTCTTATGAGTAAAGCTACCCTAGCCTTAAAGTGAGGGCTTATGAAGCTGATCTTACAGCAAATTAACTCCCTACAAGAACAAGGCTCAACATTCTTGAAGGGAGACAACAAAATCCAAAGTCCTAACAACTTAGTACAGATTGAGCATCCCGAATCTGAAACTCCAAAATTGGAAACTTTGTGAGCACCAGCATGACTGCACAAGTGAAAAATTCCACACCTGACCTTATGTCATGGGTCACAGTCAAATAAAGGCACACAATGCACAGTTTATTCAGCATCCCCAAGGGAAAACGAGCCTCCCAGCCCCCTTTAGCTGTAATACATGTTTTCGGCACACACCCAGATTCTCCCTGCAAGCATGCCCACGATGGGTAATGAAATGACACATGTATGTACAGGCTGGGTCCATGTTCCCCATGATGCCCCACATGTGGCCAAGACCTACATGCATTACTCACTGTGTTTTCTTGCTTATTGTCTGCATTGTGGTGTAGATATTGTTGCAAATGTCAAAAAATCTTGCAGATATCCTTATGAGTAACAGTGATAAGGAAAAGAGAAAGCATTTATGCTTATCCATAGCACAGAAAGTCCAGCTGTTGGAGAAACCAGCCAGTGGTGTAAGTGTAAAACATCTTACAGAAGAGTATGGTATTAGAATTATCAGCATACATAACCTGAAGAAACAGAAGGATAAACTGTAGCAGTTCTATGCTAAAAGTGATGAACAGATATTAATGAAAGTGAAAAATGGGAAAATGCTGCATGAAGCTAAAAATGAAGATCTTGATCATGTGTTGAAAAGGTAGGTCTGTCTGTGTCACAATGAACACATACCACTTAATTGTTTGTTAATCACAAAACCAGTAAAGAACTGTCACGATGAACTGAAAATTGAAAGGAACTGTAAATATTCAACAGACTGATTGCAGAAATTTGAGAAAGACACATTAATTTTTCTTAGCACATCTTGTTGTTGGCATTTCATTAATGAAGTTTATTTTTCTAAAAGAAATTTATTACTGTTAAAATTATTATACTTACAGAAAGTGTATTAAACATATATGTGCATTTTATTTTTTATTTATTCTATTTTAATTATTTTATTTTGTTTTATTTTATTTTAAGGCAGGTCTGGCTTTATTGCCCAGGCTGGAGTGCAGTGGCATGATCTTGGCTCACTCCCAGGCTCAGGCAATCCTCCCATGTCAGCCTCGTGAGTAGCTGGGCCGCAGGCACGTGGCACCACACCTGGTTAATTTTTGTATTTTTTGTAAGGATGGGGTTTTTGCTATGTTGCCCAGGCTAGTCTTGAACTCCTGGACTCAAGTGATCCGCCCACCTTGGCCTCCCAAAGTGCTGGGATTACAGAGGTGGGCCACTGCACCTGGCCCTATGTGCATTTTAAAGAGTACTATCAAAGCAAACATCCAAGTGAATACCACCCAGTTTGGGAATGGTACTGGCAGTACCTGAGAAGTTCCCTCTATGACCTTTCCTTTTGAGGCAGGAAAATAGGGTCTGGGGGCAGGGAACATAAGGCCTATTGACACTTCAGCTATAACAGGAAATATCCTCTCCATAGGGAATACATCGAGTAAATGACTTTGTAACTTTACTTCATCCTCTTCATTTACATAGGGGGTACCCCAAGTGGAGGGTATTTAAACTCACAAAAACTGTGTAACAGGGCCTTTGAGCCCCTATGCTTGGGCCAGCTCCCATACTGTGGAGTGTACTTTCATTTTCAATAAATCCCTTCATTCTTTCCTTGCTTTGTGCGTTTTGTCTAATTCTTTGTTCAAGATGCCAGGAACCTAGATACCCTCCACCATTAACACTTTACAGATCTGCAAGTATCATCCACACTTTTGTAACAAACTTTTCTATGTATTTCTTTATAGTTTCTTTTATTGGAATGCTTTTTTTGTATTTTATTGTTGGAAAATCTTAATATAATCACTTGATCTCATTGTGTAATTTCTGACGAGCTCTATTGGACAAAGTGACTGGACACAACCTGTGATAGTAAATGGAAGAAGGAGTACATTTTCACCCTTAGGTGTGCTGTGGCTTTAGCATTAATTTCATAAATGTTTTCTTTGGACTCACTTCAGAGCCTCTGGGGTCAAAACCTACATTGCTCACTGGTGGTCCCAGAATGATACCCAAAAGAGAGGTGGATGTATTCTTTGGGGTTAACAATGAACAGAACCTGTAAAAATTTGAACCACTGCTTTAAATTTGTAAAGACTGCTGGTGATTAAGCATCTGCTGATCACAAAGCAGCAGAGAAATTCACTGATGAGTTCGTCAAGGTCATCACTGATGAAAATCTGATGCCAGAACAAGTCTATAATACTGATGAATCAACACTTTTGGCCTTATTGCTCCAGAAAGACACTGACTACATCTGATGAGAAAGCCCCTACAGGAATTAAGGAAGCAAAGACAGAATAACTGTGCTGGGATGTGGTAACACAGCAGGTATGCATGAGTGTAAACTTGCTGTGATAGGCAAAAGCTTTGCTGTCCTCAAGGAGTGAATTTCTTAGCAGTCCTTTATTATGCTAACAAAAGGCATGGATCGCCAGGGACATCTGACCTTCTTACATATTCAAGAAATGTATCCTTAAAGTCCATCAATAAGCTGGAAGAAGGTGATATTGAAAAAGTTTTTAACATCAATAACAAGGCTCCAGTTGTTTATTCAATGACTAGTGGTGAAATATGACAAAACAGTTCCCAATCAAGATGATGATAATAGTGATGATGAAGATGATAACACTATAGGAAAAGTATCTATTGACAACATAGTGAAAATGTGTGGTGGGCTTTTTGAAGGACTACAGCAGTGTATATTTATAACAAGACAAGAAATCTTGTCAGTTTATAAAATCAAAAAAAGACATCTAAGCAAAAAACTCATTGTTAATGAGGCAGATTATTCTGGAGAAAACATTTTTGAAAGCCATCCTGCAGAATGCCTCTTCATTCCTAGAGGACCTATTTCCTGGTCCCTCAATTACTTTTGATGTTTCTTCTTACCAAACAAAAAAAAAAAAAGAAGAAGAAGAAGAAAAGAAAAAGAAACACACTGTCTAGTAACCTTTTAGTCAAAGAAAAGCATCAGGTGGAGGTTGAAACCTATCACTGTTTGTTGTTGCCGTTGTCTAACAGCTGAGACAGGTATTCTGGTGATGCTACTGTGCTACTTAGTTATTCTGCACACAATATTTCTTCATTGTATTAATGGCATATCATATTTTTTACTGTTAAGTATTTATGTGTGAATAAGCTTAAGAAAATTATTGCTTTTGAGTAGCATATCAGTTTAGAGCCAGGGATGATCATGATGCCAAACAATCAGATTGTTCACATGGGTGGCTAAGATAGTGACAGCTTTGCTTCCTGGTGGCTCAATGTACAAAAACTTTGTTTCATGCACAAAATTATTTAAAATATTGTGAAATTGCCTTCAGTCTATGTATATGAGGTGTATAGGAAATATAAATAAATTTTGTGTTTAGACTTGGGTCCCATCCCCAAGATATCTGAATATATATATGCAAATATTCCAAAATCTGTAAAAAAAAAATCGCAAATCCAAAATACTTCCAGTCCTAAGCATTTTGGATAAGGGATATTCAATGTGTATTAACAATGACCAGCATACAAGCTAGGCATGGTGGCTCACACTGTAGTCCCAGCTACTCAGGAGGCTGAGGCAGGAGGATCACTTGAACCTGAAAGTTCAAGGCTGCAGTGAGCTATGATTGTGCCACTGCACTCCAGCCTGGGAGTGAGACTTCATCTCTAAAGAAAAAAATGGTCAGAATACAATGAAAAAAATACCTGATATGCAAAGAAGCAGGAAAATGTGCCATAACCAGGAAAGAAAAAGTTAGCAAAGTTCTCACATCTTTGCATCCTCAATGGCAATGACCAGATGTTGAATTTAACAGACAAGCACTTAAAAATAGCTATTATAAATATATCCATGGATGTAAAATAAAATATGCATATAATGAGAAATAAAAATGGGGAATATTAATGTAGTAATGGGAATTCTAAAAATTAGTAATACCACATTTGAAATGAAAAAGTTATATTTTCAGGAAATAATAGATGGAATTAACAGTAGATTGAAAATTGCAGAGGAAAAGATCAATGCAATTGAATAAAAAACAGTAGAACCTATCTGCATTAGTCTGCTAGTAATACATAGCAAAATACCACAGACTGGGTGGTTTAAATGAGACAAATTTATTTTGACAGTTCTGAAACTGGAAGTCCAAGATCAAGGTGTCAGCAGGGTTAGTTTTCTCTAAGGCCTCTAACTGCAGATGACCACCCTCTTGTTACCTCTTCATATGGGTGTCTGCTGTGCACATATACCCTTGGTGTCCTTTCTCTTCTTATAGGACATCAGGAAGATTGGATAACTCTGATATTCTCATTTTATTTTATTTTAATTATAGGTTTCTCAACTGTCATATTTTTCATTTTAACTCAGTCCCCTCTTTAAGACCTTATCTCAAAACTTGATTACACACTGAGGTACTAAGGGTTGGGAATTCAAAATATCAGTTTGAGGTAGGGGCACAATTTAGCCCATAATACTATCTAAGAAGCTGAAGAAAAAAGGGGGAAAAGCTGGAAAAAAAGAAAAAGAAAAGCATCTTAGTAACTTGTGGCAAATATTAAGCATTCTAAAACATATGGAAGTATAGTCTCAGAATGAGAGGATTCAAATATTAGGACAGAAAATATTTGGAGAAGTAATGACCAGAACTTTTGCCAATTTGATGAAAGGTATCTGAAAGCTCAGCAAAACCCAAGCAGGGAAGTCCAAAGAAAACCACACCTAGATATATATTAGTCCAATTCCTGAGTCTTAAAAGTAGCCAAAGCAAAAATGTTTTACAATCAGGGAAATAAACATAAGAACGACCACAGGCTTCTCATCAGAAAAAATGGAGACCTAAGCATAAGAAGATGACATCTTAAAAATATTAAAAGGAAAAATCCCTGTCAACTCAGAATTTTTTTTTTTGACAGAGTCTAGCTCTGTAACCCAGGCTGGAGTGAAGTGGCATGATCTTGGCTCACTGCAGTCTCCGCTTCCTGGGTTCAAGTGATTCTCCTGCCTCAGCCTCCTGAGTAGCTAGGACTATAGGCACATGCCACAACGCCCAGCTAATTTTTGTATTTTTAGCAGAGATGGGGTTTCACCACATTGTCCAGGATGGTCTTGATCTCCTGACCTTGTGATCCTTCCGCCTCGGCCTCCCAAAGTGCTGGGATTACAGGCATGAGCCACCACGCCTGGCATCAACTCAGAATTCTACATCCAGCTAAAATACATTGCAATACGAAAGCAAAATAAAGACCTTTTCATGTAAATGAAAGCTGAGAAAATTTATCTCAAAAGGCCCACATTGTAAGTTTTTCAGGCTTAAGGGAAATCCTACCAGGAGGAAAGTTGAATCTTCACAAAGGAATGAAAAACACAGAAAATGATAAATATATAGGTAAATAAAAATAAGTTTTGTTTCTGGTAGGACAAATCCCTTTATTCCTTCCCCTCCCCATCATTCCTCCTCTCTCTCCTCTTCCTCCTTTGTCTTCAGGAGTTATATCTTAGCTATTCTCGGCTTTTTTTTCTATCAGTTTTAGAATCAGCTTGTGTGATAGACATAGATTTACTTTGCATAGGCCTTCTTCAAGGAAGAATTTGCTGGCAGGCTGAAAGGAGTGCAGTCAGCAGACAGCCCCCAAATATCACTTTCTTTAAGATTAGCCTCAGCTTCAGAGAACCACCTACACAGAGACTTGGCCTTTCCAGGGGCAGCCTTTATCTGGTGATTAAGTGGGATGAGGAATATTTTGGCCTGAAGTAGGATGTTGTGAAGGGCAGTACTTGTCTCAGAGCTCACCACAGAGTTGGTTGAGACTTGTCAAGGCTGCATCAGAGTTTAACATCTTCCTCCGTCCAATCCTGCTTCCTCCCTGTTCCTTTCATACCTTCCTAGTTGATATGGTTTGGATCTGTGTCCCCGCTCAAATCTCATGTCAAATTGTAATCCCCAATGTTGTAGGTGGGGCCTAGTGGGAGGAGATTGGATCATGGGGCTGGATTTTCCCCTTGGTACTGTGTCATGATAGTGAGTGAGTTCTCTTGAGAGCTGGTTAAAAGTGTGTGGCACCTCCTCCCTCACTCTCTCTTGCTCCTACTCCTGCCATGTAAGATGTGCCTGCCCCCATTTCTGCCATGATTGTGGTAAGTTTCCTGACACCTCCTCAGAAGCCAAGAAGATGCCAGCATCAGGCTTCCTGTACAGCCTGTGGGAACATCAGCCAATTAAATCTCTTTTCTTTATAAATTACCCAGTCTCAGGTATTTCTTTATAGCAATGTGAGAACTGACTAATAGAGTTGTAAACATCTAGCACCCCAAACTCCATCTCAACATCTGCTTTTGGAGTACACAAACTATCAAGTCCCTTGAAAAAACTTATTAGAATTTTCATAGCAAATGAATTGATAGTATAGAACAAGTTAGAAATGACATTTTTTAACACTGAGTTTTCATATTTATCCATGACATATTTCTTCATTTATGTCTTCCTTAGTATCTTTCAATTAAGTTTTCACATTTCTCATTAAAGGTCTTGCCCATATTTTGTTAGATTATTTTCTCCTACACAGCTAGGAGAAAATATTTTTGACAGCATTTATATATGCACACACATATATATGTTTAAAATAAGTTTTCTGAATGTTGCAAGTTTGTGAAACTGTAACTGGCTTTTGTGTATTGATGATATGTACTTTCTTATTCATACACAGGGCAGAAAGCTATTTTCATACCCTGACCACCAAACAAAAGGACTGAGCTTCGCTCTGATTGAATCACTGGGATCACATGCCCATTCCAAAATGAATGACTGAAGCTGGGAAAGTGCTGCATGTTGATTGGTTGGACCTGGGTTACATAGTGCACTGATCTCTGTGGCAACAGAGGTAGAAGTATGCAACTATTGAAGGCCAATCAGGAGCCACAGCAGGATCGCATGGCTAGGAAACTGAGGGTCTGATTAGGAAAGATGAGTGGAGGATTTGTTGCTCAGGAAGGGGCCCATTATGTCCACTACTCTGGAAAACGCTTCTGTTGCTGTAGGACCCTGGATACCCCAGTTCCACCAAAACACTGGATTCATTAGAGCAGCAGCAGCAGCAATCTCAACAGCACTTTAGAATATCACCAAGGTTACAAAGTCCAGGCATCTGGTTGGTTATAAAAAGATTTTTCTTATCCCTGAATAATTAACCATTTCATTTCCGAATAAAGAAAATATAATGTTTCCACCATTCAGCAAATATTTGGATGAATTATTTATTTATGTTTAACTCAATCCACATTCAAGACAAAAAAGCTTTGTTTCTGCCAGACATTCTGTTTTGATACATGATTCTATTTCCACACTATCCAATGGTTTTATTAACCCCATTTTATAGATGAGACAGCTAAGCCTCAGAATAACGATGTGGAGTCTTGCCCCAGGTAATACAGCTACTAAGATATTGTGACTCAAAATTGAGCATCTAGTGATCCTAAGTCACAGAACACAGTCAGGTGAATTGGATCTTACTGTCTTAAAACAAATGGTCCCTGTTATCGTGAGCTATTGTGAGGATAGAAATTGTTGCTATGTATACAGTATCATTTGCATTATCTGATTATCAGATCTCACATTTCCATGAGCGTTTTCTTTCACTGCCACATTGACAATTTTGTGTTCTTTTTTCCAATGTTCCCAGTCAGTAGAAAAGCAGTACAAGATATTTTAGTTTTGTCAAATAGGGGTCTGACAGCCAGTATGCAGTCGTTTATTATTACAACTGTGTCCCAGGGCACCTCATTGTAGCTATTTTGCAAGGTATTTTTAGCTTCATGCATATGGTCCTGTGTCAGCCCATTTGTTATCTTAAGAGCCAAACACTCATGTGTATTGTTAGCAACATGATTACGCTGCTTCCTTTATCTGCAGAAGCCCATCTCTTTGCCAATTACAGGATCCATTAGTTGACCAGCTGCCATATGAGCTCTGCTCCTGACATTAGATGTGTTTTTCTCTTTACGATAATATTTAGAGGAGGAGCTATTCTTTCCTGGAGCAGCACAAGTTTTGCCAAACAATATGCCTGAGGTAAATGATTCACTTATATAATCTTTATCTATCTAATTAAAGTTGGCATGATAAAGCTTTTTTTTAATTTTGGGATTAACATATTCAGATCTGAACTGTTTGAGAAAAAAATGGATCAGAATCAATTTTAATGGTAAGTGTCATATAAACCAAGCACATAATCATTTTGTTAAAAATATCCCACTTAAGCCAGGTGGGTGGTGCACTCCTGTAGTTCCAGCTACTCAGGAGGCTGAGGCAGGAGGATTGCTGGGGTCCAGGAGTTTGAGTACAACCTGGGCAACATAGAGACATTCGTTTCTAAAAAAATTTCTGTAAAATATTTAATTAGTACATGAAAACCTACTCTAGTTCTTAAGATGATAACTGGTTTTACCTTCATTTTTTAAAAATCAATATACGTAATTTAGTGATCATGCTAGTGTTGAATAACAGTATTTTCTGTAAATTAATACTTAGAAAAGTGTTATCAGAGCCATACTTCATAATTTAGCTTACTAATTAGAAGAAGATTCAAACTATTTACTAGAACAAACTGAGTTGATTTTTTAAAAATTTTAATTTTAATGTTTTTTTTTTTTTTTATTGAGATGGAGTCTCTCTCTGTTGCCCAGGCTGGAGTGCAGTGGCGTGATCTCAGCTCACTGCAACCTCCACCTTCTGGGTTTAAGTGATTCTCCTGCCTCAGCCTCCCAAGTAGCTGGGACTACAGGCGCCCGCCACCACACAGGCTATTTTTTTTTTTTGTATTTTTAGTAGAGATGGGGTTTCACTGTGTTAGCCAGGATGGTCTCATTCTCCTGACCCTCATGATCCACCCTCCTCAGCCTCCCAAAGTGCTGGGATTACAGGCATGAGCCACTGCACCTGTCCCTCAGTTGATATTTTAATCTCATCCTCATACAGCCTGTCTGTGGCCACCATTTACTAAGTGCTTACTGTGGGCCAGGTACTAGTCTATGCTGGCATTTTATAAATATCATCTCTAATAATCACAGCAACTGAAAAGTTAGGAAAAGTTACTATTACACTATTTGACAGATGAGAAAACTGAGATTTGGAAAGGCTAAGTCACTTGCTATAATATATAACTTTAATCCATTATTAATTACTATCAACTCATAAGTAGCCTAACCATTTTTTAAAAAATCTTGTACCTTACGACAAAAAAAAAAAAAAAAACAGATTTTCTTCTTTAAGCAGCTATTGGGAAAAAGTCCCATTTAACTCCCTTATCAAATAATCACCTATAAAATTATTTGGAAGGCCAACATTATGTGCTGGACTCGTGAGTAACTTTTTGCACAAAGTGAGGAAGGCAGGATCGAAGGAGTCTGTTCTGAAGGGATGTCTAGTTGAATAGTCTGGTTTATTCTCCTGCCCAGTTGGTTTCCAACATCCTTCAGGATGTGAGGCTGTCTCTGCACATTTAGCGATCTTGCTCTGGTCTGTTAAGACATTCTCCTAGCCTTGTTTAAAGGCCATTTTAATTCCAGGATCTTTGAAAACCATGCCATGGAATCCTGAATCCCTGTTAGAGAAGATTAAAAAAAAAAAAAGGGAAAACAGGATTCAATTCAATGCTGAATTGCTCAACACCAGCTAAATAAAAAGCACTGCTTTAATGCTTTAAGGGTGGAAAGTTGAAAAGGGAATCAACGTAGTTCTTGTCATCCATGAGTAGTCTGTGGGAGTATATAAGTAGATATGGTAATGACTACAATAGCCAAACTGATCTAAGATGGTATGATGGGGGGATAAAGGAGGGAGAAATTAATTATAACTGGGAGACCAAAGAAAGCATAACGGAGGAAGTAGGATCTGAAAGCCCATTAGTGGCAGGCAAAACCCTGACCAATGAGCTCAGGGAAGGATACAACAGACAGAAGACAGAATGCATTGCACAAAGAAAAACAGAAACAGAAAATGATGTGGGTCAAAGTCAGGGGGTGATGTAAAGGGAAGAAGCTATCCCAGAGATTGGGGGAAGACACAATAACAAGATGGCTCCATCAGGGTCTGACAACAAGGTTCTAGGGCAGAATAAATTATTTTGTTCACCAAGCATATTCACTGGATCATACTCGGGCTTCGGTAGCCCAAATAACCTCCAACTTTAAGTATAGTAAAGTCAGGCATTAATTAGAGTTAGAGGAGACCCTAGAGATCATCTTGTCTAACCCCTTCCTATCTGTGTATGTGTGTGTGTGTGTGTGTGTGTGTGTGTATACAGTTGACTCTTGAGCAAACAGGTTTGAACTGCATGGGTCCACTTATGTGTGGATTTCCTTCTGCCTCTTCCACTTCAAGACAGCAAGACCCACTGCTCTTCTTTTTCTTCCTCCTTAGCCTACTCAATGTGAAGACAACAACGACGTAGACCTTTATAATGACTCACTTCCACTTAATGACTAGTTAATATATTTTCTCTTCCTCTTAATTATCATTTTCCTAAAGTTTCTTTTCTCTAGCTTACATTATTGTAATAATACAGTATATAATACATGTAACATACAAATATGTGTGAATTGACTGTTAATGTTATTTATAAGGCTTCCAGCCAACAGTAGGCTATTAGTAGTTAAGTTTAATGGAGTTAAAAGTTATATGCAGATTTTTGACTATGTGGGGGTCATCACCCCTTACTCCTGTGTTGTTGGAGGGTCAACTACATATACAAATATGAAACCACTGCAATCCTAAGAAGTTAACATGACAATCACTGCACTGGGATGGGACGAGAATTCACGCCTCCTCGAATTCTTAGGAATAAATTTATATAGTTTGGTAGACTTCTGTAATTCTCTACAAGACTGTGTCTGATGTATGTTAGGCAAAGTCTTGTCTGGAATTAAGACACTTCCTTCTGTGTGAGAATTATCCCCCACTCTGGGGTTAGGAGTACAGTGGCAGACTCCTTGGTACTAGAGACCATCAAAAGATTGACCAGGGGACTCTGGCCAATGGAGCTGTTTTGAAATGTCATGGGATATATGGTGGGAATTACTATTTTCAAGACATACTTTAAGATTTAAAAATGTATAAAAGAATGTGGCCCTAAGTGTGTCACCTTGTGATGGGTATACAGGGAGTATATATGCTTTACCTTTGACTTCTCCGAAACGAATGATCTTGGAAAAGTGAATAAAAGAAGAAAGGTATATTAGCCCATTCTCACACTGCTGATAAAGACATACCTGAGACTAGGTAATTTATAAAGAAAAAGAGGTTTAATGGACTCTCGTGGCAGGGAGGCCTCACAGTCATGGCAGAAGTTAAAGGCACATCTTTCATGGTGGCATACAAGAAAGAATGAGTCAAGCAAAAGGGGTTTCCCCTTATAAAACCATCAGATCTTGTCAGACTTATTCACTACCATGAGAACAGTATGGGGGAATCCACCCCCATGATTCAATTATCTCCCACAGGGTCCCTACCACAACACATGGGAATTATGGGAGCTACAATTCAAGATAAGATTTGGGTGGGGACACAGCCAAACCATATCAAAATGGGTGCTTAGAACATGCCTCTACAACTGCATAGACCCTGCCTCCACCTGACTGCTGGTGTGGCAGACATTTCCTCGGGTTGTAAGGTCTGCCATTTAGATCACTGCACAGACACTCACCTCTTACTGAGGTTAAAAACAACAGTGAAGAAAAGGAGAGATGAGTATGAATAACGGTTTTTAATGAGTTGTATGGTCCTTTAGAGGGACAAGGTGCACTTTTCACTACTACTTACTATTTCCTACCCACCTGCATTTCCCTACATGAAGCCAATTGTAAAAATTTTTCAGGAATAAAATTTTATTACCTTGGGGTAAAGAGGGAAAAAAGGATTCTAGGTAAGATAACCATTTGTGTGTATGACACATGAGGGATGTATCAAACATGGGTGGCAAAAATCAGAAGCTACTTGTGATGGTTAATTTTATATGTCAACTTGACTGGGCCATCGGGTGCCAAAATGTTCAGTGAAACATTATTCTGGGCCAGGTGCAGTGGCACAAAATGGCAGTCCCAGCTACCTGGGAGGCTGAGGCAGGACGATCACTTAAGCCCAGGGGTTTGAGGCTGTGGTGCACTATGGTGTGCCACAATAGTGCCTGTGAATGGCCTCTGTACTCCACCCTGAGCAACATAGTGAGACCCTAAATGATAGTGCCTGTGAATGGCCTCTGTACTCCACCCTGAGCAACATAGTGAGACCCTATCTCTAAAATTAATTAAAATTGTTTAGAAAAAAAAACCCCACATTATTCTGGGTGTTTCTGTGTGTGTTTTTTTTTTTTTTTTTTGGATGAGATTAACATTTAAATGGGCAGACTGAATAAATTGATTACCCTCCCTAAGATGGGTGGACCTCATCCAATCAGTTGAAGCCCTGAATAGAACAAAAGGGCTAACTCTCCCACAAATAAGAGAATTTTGTCTGCCTAATTGCCTTTAAACTGCCTAATTGTCTTTAAACTTTAAGACAGCTTTTTCCTGTCTTTGGACTCAAACTGAAACATCACCTCTTCCTGGGCCTCAAGTACACTGGCCTTCAGACTGGAACTGCATCTTTGGCTCTCCTGATCCTTGGGACGTTGGACTTGGACTGGTTCCACACCATTGGCTCTCCTGGGTCTCTGGTTTACCAACTCACCCTGCAGAGCTTGGGACTTGCCAGCCTCCACGACTGCATGAACCAGTTCCTTATAATAAATCTCCACAACCTATTGGTTCTGTTTCTCTGGAGAACCTTGACTAATACACTACTCTAGGTATTTGAAGTAGCAAGAGGTTTAGTACAGGGATTAGAAGCTCATTACCCATTTGAAAGACTGGGGGGAACGTTAATTATGGAATCCACTGCTGACGTTTAGGTAATCAGAAAATAAAGGAATCACAGGATCCTGTGGTGATTCACAGGAAGTGGGTGCTCCACAGCAAGACACCCAAAAGCTGCTGGCCAAGCCCCATGTCTGTCATCTGCTGAGGTTCTCACATGAGGCTGCCCATGCTGCAGAAGCAAAACAGCTTCTGTTTTTCTCTCCCCTTCAAATATCATCCCGCATCTCCCAGGGAGGAATCTAAACTGGAACTCTGCCAATAACAGTGAGTTTGAGAAATGTAGTTTTTAGGCCTCCAGCCCCTGTAATAATTGGAAGAGCTTGGAAGAATCATAAATAAAACATCAGTGAATAAAAATTGTTTGTTCTACTCTTTCCCCTCTTCTCACTACTGCACTTGACTAGTCTTAAAAAAAAAAAAAAAAAAAAAAAAAAAAAAAGGCTGGGGTCCAAAGGTAGTGAGTTAAGGCAATTGATTGTTCATAGTCAGTTACAGATTTAACTCCTTGTTCTACTCTTTCCCTTCTTCTCACTACTACACTTTCACTACTACACTTGACTAGTTTTAAATATATAGATATAAAATAAATAAAGTAAAATAAAAACAAATTGATAGGATGAAATCTCATTGACCTGAACAACAACAACATCAAAAAGATTTATTCCTTCATCAGACACAGCAAAGGCACACATTTTAGCTGTGATGGCAACAGCAGGTGGTGTGGAGACTCCTGCCTGTTGACTCTGTGAAGTGATACCCAGAACCAGCACTGTGATTCAGTAGCAAAGCCACGTTCTCCTGGAAGTCCATAAGGCACCATCAGCCTTCCTGGTTCTCAGGCCTTTGGACTGGGAGATGTTCACTGTTTCTATGTATGTCAGTGACATTTGAACAGATTCAGCTATACCATTTCCCTGACACCAAAGCGAAAATTAACCAAGTATAAAAAAAGAAATGGAAAATTTAAGCCAGACCAGGAAGAAGATTTTGCATTCACTAAAAAGTGGGACAAGCTCCTGGTTCTTAGGAAATTAATAAATAGCTCACTTATGTCAAAGCAATCAGCAAAACAACTAAAAGAACTCTCCACCATGGAGAGTATATGGTATACGGTCAACAAATCCACAAACCAATTACTACATGTAGACAAACGGTATTTACCACAGTTAATAAATTCAATTCATGATGAGATTATGGCTGTATAAAGCTCCGTAAGTGTTTATTAACCAGGCAATACACTGGTATTTTAATTGTCATAATGTCAACAATAAAACACATTGTAAAAGCTCTAAGTATTCAAGCCCCTAGAACTTGTAGGTAACATATGCAAATTAGAAATCAGAGTGTGTCTGATTGTCCTGTTGGTCTCCTGTTACCACTTCACTGTTCATCATGAAGGCTCTCCTTCATTGCATGCTGACCACAGAGGTTAGTGATAAGGAGGGTTTTATGGCATGCAAACAAAGCTGTTAATTTCACCTAATAGAGTGGCTATAACTATGAATTAGCTTAATGATGCAGGGGAAACCATCTCTACAATGGTGCAGATAGGAAAATGTTTGGAGATCTGGAGAAATTCCTATTACAGTTAAAGTAAGAAAGAAAGAAGCATCTCATTAACTTCCTAAAATGACCCTTCAAGAAAAGTATCCTAATTGTATAGATAGTTAAACTTGGGCACAGAGAAGGAAAGAGAAATGCCCAAGGACTAGGAGACCTGGGTTTGAATCCGAGTGTGCCTGACTCAAACCCGCTCCACCAGCTCATTTTGCCTCTCACCATTATTAGTAACAGAAAGGGCATTATTAGCAATAAAAAGAAGGCTGTTATTAGCAATGAGAAAGCACTATGCACAAAATTATAAACTAGTACTCTGTTAATTATTCTTCTGAGTAGATAAGTATTTGTTATTTAAGTAAGACTACATATCTTATTAAAGTTTCCAGTAAACATACTGACTCCCCTTGAGAGAAACTGCTGCAAATGTCAAAATGAGTAAAATTTAAACACACATAAGGAAATTCAGATACAGGATTGTTTGCTAACAGACACTAATTATACTAAAAAAAGGCAAGAAGATTTGGAGACCAAACATATGACTAAATTAGATGATACAGATGCCGCTGCAATCTCTTCCACTGTTTTCTAGATTCTAGGTGGAGGACTGTTGATTTCTTTTTGGATTGAATGTTGAGACTCTTCTGATATGGTTTGGCTGTGTCCTCACCCAAATCTTGAATTGCAGCTCCCATAATTCTCACATGTTGTGAGAGGGACCCAGTGGGAGATAATCGAGTCATGGAGGTGGTTCCCCTGTACTGTTCTCGTGGTAGTGAATAAGTCTCACGAGATCTGATGGTTTTATAAGGTGAAACCCCTTTCGCTTGGTTCTCATTCTCTTTTGTCTGCCACCATGAAAGATGTGCCTTTCACCTTCCACCATGATTATGAAACCTCCCCAGCCATGTGGAACTGTAAGTCCATTAAACCTCTTTTTCTTTATAAATTAACCTAGTTTCCAGCATGTCTTTATCAGCCATGTGAAAAAGGACTAATACATCCTCCAAATGAACAACATTGTTAACTGGACTTTCTTGTTTTAAATGGAGTGGTTGAAAATGCAAATACTTCTGGGGGCAAGCTGGCAATAAAATGAGTGATGGGGCAAGATATAAAATAATACGAAGTGGTGAGAACTGTGCAAAAGCCCACAGTACTGCCTTGCCCAAAGACAGTAGCAGATGATCAGCTTGAGAGATTCTTCACAGTGAATGTTGGCCCAGGGAAGTCAGATCTTCCAGCTTTTTAAGGTAAAGATAGAGATCTATATTTTACATAAAATCATCTGATATTTTATTTTCTACTTCTTTATTTTTTTCAAATTGACAACAATTCTATATATTTATGGCATACAGCAGGATGTTTCGAAACGTGTTTATGTTGTGGAATGACTAAATCAAGCTAATGAACATATGTATTACCTCACATACTAATTTCTGTGTGGTAAGAACACTTAAAATCTGCTTTTTGTTTTTGAGACAGAGTCTTGCTTTGTCGCCCAGGCTAGAGTGCAGTGGCGTGATCTCAGCTCACTGCAACCTCTGCCTCCTGGGTTCAAGCATAAAATCTGCTTTCTTATTAACTCCAGTCACCATGATGTACAATAGATCTCTTGACCATATTCCTTCTGTCTAGCTGAAATTTTGTATCTTTTGACCAACACCTCTCCCAAACCCCTAAGGCTCTAGTAACCACCATTTTACTCTCTGCCTATATGAGTTCAACTTTTTCAGATTCCACATATAAATGAGATCATACAGTATTTGTCTTTCTGTGTCTGGCTTATTTCACTTAATGTCCTCTACATTCATTTATGCTGTCACAAATGACAGGATTTTCTTCTCAAGGCTGACATACTTCATTTTGTGTTATATACCACATTTTTACCCATTCATACATAATAAAGACTTGGGTTGATTCCGTATCTTGGTGGTTGTGAATAATGCTGCAATGAACATAGAAGTGCAGATATCTCTTTGATACATCAATTTCATTTCCTTTAGATATATTGGTACATACCCATTCATGGGATTGCTGGATCATATATGGTTGTTCTAGTTTAGTTTTTTTGAGGAACCTCCATACTATTTTCCGTAATGGCTATACTGATTTACATTCCTACCTATGAAATCATCTGATTTTCAAAGGCTGGCAACTAATTCCATTTTTTAAGATGACAGTGTGGGCCAGCCTCTTTAGATGTTGGTTCCTGTGTGTTGATAGTTCTCACATTTGTCTACAGATTCTGCTGAATTCATGCTGATGTCTCAACCAAAGCCATGGTGTAGCCTGCAGGTCATTTTAGTTCCGAGAATCTATATTGGCAGGCATGATGGTCGGGGCCTTTGTACAAAGTAGGCACTGCAGGCCTATGTGCACAGGCCACTTACAAGATTGATCATCTGCCCACTGCAGACAGACGTTTTAGTTGGATAGACCTTGATTAACCTGCCCGTGGATGTTGGAGAACCCTGAGACCCAGAGGGGTTATAGCATGTGTCCAGAATCTCACACTGCTCCCCTCCCTACTCTGGGCCCTTCTCACCACCACAAGATGACTTAGTAGATTAATTGGTTAGAAACAAAAAAAAAAAAAAGAAAAGAATTCTGTTGTTTATCAGGCGAGTTTGGCAGAGATATTGTTAACTTTGTAAGAAAGATATGCTTGAGATAGCTGGTGGCTCACAGCCACCTTTAAATGATTGTAATCTCTCAGTATAACTACAATCTCTTTTGGGTAAGCATCTTAGAAACCTGCTTCTCTCACTAACCAAGCCTGACAAGTTAGGACAGTTTTAAAAGAACAATAAATCCTTTAAATCACTAAAGCGATACATGTATGTGAAAAATTCAAGCAAATGCCACGTAGAGTCAAAATTAAAAGTCTCCCTTGGCTCCTGTTCCATACCTCTTCCCACAGGTAGCTGGTGTCAGCCAATGAGTGTTTTTCCCTTTTCCTATTCTTTTGCATGTGTGCACACACACACATATACACATACACACAAAAATGTGTATTTTAATATTTTAGACATAAATATAAATAGCAACATGCTGTACATGTGCTGCATTATTCTGGGACTTGCTTTGTTTATTAGACAATGTGTTTTGAGTGTAACTATCTGTGAAGTTTTCCAATCAACTTTTAGGTTTTAGGAAGTTGAATATGTGCATAAAGTACAACCAAAAGTTGTACTTTATAGATTTATAGATTTGGAAGCTTATCCAGAGCTACATGAGGCTTTAAAATTTTTTGATAACTAAGTGCTACAGCTGTACCCATATCCATATAATAAACATGGTCTTGGAAAGTACTGTTAACTGAATTTGCAAATTGAATGATATTATAAAAATGTCCAGAAAGCTGACTATTGGGAAGGATCCTACAGTGATTTCTTTTTTAAAAAAACTTTTATGTATTTATTTTGAGATTTAAAAAATATCAGATTCACATTTATTCACACTAAAGATTTAATGAATGGGCCATACTTTCTGTTTTTGGCAATCTCAATAATATGCCTTTTGGAACTGAAGGCAAAATATGCCTTTTTGCAGAAATGCCATATTATTTGAGTTTTTCTTTTTTTTTGACTTTTAGTTTCAGGGGTGCAGGTGCAGTTTTGTTATATAGGTAAATTGCATGTCATGGGGATTTGGTGTACAGATAATTTCATCACCCGGGTAATAAGCGTAGTACCCAATAGGTAGTTTTTTTCTGAGTCTCTCCCTCCTCTTATCCTCCACCGTCAAGTAGGCCCCAGTGCCTGTCATTCCCCTCCTGGCATCCACATGTTCTTCATTTACCTCCCACTTGTCCTTTTTTTTTTTTAGAGAGAGACAGGGTCTATTTGCCCAGGCTGGACTCAAACTCCTGGGCTTCAAGCAATCCTCCTGCCTCAGCCTTCCAAGTAGCTGGGCCCACAGGTATGAACCCCCATGCCTAGCTCAACCTTTTCACTGTTGATTGTTTTGCTATGCAGCAACTTTTTAGTTTGATGTAGTCTCACTGGTTTATTTCTGTTTTTGTTGCCTATTTAACTGTTTTTGTTTAAAGTGAGGTTTTAAGCTGAAATTTCTCCCAGCCTGAGAGTTTTAAAAAGGAGAATTTCGGTTTGATGATTTATTGAACATGTCCAAATAGAAAAAAAGACATTTTTCATTAGACAGAAGAAAGGAGTTCACCCTCAACAACAGAAGATGAGTGCCATGCTTTGTATTTCAAAATTCTGGTGACCTGGATAGTCCATGGAGCTGAGGCTTTGACCAATTCATTAACAAATGATATGCCTCTAATCTGATAAAGATATTAATCCTCAAGTATTTACGTAACACAAATGCAAAGATATGAATTAGTGTTTTTTAAAAAAACTGTCAGTTACCAAATTCATATACAGGAGTTTGCAAATTTTGAAAGGGTTGTGTGTCAAAAGTTTGCTTGGCTTTCAAAATGCATTGCCCAAAGAAAGTGGCCAGATTTCCAGCAAAGTCCAGGAGGCAATCTGATGTATACATGAGGTGAAATAGTATCAGTAGATCACTGAGTTCCAGAATCTCTTAGGAGCCCCAGATCCTGCAGCCCTTTACAACATCCAAGGCCCTGACATGGGTAGGAATTGGTAGTTTCCATGGCAGCAGCAAGTGGACTCCGCAGACAGGTGGGTGGGGCTTTGGTGATCTAGTGACTGTGAAGCGAAGGTAGGAAGTAGCTCAGGTTTCAGTCCTAGAGCCTCTCTTTCCATTTCTGCCAGTTCCTGGCTGTCTAGCCCTCTTCAAGCAACAGATAACAGAAATAAGGAATTTGTTAACAAGTGAATTGTCTGGAGAGCTATGGGTGACAGAGAAGGGTTTTTCTCCCTTTCCATGGCAACTCTTATCATCTTGGAAACGCTTGATTCAATCCTGTACACATCTTCAGCTCATGAGTGAGAACTATCAGTAGAGTCACTACAATAAGTCAGATCTGGTCTGGTCTGTGTACCTGCTTAAAAACTCCCAGTCTCCATGGGCTGGATTTTGCCTGGGTTCTGGGGCTTCAGGTTAGAGTTATCATCCTGCTTTTATAGTACCTACATTTCAGGTGAAAGAAACTCATGATACAGATGATGAATTAAACATTCAGCCTCTGAATACAATATGATTTAGTGAACAACATGCACATCTAGAAAGCACATTGGGTTTCGGGTCTAAAGATCAGTATCTGCAGCCAGAAAGTGTAAGTGTGAATATTGGTTCTCCCTTTAGTTGGAAAGGCCTTTAGAATTCATTTAACCTCTTTGAGTCTCAGGCTCAATTGGGGGTGGGGAGTATCAGTCCCACCTACCTCATGAAGTTGGTGTGAAGATTTGTACACATAAGAGGGTAAATGTATGAAAATGCTTTGGAAACTAAAGCTCTATGTGAACCTTGCTCTCATTCAGGTCTCCAAGGGTCTAATATTACCTACCCAGACAGGTCTAATAGGTGAATTTTGGGTTCCCTGAGCTACCCAAAAGCAGGAAAAACCTTACAGTGGCTGGAAACAGGCACCAGAGAGCTGTCTTTCAGGGGTTGTTTTCTCACCTTTGACTTATCCGTATGGCTGCTTTATTTTTCTCTCATTTCCACATGACAGAGTTATCTGCTCCACAGTGCAGTCTCCAGTTTTTAAATTTTCTTCTCTTTAGTGCAGCAGATACTGATTGGGATCTCTGAATCCAAATTCCCAAAGAGGGAGCATGTGATGAGCCCAAATTTGGCCAGGTGTCCAGCCCAGGGCCAGGTAGCTCTGGCCAGGGCCTGGGTCATCTGGCTCAAACATGGTGGCCAATCTCTCCCCATTCCTTCTCCTCCCATGGGTAGATTATGGGTAGAAGAGGAAGGACGTTCTCTTGTAAAAGCATTGTGAGATGGTAGATGGTGGGCCCCACAAAATGTATCTAATACATTTTGTAGCTTGGGGAGAAATCACCCCACATCTCCAAGCCTCAGTTTTCTCTTCCATAAAATGGAGATTAAAACCACTTTCCCACCAGGGATGTTGTAGAATTTAAACGTAATAATTTGAACATGAGTCATGAATTCCAAGAGCTCTAAAAAATGTGATGTCTTACTCTTAGCCAGAGCAACTAAGTATTTATTTAGCGCTTATTACTCACGAAGAATACTTTTCAATACAAAAGTGAAAAGTAAAGATAAATCCAAGGAATAGAGTGTAGTTTAGTAATGAAGATCACTGGTTTTGTAGTCAAACAGATTTGGGTTCAATTGTCCTTGTAACCACTTATCAGTTGGGTGGCTTTGGCCAAGTTTTCTATCTCTGAGCCTCAGTTTCCTCACCTATAAAGTGAGAGTATTAGTCTTAATTACAGCCTCTATAGCCCCACTTGATTCAGCCTCTGTACACCTCTCCCAGGGTCAACGCTGGCACTCAAGCCTCTCCAGCCAGGCTTCCCAGTGGTTGCTCCAATATGCGGAGTTTGTGCCTGCCTCAAATTCTTAAGAATGGTGGTTCCCTCTGTCTGGAATGCTCTTTCGCCTGGTCTTGACAGTATGGGCTCCTTCATTTTTTTCAGGACTTTGCATAAATATCACATCCTCTGAGGAAACCATCTTACCTAAAAATGTGTTCGCCCCACCCCACCCACCTTGCTCCTCTCCATAGCACCTGTCACTCCCTAAAAGTATATATTTGTTTGAATTACTATCAGCTGCCTCCCCTACTAAACTATAAACTACATAATCCCAGGGCTCTGTTCTTTTAACTAATGTGTCCCCAAGCCTGAAACAGTGCCTGACTCTAGTATGCACACATATTGTCAAATGCATGATGAGTGGCTTTCTCACAGGCTGCTAGAAGAGTAAACCATGATTACTTAAGTTATGGTACAAGGTACTGAGCATACACCTGGCACAGAGGCAGTGCATGTTCTGGGTTGAATAGTGTTCCCCCCAAACTTATGTTTACCCATAACCTGTGAATGTGACCACATTTGGAAACAGAGCTTTTGTGAATGTGATCACGTTAAGATAGGTTGTGAAGGGAAAATATCTTGGGACCCCAAAATCACCAAGCTAAAGGGAAGAGTCAAGATGGGAACTGCTTAGGGCAAACCTGCCTCCCATTGTATTCAAAATCACCCCTCTGCTCACTGAGATAAATGCATATCTGATTGTCTAATAAATAAAGTAAAACAATTAGGTAAATGTAATGGGATAAATTCTTATAGACAAACTCATCATAATTTAGAACTTAAAGTTATATTAAATTAAATAATAGATATTTCATTATTTAGGTATTTTTCAATAAAAATATATTTGTAGAAAAACATTCTTTAAAAAAAGTATGTCCTTTTGAAAAAGGTGAACAATTTTTGTCTCATTCAAAGCTTTTTTTAAATTTTTTTTTATTATTATACTTTAAGTTCTAGGGAACATGTACACAAAGTGCAGGTTTGTTACATGTGTATACATGTGCCACGTTGGTGTGCTGCACCCATTAACTCGTCATTTACATTAGGTATATCTCCTAATGCCATCCCTCCCCCCTCCCTCCACCCCACAACAGGCCCCAGTGTGTGATGTTCCCCTTCCTGTGTCCAAGTGTTCTCTTTGTTCAATTCCCACCTATGAGTGAGAACATGCAGTGTTCGGTTTTTTATCCTTGCAATAGTTTGCTGAGAATGATGGTTTCCAGCTTCATCCATGTCCCTACAAAGGACATGAACTCATCCTTTTTTATGGCTGCATAGTATTCCATGGTGTATATGTGCCACATTTTCTTAACCCAGTCTATCATTGATGGACATTTGGGTCAGTTCCAAGTCTTTGCTATTGTGAATAGTGCCACAATAAACATACGTGTGCATGTGTCTTTATAGCAGCATGATTTATAGTCCTTTGGGTATATACCCAGTAATGGGATTGCTGGGTCAAATGGAATTTCTAGTTCTAGATCCCTGAGGAATCACCACACTGTCTTCCAGAATGGTTGAACTAGTTTACAGTCCCACCAACAGTGTAAAAGTGTTCCTATTTCTCCACATCCTCTCCAGCACCTGTTGTTTCCTGACTTTTTAATGATCGCCATTCTAACTAGTGTGAGATGGTATCTCATTGTGGTTTTGATTTGCATTTCTCTGATGGCCAGTGATGAGCAGTTTTTCATGTGTCTGTTGGCTGCATAAATGTCTTCTTTTGAGAAGTGTCTGTTCATATCCTTCGCCCACTTTTTGATGGGATTATTTGTTTTTTTCTTGTAAATTTGTTGGAGTTCTTTGTAGATTGTGGATATTAGGCCTTTGACAGATGAGTAGATTGCAAAAATTTTCTCCCATTCTGTAGGTTGCCTGTTCACTGTGATGGTAGTTTTTTTGCTGTGCAGAAGCTCTTTAGTTTAATTAGATCCCATTTGTCAATTTTGGCTTTTGTTGCCATTGCTTTTGGTGTTTTAGACATGAAGTTCTCAAAGCTTATTTAGAGGTCACATATAAAACAAGGTAAAAGGAACCAGGAAATAAGGAAGATGTAAAGAAAGTTACAGAAGTAGTTTTTTTTTTTTTTTTTTTTTTTTTGGTAGGAAAGCTTAAAGAGAAATAATTTCATACGAGAAAGACTCTTGTATGGTAAATTTAGTACCAAAGTAAAATGACTGGTTGTTTAAAAAAGAGGGATGCTCAAGACAAACCAGAAAGTCTAAGCATGTCATGAACAGTCTATATATGTCACAAGAGGATTTATTTTTAAAAAACTTTTATATAATCAAGTTGTCATATTATTATTAAGTTTTGGTTTGCTTAGGAAAAAAATCTGAGAGTAAATTTTTTATTAAGGTTACTATATCTGCATATCTCTCTGTATGCCCTTTCAAAGGGCTTGTGACATTGAGTTACAGGGCTTTGACTCCTGGGCCTGAAAAGGACACCAAGCCCTGCTAAATTTTAAACACTTACAGCAATTAAACCCCATCTTCAGGCCCTGTAGAAAATGCCATCAAAATAAACTGCATTCTTGAGACACAGGGCCATAAATTAAGGCTATTCAACTCCTCAAGGCCCAGGGACTATCATGGAAGAGGTAAGCATGTGAGATTGTAAGGGCCAATTTTGAGAGATAAAATAAGTTCAGTTTCTCTATAAATTAATCATCAATGTCAAAAGCACACTGATGTAAGACCAGCATCTTGGCCCCTGTGTCAGAGTAACAGTTTTCTTGAAGCATTAACTGACTGCTTAATAAGGGTTATAAAAGTTATAAAAGGCTTATGGAAGTTATATCTTATGGTTAAGATTAAAATTTTATAGATTGTTTATATAATTTTGAAAAACAAATTTAATTGGCTTCATGCTGTTTTTATTAGGGCTTATTGTTTGGGAAATTAAGTCTCCTCTCTCAAAGAGTGAAGGTTTTCACCTTTTTTCAGAATTCTTGAGTTATCACTTCGGGTAAATGAAATGTACAATGACTTGTGATGCTATTTTGTGATATCAAGTGTTTTAAACCTTTAATATTTGACAAACTTCCCAAATCAAATTATAAATTATGTCTTTTTCTGACCTAATTAATTCTTTAGGATATGATGAACCCTATAGTCCAAAAATGACATATTTGGCTTATTTGGTATGAAATTATACAGGAAACATTGTCAAATATAAAATGGTGCTTAGTTTTCTTTGGGCTGTGCTTGTATAAATATGTTATTGGTATGTGTTCCAAAATTATGGAAAACTGCTATAATTCTGATATGACTTAATGTACATTATCAGTAATAATTACAATTGTTATGTTAAATTATTTTGTGCCACGGAGGTAACAAATTCCTTTGTCAATTGTTTCTTTGACTATGGCTGCCCTAAAACTTTTTGTCATCCATGGACAATTGTTCTTTTGTTTTTGTCTTCTTTAGAAGGTGGTTTTATAATCAGCTGTGAAACTCTAATGGGTACTCTTGAATGCAGGTTTCTAATAACTTTGGAGATTGTGATATCAGAATAGAGAAAAAACTTTCAGGGCTCATGGAGATCTGAAATGTTCATGAATATCAAGGAGAAGTAATATTTTTAACTTTTTGCTTAAAAAGTTGCTGATCCTTTGTTTTGTTTTTCAGAGTCAAGAAAAGTTTTAAACTATTTACATTAAAGCGTTTAACAATTGAGTAAAGAGTACTCCTATGAACAAAATTTGGATCACATTTGCTTTCTTTCTACCTGATTTCTCCAGAATTCGGAAACTATTTGTGAGTTTCCAAATAGTTTGGAAAGAATAGTTTCCAAAGAATAGTTTGTAAACTATTCTTAACTTATGGCAATAAAGTTATGTGCATAAGTGCAGTAAGAACCTGTTTGCATTTATAATAGGACACAATTACAGCAACTGGTTACTTTACCAACACTTCAACTGGAATGGTGTGTTTTCCTTTAAGGAGTCAAACTTGACTTACAGAGCCAGTAAAAGTGCCTTGGGAAAACTGGCCTCGTACTTGTCTACACAGTCCTTGTACAGGGTTCCTGACCTGTGGTAAGCAAAGAATGTCACTTTCTGACAGGCTTAGGAGCCCCAAGTTTTATCTTGGAACCTCAAGAGGAGAGGATCACCCAACTCATAAGTATTTGATGGTACAAATCCATGGCTGGGCTTAGCTTTAAAAAAGTCTTATCTGAGATTCCTTCCATGGAACAAAGTCCTATCAAAGCCAATTTAAAAGCTTATGTAAAAAGTAATTATTCTTGCTGCACTGTATACAAATAACTAGGCCAAGTATAATAAAGCAAACCAGGCCTACCATGATTTGCCTTTAGCAGCAATGAGAAACTGGA
Source organism: Pongo pygmaeus (assembly GCF_028885625.2). NCBI lineage: Eukaryota > Metazoa > Chordata > Mammalia > Primates > Hominidae > Pongo > Pongo pygmaeus. The sequence continues at coordinate 122,916,884 of NC_072384.2, forward strand.
GAGAGAAAAATTATGTTTCAAAAACTATAGTATACCTGTTATTAGATTCCAGTCTTTCCTAATGTTTTTCAATTTTTATTATTTTCTACAGTTTGGACTGAATTTTAATTTTACTTGGCTACAAGTCTTCAAAATAATGTTTTTAGTTTTTTTCCTTCTTGGTTTTTTTTTCCTGTTTTCCCTAACTTGGAGTCACTGAAAACTAAGCTGTGTTTTCATAAAGCCCTGTAATCCAAAGCTAGACAACTTCAACTTCAGAAGAAAGTAAAGCCTATTTGCATACATAAGCCACTTTCATACCTGCCTACTGATGTATGGACTTCAGAGTAATGTGGCCTATATTGATTTTCCAGGATTGTTCTTTTGTTTGTTGTTGTTTTTCTCCCTTTCTCCCCCTACTTTCTCTTCATAGGACATGAGACTTCACAACCTTCTTAAAATGAGCTTTCCTAATAACTCGGGACCTACTCCTCTAGGAATAAACCATCCTAGCCATGAGAGACCAGACAAAACCTGAGACCAGAGACTCATTTTCTTCTAAAATGCTTTCTCCAAAAGATTTTTAAAAAGAAAATTGGGGAAATGTGACAGGAAAATATCTTGGGGCCCCAAAATCACTCGGCTAAAGGGAGGAGTCAAGCTGGGAGCTGCTTAGGGCAAACTTGCCTCCCATCCTATTCAAAGTCACCCCTCTGCTGACTGAGATAAATACATACCTGATTGCCTCCTTTGGAGAGGCTAATCAGAAACTCAAAATAATGCAACCATTTGTCTCTAACCTACCTATGACCTGGAAGCACCCTACCCACTTCAAGTTGCATCGCCTTTCCAAACCAAACCAATGTTCCTTTTACATGTTGATTGAGGTCTCATGTCTCCCTAAAATGTATAACACCAAACTGTGCTCTGACCACCTTGGGCACATGTCATCAGGACCTCCTGAGGCTGTAGCATGTGTCCTCAACCTTGGCAAAATAAACTTTCTAAACTGATACCTGTCTGAAGTTTTGGGGGTTCACAAGATCAAACTGGATTTGAGTAGACCCTAATCCAATGGCTAATGCCTTTAGAAGAAGAAGGAAAGTTGGACGCGGAGAGCCACACAGGGAGAATGCCATATGACGACAGAGGAAGATACTGGAGTGGTACCCCTACAAGCCACAGAATGCCAAGGCTTGCTCGCAACCACCAGAAGCTAGGAGAGAGGCATGCAGCAACTCTGCCAACACCTTGATTTTGGACTTCTGGGCTCCAGAACTTTGAGGGTTCTGTTAACACATTTCTGTTGTTTTAAGCCACTCGGTATATAATAATTTGTAACTATAGTCCAAGAAAACTATAAAACTTAATTAGCCAATAAAAGTTAACATAATCTGTATAAATAATTAAGCTCTTGCTGCAATAACCTAACTTCTAGTGGTGAATGAGGCAAGCAGTCACCCCATAACTACTTTTCCTGCAGGAGGCTTCTCTACAGCCTTGCTATCAGAGCCACCCACTTAGTCCTGGGTTGGAGCAGATTTTACAGACCAGGTTTGGTCCCTCTCTCAATCCCCAAAATAGTTCTGTGGCTCTCAAAGATAATCCAGGATGAGCACCAACTCTAGCACCTTGGTAAACACTGAACTGGAGCTTCCTGACTTTAATAGGGTGAACATGGCATTCAAGCTGGGAGATTAGGGAGCTAATATTTTCCCTGCAACTGACTGGGATAAGTCAACATTCTTACCCAGATCTCTCATCTGGAGATAGGAATAGACCTGGACATTTCTCTCCGGTTGGCCAGCCTCACCGATAATAAGAGACGTGCAAAGTAAAACTACCACAAGATACCATATTTAGCCTATCAGACTGACAAAAATTAAAAAGTTTGGTCATACTTTTTAATATGTAGCCAGCAATATAGAGGAATAGGCAATTTTATTGACTGAAGAGGAAGTTGGTACATCACTCTCTAGAGGTCCATTAAGCCATATCTAATAATTACAAATGCACAGGCCTTTTGATCCAGCAATTCCATTGCCAGGAGTCTATTGTATGGAAGCGCAGGTGGGAACAATAGTTATTTATTGCAGCAATGTTTGTAGAGTCATTGTTCGGAAACAACCCAAAATGTTCATTACTAGAGGACTGGTAAAATAAATTACAACACATAGAATGTGCTGCAGTTAAAAAAAATGAGTGAACAAGGTCTTTTAATAATGACATGGAATAATCTCTAAGTATATCATAATGGGCAAAACAAGACAGAGAACAGCATGTAACAAATGCTACCATTTGTGTGGGGAAAAAGAAAGGAAAAATCAGTAGATTCATGTTTGCTTTAATATGCAATTAAGTGAAATTTCTTCCATCTGAAAAAGTCCTATTAAATCTGAATTATGGGGGCCTATAATGGATATCCATATCTCCAGCATTTCCCTGCTTCCAGACACTATTCACTAAATAGCAAACTTCCCAATTAATTTTCTGGAAACACTGCTTTTCTCATGTCCTTTATTTGCTTTCCAAAGTTTTTTTTTTTTTTTTTTTTTTTTTTTTTTTTTTTTAAACAGAGTCTCGCTCTGTTGCCCAGGCTGGAGTGCAGTGGCATGATCTCTACTCACTGCAACCTCCGCCTCCCAGGTTCAAGCAATTTTCCTGCCTCAGCCTTTCAAGTAGCTGGGATTACAGGCACCCACCACCATGCCTGGCTAATTTTTGCATTTTTAGTAGAGACGGGGTTTCACCATGTTGGCTAGGCTAGTCTTGAACTCCTGACCTCAAGTGATCTGCCTGCCTCAGCCTTCCAAAGTGCTGGTATTACAGATGTGAGCCACTGCACCTGGTCTGCCTTTCAAAGATTTCTCATTCCCTCAAACATATACTGTAAAACTCAACCCAACATTCAGGACTTACTACTGGGAAGACACAATTTATCCTTCCCACATTATATTCTATTACTAAAATACAGAAACTCTCCATCCAACCAAAATCATGTGCTCACTGACCCCAGACACATTAAACACTTTTATTTTATTGAGGAGCCTTGACAAGAGTGAGTGTAAAATATTATCCAATGGCTTTTCTACATCTATCAAAAGGATGATGTATTAGTGTCCTAGGGGTGATATGACAAAGTACCACAAACTGGGTAGCTTAAAACAATAGAAATTTATTGTTTCACAGTTTTGGAGACCAGACATCAAGGGCCATGCTCCCTCTGAAACCTGTAGGGAAATCTTTCGTAGCCTCTTCTGGCTTCCAGTGATTTGCTGGCAATCCCTGACATCCCTTGGTTTGCAGCTGTAAAACTCCAGTCGCCACCATCATCACATGGTGGTCTCCCTCTGTGTCTCTGTCCTCATATGGTCGTCTAAGTGAGTAAACATCTGAGTCATAATGGATCAGGGGTCCACTCCGTTACAAGCTGAGTATGCCTTATCCAAAATGTTTGTGGCCACAAATGTTTCAGTCTTCACATTTTTTCAGATTTGGGAATATTTGCATTTCATTGACCAGTTCAGCATCCCTAATCTGAAAATCCAAAATCTGAAATGCTCCAATGAGTATTTACTTTGAGTGTCATGTCAGTGCTCAAACAGTGTTAATTTTGGACCATTTTCGAATTTTGGATTTTCAGATTTAGGATACTCAACCTGTAACAGTATGACCTCTTCTTGACTAATTATATTTGTGGAGACCCTCTCTCAAAATAAGATGACATCCTGAAATATTAGGAATTAGGATTTCAACATATCTTTTTTTAGGGCAGGGAACACAACTTAGTCCATAACAGATCATATGATATTTCTCTTTAGTTCTATGAATATGATAGATAATATCAATGGATTTCTAATACTTAACTTATTTGCATAACTATAATAAATCTCACTTTTTTAATTACAAACTATTTTTTTTAATGAGCTGCTGAAGTCTGACTCCTGATATTTTCAGATTTTTGAATGATTTTCACAAGTGATAGTATTCTATCATTTTCTTTTGGTACTATTTCAGGTTTCAAGATCAATATATTGCTTCATAAAAGAAAATTTGAAAAATGTCTTCATCTATGTCTGGAATATGTTAATTAGCATTGTGATTACCCATTTTTTAAATGATGGATAGAATGTTTTTGTGAAGCCAGCTGGGCCTGGTGCTTTTCATAGAGGAGTATTTTAACCCCCTTTCTTTAGCTGTTTTATGATAATTAGTCTGGTTAGACTTTCTTTTCTGTGATCAATTTTAGTAAGTTGTGTTTTCCTTAAAAAAAATCTATTTCATCTTTTTTTTAAACTTATTTTCATAGAGGTATACAAAGTAGCCTCTAAGGCTTTTAAAATTTTTCCTCTGCTTTTAATGATTATTTTTCCTTCAGTATTTAAAATTTTGTGCTTTTGTTTTTCCTCTTGTTCTTTCTTTATTAGATTAGCTAATGGTTTGTCTATTTTGCTGCATTTTTTTCCAATAACTCTATTTTGCATTTGTTAGTTTCATTGTTTTTCTCTTTTCTAATTTAAGAATTCATACTTCCTTTGAAGAGGTCTGTAATTTTGGCAGATTTTTGAGATAATTCTGATTCCAGATTTGAAAATTACAGCTGTGATACATGTAGTTTTTTAATAGAAATTGTCATCTGGTGCTCCATTTTTTTCCTTTTAGTATTGATTTTATATTATTGCACTCGTTTTTCTCTGTGTATGCATCTTATATGTGTGCAACAGATGGAAGCTCCTTTTTTTCTTCTTCTTCTTCTTCTTATTATTATTATACTTTAGGCTCTATGGTACATGTGCACAATGTGCAGGTAAGTTACATATGTATACATGTGCCATGCTGGTGCGCTGCACCCACCAACTCGTCATCTAGCATTACGTATATCTCCCAATGCTATCCCTCCCCCCTCCCCACAACAGTCCCCGAAGTGTGATGTTCCCCTTCCTGTGTCCATGTGTTCTCATTGTTCAATTCCCACCTATGAGTGAGAATATGCGGTGTTTGGTTTTTTGTTCTTGCGATAGTTTACTGAGAATGATGATTTCCAATTTCATCCATGTCCCTACAAAGGACATGAACTCATCATTTTTTATGGCTGCATAGTATTCCATGGTGTATATGTGCCACATTTTCTTAATCCAGTCTATCATTGATTGACATTTGGGTTGGTTCCAAGTCTTTGCTATTGTGAATAATGCTGCAATAAACATACGTGTGCATGTGTCTTTATAGCAGCATGATTTATAGTCCTTTGGGTATATAGCCAGTAATGGGATGGCTGGGTCAAATGGAATTTCTAGTTCTAGATCCCTGAGGAATCCCCACACTGACTTCCACAAGGGTTGAACTAGTTTACAGTCCCACCAACGGTGTAAAAGTGTTCCTATTTCTCCACATCCTCTCCAGCACCTGTTGTTTCCTGACTTTTTAATGATTGCCATTCTAACTGGTGTGAGATGGTATCTCATTGTGGTTTTGATTTGCATTTCTCTGATGGCCAGTGATGGTGAGCATTTTTTCATGTGTTTTTTGGCTGCATAAATGTCTTCTTTTGAGAAGTGTCTGTTCATGTCCTTTGCCCACTTTTTGATGGGGTTGTTTGTTTTTTTCTTGTAAATTTATTGGAGTTCATTGTAGATTCTGGATATTAGCCCTTTGTCAGATGAGTAGGTTGCGAAAATTTTCTCCCATTTTGTAGGTTGCCTGTTCACTCTGATGGTAGTTTCCTTTGCTGTGCAGAAGCTCTTTAGTTTAATTAGATCCCATTTGTCAATTTTGGCTTTTGTTGCCATTGCTTTTGGTGTTTTAGACATGAAGTCCTTGCCCATGCCTATGTCCTGAATGGTAATGCCTAGGTTTTCTTCTAGGGTTTTTATGGTTTTAGGTCTAACATTTAAGTCTTTAATCCATCTTGAATTGATTTTTGTATAAGGTGTAAGGAAGGGATCCAGTTTCAGCTTTCTACATATGGCTAGCCAGTTTTTCCAGCACCATTTATTAAATAGGGAATCCTTTCCCCATTTCTTGTTTTTGTCAGGTTTGTCAAAGATCAGATAGTTGTAGATATGTGGCATTATTTCTGACGGCTCTGTTCTGTTCCATTGATCTATATCTCTGTTTTGGTACCAGTACCATGCTGTTTTGGTTACTGTAGCCTTGTAGTATAGTTTGAAGTCAGGTAGTGTGATGCCTCCAGCTTTGTTCTTTTGGCTAAGGATTGACTTGGCAATGCGGGCTCTTTTTTGGTTCCATATGAACTTTAAAGTAGTTTTTTCCAATTCTGTGAAGAAAGTCATTGGTAACTTGATGGGGATGGCATTGAATCTGTAAATTACCTTGGGAAGGATGGCCATTTTCATGATATTGATTCTTCCTACCCATGAGCATGGAATGTTCTTCCATTTGTTTGTATCCTCTTTTATTTCCTTGAGCAGTGGTTTGTAGCTCTCCTTGAAGAGGTCCTTCACATCCCTTGTAAGTTGGATTCCTAGGTATTTTATTCTCTTTGAAGCAATTGTGAATGGGAGTTCACTCATGATTTGGCTCTCTGTTTGTCTGTTATTGATGTATAAGAATGCTTGTGATTTTTGTACATTGATTTTGTATCCTGAGACTTTGCTGAAGTTGCTTATCAGCTTAAGGAGATTTTGGGCTGAGACAATGGGGTTTTCTAGATACTATCATGTCATCTGCAAACAGGGACAATTTGACTTCCTCTGTTCCTAATTGAATACCCTTGATTTCCTTCTCTTGCCTAATTGCCTTGGCCAGAACTTCCAACACTATGTTGAATAGGAGTGGTGAGAGAGGGCATCCCTGTCTTGTGCCAGTTTTCAAAGGGAATGCTTCCAGTTTTTGCCCATTCAGTATGATATTGGCTGTGGGTTTGTCATAAATAGCTCTTATTATTTTGAGATACGTCCCATCAATACCTAATTTATTGAGAGTTTTTAGCATGAAGGGTTGTTGAATTTTGTCAAAGGTCTTTTCTGCATCTATTGAGATAATCATGTGGTTTTTGTCTTTGGTTCTGTTCATATGCTGGATTACATTTATTGATTTGCGTATATTGAACCAGCCTTGCATCCCAGGGATGAAGCCCACTTGATCATGGTGGATAAGCTTTTTGATGTGCTGCTGGATTCTGTTTGCCAGTATTTTATTGAGGATTTTTGCATCAATGTTCATCAAGGATATTGGTCTAAAATTCTCTTTTTTTGTTGTGTCTCTGCCAGGCTTTGGGATCAGGATGATGCTGGCCTCATAAAATGAGTTAGGGAGGATTCCCTCTTTTTCTATTGATTGGAATAGTTTCAGAAGGAATGGTACCAGCTCCTCCTTGTACCTCTGGTAGAATTCGGCTGTGAACCCATCTGGTCCTGGACTTTTTTTGGTTGGTAAGCTATTGATTATTGCCACAATTTCAGCTCCTGTTATTGGTCTATTCAGAGATTCAACTTCTTCCTGGTTTAGTCTTGGGAGGGTATATGTGTTGAGGAATTTATCCATTTCTTCTAGATTTTCTAGTTTATTTGCGTAGAGGTGTTTGTAATATTCTCTGATGGTAGTTTGTATTTCTGTGGGATCGGTGGTGATATCCCCTTTATCATTTTTTATTGCGTCTATTTGATTCTTCTTTTTTTCTTTATTAATCTTGCTAGCGGTCTATCAATTTTGTTGATCCTTTCAAAAAACCAGCTCCTGGATTCATTGATTTTTTGAAGGGTTTTTTGTGTCTCTATTTCCTTCAGTTCTGCTCTGATTTTAGTTATTTCTTGCCTTCTGCTAGCTTTTGAATGTGTTTGCTCTTGCTTTTCTAGTTCTTTTAATTGTGATGTTAGGGTGTCAATTTTGGATCTTTCCTGCTTTCTCTTGTGGGCATTTAGTGCTATAAATTTCCCTCTACACACTGCTTTGAGTGCATCCCAGAGATTCTGGTATGTTGTGTCTTGGTTCTCGTTGGTTTCAAAGAACATCTTTATTTCTGCCTTCATTTCGTTATGTACCCAGTAGTCATTCAGGAGCAGGTTGTTCAGTTTCCACGTAGTTGAGCGGTTTTGAGTGAGATTCTTAATCCTGAGTTCTAGTTTGATTGCACTGTGATCTGAGAGATAGTTTGTTATAATTTCTGTTCTTTTACATTTATTGAGGAGAGCTTTACTTCCAAGTATATGGTCAATTTTGGAATAGGTGTGGTGTGGTGCTGAAAAAAATGTATATTCTGTTGATTTGGGGTGGAGAGTTCTGTAGAAGTCTATTAAGTCCGCTTGGTGCAGAGCTGAGTTCAATTCCTGGGTATCCTTGTTGACTTTCTGTCTCGTTGATCTGTCTAATGTTGACAGTGGGGTGTTAAAGTCTCCCATTATTAATGTGTGGGAGTCTAAGTCTCTTTGTAGGTCACTCAGGACTTGCTTTATGAATCTGGGTGCTCCTGTATTGGGTGCATATATATTCAGGATAGTTAGCTCTTCTTGTTGAATTAATCCCTTTACCATTATGTAATGGCCTTCTTTGTCTCTTTTGATCTTTGTTGGTTTAAAGTCTGTTTTATTAGAGACTAGGATTGCAACCCCTGCCTTTTTTTGTTGTCCATTTGCTTGGTAGATCTTCCTCCATCCTTTTATTTTGAGCCTATGTGTGTCTCTGCACGTGAGATGGGTTTCCTGAATACAGCACACTGATGGGTCTTGAGTCTTTATCCAATTTGCCAGTCTGTGTCTTTTAATTGGAGCATTTAGTCCAATTACATTTAAAGTTAATATTGTTATGTGTGAATCTGATCCTGTCATTATGATGTTAGCTGGTTATTTTGCTTGTTAGTTGATGCAGTCTCTTCCTAGTCTCGATGGTCTTTACATTTCGGTATGATTTTGCAGTGGCTGGTACCGGTTGTGCCTTTCCATGTTTAGCGCTTCCTTCAGGAGCTCTTTTAGGGCAGGCCTGGTGGTGACAAAATCTCTCAGCATTTGCTTGTCTGTAAAGTATTTTATTTCTCCTTCACTTATGAAGCTTAGTTTGGCAGGATATGAAATTCTGGGTTGAAAATTCTTTTCTTTAAGAATGTTGAATATTGGCCCCCACTCTCTTCTGGCTTGTAGAGTTTCTGCCGAGAGATCCGCTGTTAGTCTGATGGGCTTCCCTTTGATGGTAACCCGACCTTTCTCTCTGGCTGCCCTTAACATTTTTTCCTTCATTTCAACTTTGGTGAATCTGACAATTATGTGTCTTGGAGTTGCTCTTCTCGAGGAGTATCTTTGTGGCGTTCTCTGTATTTCCTGAATCTGAATGTTGGCCTGCCTTGCTAGATTGGGGAAGTTCTCCTGGATAATATCCTGCAGAGTGTTTTCCAACTTGGTTCCATTCTCCCCATCACTTTCAGGTACACCAATCAGACGTAGATTTGGTCTTTTCACATAGTCCCACATTTCTTGGAGGCTTTGCTCGTTTCTTTTTATTCTTTTTTCTCTAAACTTCCCTTCTCGCTTCATTTCATTCATTTCATCTTCCAGGGCTGATACCCTTTCTTCCATTTGATTGCATCGGCTCCTGAGGCTTCTGCATTCTTCACGTAGTTCTCGAGCCTTGGTTTTCAGCTCCATCAGCTCCTTTAAGCACTTCTCTGTATTGGTTATTCTAGTTATACATTCTTCTAAATTTTTTTCAAAGTTTTCAACTTCTTTGCCTTTGGTTTGAATATCCTCCCGTAGCTCGGAGTAATTTGATCTTCTGAAGCCTTCTTCTCTCAGCTCGTCAAATTCATTCTCCGTCCAGATTTGTTCTGTTGCTGGTGAGGAACTGCGTTCCTTTGGAGGAGGAGAGGTACTCTGCTTTTTAGAGTTTCCAGTTTTTCTGCTCTGTTTTTTCCTCATCTTTGTGGTTTTATCTACTTTTGGTCTTTGATTATGGTGATGTGCAGATGGGTTTTTGGTGTGGATGTCCTTTCTGTTAGTTTTCCTTCTAACAGACAGGACCCTCAGCTGCAGGTCTGTTGGAGTACCTGGCCGGTCGTGTGAGGTGTCAGTCTGCCCCTGCTGGGGGGTGCCTCCCAGTTAGGCTGCTCGGGGGTCAGGGGTCAGGGACCCACTTGAGGAGGCAGTCAGCCCGTTCTCAGATCTCCAGCTGCGTGCTGGGAGAACCACGGCTCTCCTCAAAGCTGTCAGACAGGGACATTTAAGTCTGCAGAGGTTACTGCTGTCTTTTTGTTTGTCTGTGCCCTGCCCCCAGAGGTGGAGCCTACAGAGGCAGGCAGGCCTCCTTGAGCTGTGGTGGGCTCCACCCAGTTCAAGCTTCCAGGCTGCTTTGTTTACCTAAGCAAGCCTGGGCAATGGCGGGCGGCCCTCCCCCAGCCTTGCTGCTGACTTGCTGTTTGATCTCAGACTGCTGTGCTAGCAATCAGCGAGACTCCGTGGGCGTAGGACCCTCTCAGCCAGGTGCGGGCTATACTCTCCTGGGGCACCGTTTCCTAAGCCCGTCGGAAAAGCACAGTATTCGGGTGGGAGTGGCACCCCTGGAAAGGGAACTCCCTGACCCCTTGCGCTTCCCGAGTGAGGCAATGCCTCGCCCCTGCTTCGGCTGGCGCATGGTGCACTCACCCACTGACCTGCGCCCACTGTCTGGCACTCCCTAGTGAGATGAACACAGTACCTCAGATGGAAATGCAGAAATCACCCATCTTCTGCGTCGCTCGCGCTGGGAGCTGTAGACTGGAGCTGTTCCTATTCGGCCATCTTGGCTCCTCCCCCGCGCGATCGAAGCTCCTTGAGGCCAAGACTATGCATTGTATTTCTTAGGGACAATAAATATTGGTATTGTGGCTATGAAATTAGAGAATTAATGTAAACATGAAGAACTTGTAGTATGCAACTTCTGAAAAGGTTCCCAAGAATCCCTACCTCTTACTACTCATATTCTTGTCTCACTCCCTCTGTCCTTCAGTGTGGGCTAGATCTAGGGACTTGCTTCTGTGAAGTAGAATGGGATGAAACTATTGGAATGTTATCTCCAAGACTGGGCTATAAAAGACTTCTATTTTGTCCTGTTCAGACTCTCTGTATGTCTTGATTTCCTCATTTGCTTGTTTTGGTGAAGTAAAGGGCTGTATAATGAGCTATTCTATGAAGTGGCTGTATAATGAGCTCTTCTATGAAATGGCCCATGTGTTGAAAAAGAGGGAATGGCCTGTGGCCAACAGTCTGCAGCTAACTGAATCTACCAACCATCGTCTGAGTGATCCTGGAAGCAAATCCACCTCCACTTGAGCCTTGAGATGATGTAGCCTCAACCAGCACCTCGACTATGACCCTGTGAGAAACCAGAGCCAGGGGACCCAGCTAAAACCACTTGGATTCCTGCTCTGCAAAAACTTTGAGATGATAAATGCTGTTGTTTTAAGCTACTATTTTTATGTGATAATTTGTTATGCAGCAATAGATAATCAATACAGAACCCAAATTCTGTATACTTGTCTTGATCCAGGAAACATTGCCCAATTGAAAACTGAACAGTCTAGTTGTAATTTGGAAGTAATGTGCTCTGCAGAGAAATAACTCTAAATCAGAACTTAAAATGCAATAATGTAATTAATACCAAAATTTTTCATTTAAAATGAAGGTATTTTAACAATACTTAAAAAATTACTTTAACTTATTAAAGGTTACCAGTTGTCCCTGCCCCCCCCCTTTTTTTTTTTTTTTTTTTTGAGATAAGATCTCGCTCTGTTATCCAGGCTGGAGTGCAGTGGTGTGGTCATGGCTCACTGCAGCCTCAACCTCCTGGCCTCAAGCAATCCTTTTGCCTCAGCCTCCTGAGTAGCTAGGGCTACAAGTTCATGCTACCATGCCTGACTAACTTTTAAAATTTTTTTGTAGCAATGGGGTCTCCCTGTGTTGCCCAGTCTTGAACTCCTGGCCTCAAGCAATCCTCCCGCCTCAGCCTCCCAACGTGCTGGGATTACAGGCGTGTGCTACCATGCCTGTCCAATTGTCTTTTGGAATAACTTATTTTTAGTGTGGCTTCTTTAAAAAAATTGTATCTGCACATGCGTATTTATAACATGCCAAGTGAATGACAAGCTGCCTAGATAAAATGTGTAGATTATGGTTGAATTATAACATGGATTTTTACTGTACAACATTTTAACCAACATTAGTTTCCTAATACTGGTGGAGACTGCTGGTTGCCCACAAAAAAATTCTGTCCTCCACTTCTTCCACAGGAATATAGCTTAAGCTTGACATAAGGTTGCCCTGCTAGAGATAACATTTCCAATTGTTTCTCACTGATGGAATGTCAGTGAAAATGATGTGTGAAATTCTGCCTCACTTGCTTAATAAGACATTGCTGCTCAGAACACTCTCTGTCTTCACCCTTTTAGGAGCTGAACTTCAGATGTGCCCTAACCCAGATTCAACCATGCAAAAGAGGACGATGACCTAAGGCTCAGTTTCAGGGCATGGTGGAGCAATAAGATGAAAAGAAGCAGAGTCATGGAGTAGGGCCATGGAGCAGAGCTTCCTACTAACCTCAACTGCTTGCCTTAGAACCATTCTATGAAACAGAAATACATGTCTGTGTTCCTTAAGCCACTCTATTTTGGGGTCTCTTTGTTACAGTAGCTTAACCTTTATCTGAACTAATATTAATATATCCATCATCGATTCCTTTTAAATATGTCATTTTGTAATTGTTTTATATATATATTATATATATTATATACATTATATATGTATATATAATATATATTATATATACATATATATTATATATGTATATATAATATATATACATATATTATATATGTATATATAATATATATTATATATTATATATGTATATATAATATATATTTATATATTATATATGTATATATAATATATATTATATATTATATATGTATATATAATATATATTTATATATTATATATGTATATATAATATATATTTATATATTATATATGTATATATAATATATATATATATTATATATTTATATATAATATATATTTATATATTATATATTTATATATTATATATTTATATATTATATATTATATTATATATTTATATATTATATATTTATATATTATATATTATATTATATATTTATATATTATATATTATATTATATATTTATATATTATATATTATATTATTTATATATAATATATATTATATTATTTATATATAATATATATTATATTATTTATATATAATATATATTATATTATTTATATATAATATATATTATATTATTTATATATAATATATATTATATTATTTATATATAATATATATTATATTATTTATATATTATATATTATATTATTTATAATATAATATATATTATATTATTTATATAATATATATTATATTATATATATTTATATTATATATTAATATATATAATATAATATATTATATTATATTATATATAATATATTATATTATATTATATATAATATATTATAATATATTATATTATATATTATATTATATTATATATAATATATTATATTATAATATAATATATTATATTATATATTTATATATATATTATATTATATATAATATAATATATTTAATATATAATATATAATATATATAATATATAATATATAATATATAATATATATAATATATAATAAATATATCATATATATAATATATACAATATGTATAATATATATATTATATATACAATATGTATAATATATATTATATATAATATTATATATATAATATAATATTATATATATAATATATGTATAATATATATATTATATATATAATATATGTATACAACTGAGCAAAGTACAAATAACTGGATTTCTGCCCTAGCAAAAAAAAAAAAAGGGCAGGGGGGGCGGGATGTGAAATGTATTTCCCATGTATATTTCCCATACCACTAGGTATGACTAGTGTTCAGTGATCAAAGAACTACAGGGTATTTCTCTGGCATCAGGAAAAGAAAATTTTTTGCATGACTGCAAGCTACTATTTACTATCTCTGCACCATTACAGCAGTCTTTCAGCCCTACCACTTCTCAAAGATGTTGATTTTTGTTAGGTTGGTTGGGAAATTCATGTTCAGAATAATCAGACTGGGGCTTAGAAAAAAAAAAGGCTCCGGGGAAATGTACTTTACCACTGCCCAGGAGGCTGAAGATGTCCCACTCAAGATGTTCAGAGCCAAATTCCCTGAGGATTCCTTCCTAGATTGAATGACTCCAGCACAACACACCTTCTTATCATGATCTCACTAGGCCTTATAGAGCTTCTCTCAAGATTATTTTTACAAGAGCCTTATAAGAAAGACAAGAAGTGAGGATTATCATTTCATTACAGGGATAAACTGAGACATACGGTGACTTACATCAGGCGACTTGATGAGCCACTAGAAGCTGGAATCAGTAACTGATCCTCCATGGAGATAAAATGCTCTGTCTACAAATACAATTCTTTGGCAATTAACTTAATGCTACGTGTGCCATGTTTTCCTTTGCCTCTTTTTCCTAACTGGTAGAAAGAAAAACCGAAGCACTAAATTTGGGAGACACATGATGCAAATGCCTTCACAGGAAAACATATTTCTTTAACACATAAGTAGAACAGGTCCCCAACGATCACAGCTCCCGCTTCTAAAACCAAACCACAGGGTTTTGCCTCACACCTGTAAATGACAGCCAGCAGCATTGTGGAGAGATGCTTCCACCTCCTAGGCCGGACATTTCTGTGTGTGATCCCGCCAGACATGACAATAACTCTGCGTGTCTTCTGTAAGAGGAAAATGGTTTCCCTTAAGAGCTTCAGCATTCTCTCAGTCCCCTTGACTTTGTTCTCCAGACAGGACTGAGAAGCAAGAAAAGTAGAAACTAGGGCATGAAGGGGACTACATCATCCTGGAAAGTCACATCCCAAAGACATTCAGACCTAAAAGGACAACTGAATAAATAAGGCATTAACAGGTGTTCATTAATCATTTGTGCAACCAAATTCTTAGTAGGCTTTGCATGGACAATCAGGAAACATGCAGGTTTCTGCGGCAAACGAAAGACGGGATTGAACTGCACTTTTGTTGCAGACCGATCACCTGGGCCTAATTTGATTGTTGCCTCCCAAGGGATCTCTGAGCCCAGGAGGGAACTGTAGGAGGGAGGAGGGAAAACCAAGGCCGGCCTGCAGGATGTTTCCTTTGCTGTCTTCTGCTGAGCGCTCTAAAGCAGGTGCAGGTGCAATGAGATACCTAATCCTGTCCCCAGTCCTCCAGCACTTTGTTCTCTTCTTGTGTAAACTCCCTGAATGGTCTGGTGCGGTCCTCCCAGTGTCATTGCTTAAAGAGAGGCAGAGCGGAAAGAAAAGAAGTAGGAGAGAGCGGTAAGCATCTTTGTTCTCAATGCGGAAAACCCGGAAGGGAGTTTCCTCCCCACTCACCTGAAAGTGTTCCTCAGTTGCCAAATCAGAAGGGCAAGGGCAGCGACGCGGAAGATGACTCAGGGCCCCCTTTGAAACTCCTGGGTACTTGAGCAAGCTCAAGGGTGTTCGGACCTCTAGGGAGACGTTGCATCACGCAGTTTGGAAAGAACTTGGGAATTTTCCCTGGGGGGCTCGCTGTTATTTACTGGGAACTAGTCTTCCAGGAAGGTGGGAGTACGTGGCTGGCTGTGGGGAGCTGGCGTGCGAGGAAATCCGACTTCACCTTGGGCTCAGAGTTGCAAGGACGGTCACCGTGGGATCAGCCTGAGCCCGAAAGGATGGACTAATGGGAGCGGCCGCAGGTGCACGCGCGCTCGGCCGCTCCCATTAGTGTCACGTCTGCCGGGGGGAAAAGGTAGGGTGGGGGGGTTAGGGGCACCGGGAGAAGAGAGGCGCAGTTCGGACATCGGCACTCCTCCGCCCGGTTACAGGCGGTCCTGCCCCCGTGGCCGCCCGGAGCCGCCCAAGCCCTCCCAGACGGAGAGAAAGGAGGACGCGTTGCGCAAGGTGGAGGCAGACACCTGGGCGGGCGCTAGGACCCGGGCGGCGCACCTGTTGGCTGGACCCGGGGCCCCGCCCGCCCGGCCTCCGCCCCGAGTGCGGGACCGGCGGGGGCGAGGCGGGAGTGGCGGTGCCAGCGGAGGGCACCGGCCCGGCGTGGCAGCGGCGGCGGAGCGCGGCCCCGGGCACACCATGGCAGAGCTGCTGCGGAGCCTGCAGGATTCCCAGCTTGTCGCCCGCTTCCAGCGCCGCTGCGGGCTCTTCCCCGCTCCGGATGAAGGCCCCCGGGAGAACGGCGCGGACCCCAGGGAGCGCGCGGCGCGAGTCCCCGGGGTCGAGCATCTCCCCGCAGCCAACGGCAAGGGCGGCGAGGCCCCGGCCAACGGGCTGCGCAGAGCCGCGGCGCCGGAGGTAACCATGGGCAGGTGTTCGCCGGGGACGGGGAGGGGGCGGCTGCGGACGTGCGGGTCCCGGCGACTCCGCCACGCGGGGCCGGCCAGGCCGAGAGGGCGCCGTCCCCGTCAGTGACCCAGCTCCCGCCGCTGCGAGCGGACGGGGAGGCCTGGCCTTCCAGTAACCAGGATGCCACCCTCCAACGCTGCCAGGGGCAACCGGGTCTATTGAGATATCCCCAGACGCTTTCAATGCAGTCCATTTAGAGACTTCCCACTTTCAAAAGTAGTTAAATTCACGTAGATGCCAGCAAATATGTAAGAGTTACGTAATGGAACGGAGGAGCGGGGATGTCCTTGGCACTTCCCTGGGGAGACGTTCTTAGACTCCCCCCACCCCCGTATTCTTGCATTTCCGCCCATCCCCCTTCCCTGATCCGCACAAATGCGGGTGCAGCCGGACTCAGCGCGCTCCTCACCGCGCTGCACCGCCAGCTCTGGGTCCAGAACTTGGGGCTCACACAGCTCCTAGAGAGATTTACAACCTCCCTGCACTACCCCCGGCGATGATGTCTTAACAGTACCTCCCGCTTGCCCTCCCCCAGAGTCTGGGGGTCCCTCCTGCCTGGTGGGTCTTTTATGGACCGACACCAGTGACTTCTAACAGATGCTTCTGGGAGGGAAGCTCGCTACGCTCCCGCTAGGTGTTCAGAGCGTGGTTATACAACCCACTGCGGCTTGGGGGGAACCAGCGTGCGTCGTCGTCGCAGTGCACAGGGACTTCAGGCAGGAGGGACCAGACGGGCTGCACTCGGCTTCTGGGGACGCATGTCTACCGGGAGCACTGGCAGCACCTGCCCTTTCCCTCGGCAAAGTCAAAAGTGTGGCGCAGGAGAACAGAAGTAAACGTATGAATAATTCGAATTCCTTGTACACAGCCACATTTTGTTCTTCCTAGAAGGTTTTGGTGAAAGAAAGGTGGCCTTTATTTAGCGTATACATTTCTAGATGTAGTAACTGAGGAATTACGAAGAACCTGGCTTCTGTGTGGAATGGAATGTTATAGGCATTGGATTACAGAATTTGTTTGGGAGGGTGAGGGTGGTTGTGTGTTCCACTCCAGAGAAATCCCCCTCTGTATTTTTTCCTCTTTATTGTTCCTTCTTTATCCATGTGACATTCTGGTAACCTATAGATGAGTATGAGAACCCCTCTTTTTTCTCTTGCCTTGTCTTAAAAACGGGGCAGAGCAGGGGAGATAATAAATCAGCTGGGCGTGGTGGTGCGGCCTGCAGTTCCAGCTACTCGGGAGGCTAAGGCAGGAGAATAGCTTGAGGCAGAGGTTGCAGTGAGCCAAGATCATGCCACTGCACTCCAGCCAGGGCGACAGAGCAAGACTCTGTCTCAAAAAAAAAAAAAAAAAAAAAAAAAAAAAAAAAAAAAAAGACCAAAACAAACAAACAAAAAAAAGCAGTCCCATGGCTGAAACGTGCGGTGACATATTCAGTGTACACACTGTTTACACCCACAGGTAGACACGTGAGTTGCTTTCTGTTGCTCTCTTCACAGGCTTCTACCCTGTTTCTCTAATTCAGGAAGCTGAAAAAGAGTGAATTGTTCCACCAGTACTTCTCAAACTGTTTTAAACATCACCGCTGGTAACTTAACTTTAAACTCCAGAGTTGGATCCTCTTGACCTTTAAAAGCAAGATAAGCAGATTTCTTACACAGTGTTATCTTCTTACTGCTTGACAATCCTAGGTCTTCAGTGAGTGAAATTGTGGGGCTTTCCCCACACCCACCCAGCCAACACAGGACTTCTGCTCACAGATCATGTAAAAGCAAGAAAGCTGAATGCCCAAGATAAGAAATCATTGTGTTGGTATATAATGGGGGAAATCATAAACTTGAGAGTGCTTGATAAATGAAAGGTTAATTAATGTTTTTACAGGTGGGTTGGTTTCAAATGACTTGGGAAGATTAATCCTTTACATACACACATTGAGTCCCCCTCTCAAAAATGATCTCATATCTGCACTCGGGTAATTTACAGGACTTTAAAGGGGCAGTTGTGAAAAGTGTGCTGCCCTCTCTGCAGGCCTTTGTACAGGCCTTGGCCTGCCTGAGCTGCCTGTCTTTTCTCTAAATATCCTCCCCACTCATCCTTCTATTTCCAAAGGTCAGTTCCTCCATGGGTGCCTTCTCTGACCTTCCAGCCTAGCTCCCCCTGCTATAGTTTTTCTTTGCTTTCTGCGTTTCTTCATTACAGCATTTATCACATTGTTTAAATGTGCCTTTGTGTGGATATCTGATTATTCCCAGCCCCTCCAGAGGATGATAAACTCTAAGAATGCAGGCAACTTGTCTGTTATGGTCCTTATTTTTTTCTCATAGCCTGGCACATAGGAGGAGCTAGTGACTTTTGTGAATACATGCGTGTAGATTGCAGTATAAAATTATAGTTTTAAACTTTTTTTTTTAAGAGACAGGGTCTTGCTGTGTCACCCAAGGTGGAGCGCAGTGGCACATTCATAAGTCACTGCATCTTCCACATCCTGGGCTCCTGCAGTTCTCCTGCCTCAGCCTCCAGTGTAGCTAAGACTATGGATGCATGCCATCATCTGGTTTGTTGTTGTTGTTGTTGTTGTTGTTGTTGTTGTAGAGACAGGGTCTCACTATGTTGCCAAGACTAGTCTTAAACTCTTGACCTCAAGTGATCCTTCTGCCTCACCCTTGCAGAGTGCTGAAATTATAGATGTCAGTCACCGTGACTGGCGATGTTTTGTTTTTCTTTAAAAAAAAAAATGAATCAATGTTGAAAATCAAGTGATTTTTCCGCATAGCCTAGAAGGTAGCACCAGGACATTGATTTAAGACCCTTCAAACAATAGAGAAGTTTTCTTCTTCATTTGAGTGACTTTAGATCTTAATGAATCTAATTTACCTTCCCACCTTTCACATTGTCTAAATTTGTTTTAATTTTGAAACAGGACAAGTGTTTCCTGTTTTCAAGTGACTAAAAGTTTCCTCTACAAGTTCTCATTACACCACAGGCTGCTAGCTTAAAAATTAACTGCATCTTTTACAAACCAGGAGTGGGCTTGGCTTGTACAAGCCTGTCATTGAATAAATTGGACTGGGCCTTAGAAATTGCCCAGTAGTCATGAATTTCACAGAAAGTATGAGTCCTGAAGGGTTAGGAGATTTATTGAGGACTTCCAGGATATCCACACAGTCAGGGGAAGTCAGATCTTTTGACTCCCGAGTCTAAACTTCTTTCCTCTGTGCAGAGTCCAGGGAAAATGCCAGGGCCTCACTGTATCTGATTCACTGAGGTGTGTCCTGTTGGTACCGGCTGGGGCAGGGTGGAGATCATGCGGAAAGAGGTGGTATTGCTTTCAGTTTGCGAGGGTATCTGACTTGCAACAGTAACTGTAGGAAGCCATTTTTGGTTATTGCTTTGGGAGGCACTGCCCTGAGCAAAACGCAGGATCCTAGGACTGGGCCAGGAAGGTAAAGCTGTGATGAGAATTTCATTTATTTGTCCTGGGGTAAAGCCAGCCTCGTATATAATGGTATTTTGATTTCTAACATTTTTGCTTACTCAATACAGTTGTATTTAGTTAGACTCTGCAGTGCCTTCCTCAGCATTACATTAGACTAAGGATCATCTTTTCTAATATCCCTGTGTCCAGTACTTTTTGATAACTGCTCAGACATAGTTCTCACATTGACTTAGGGAGAGGTTCAAAGATAAGTTGTTTCTAGAAATCTTAGACTCCTAGTTTCCCTCTTGAAACATCTGAGGCTCTAAATCGGTTAATCTACGAAACCTTGATTTCACTGGTGTGCTAAAGTACAAACACTACATCCTGGAAACCAGGAGACCGGGATCTAGTTTTACCTTCATGTCATTTTGGACTTCTCTGAACCTCGGTTGTCCCATCTGCAAAATCAGCAGAGTGGGAAAAACAAACAAACAAACAAACAAACATGGTTTTCTTTTCTTTTTTTTTTTTTTTGAGACAGAGTCTCACCCTGTCACCCAGGCTGGAGTACAGTGGCTCTATCTCAGCTCACTGCAACCTCTGCCTCCTGGATTCAAACGATTCTCCTGCCTCAGCCTCCCAAGTAGCTGGGATTACAGGCATGCACTACCATGTCCAGCTGATTTTTGTATTTTTAGTAGAGATCGGGTTTTGCCATGTTGGCCAGGCTGGTCATGAACTCCTGACCTTAGGTGATGTGCCCGCCTTGGCCTCCCAAAGTGCTGGGATTAGAGGCCACCTCCCAAAGTGCTGGGATTACGGGCTGGGATTACCGCACCTGGCCAAGAACCATGGTTTTCTAACCATGGCTGTACAGTATGGTCACTTAGAGAAGCTTTCAAAACAAAACAAACATAAACCAATGTCCAAGATCCAGGTTAGAAGAGGGGTCCAGAGAAGCTGGCCAACAAAGTTGGGAAGCTCTGAGTTCTCTTCTCCTGGGACCCACCACCCTTAGTATATTCAGTAGGAGGGTGGTGATGGCTGCAGGCAGTGGTCATGGCAGCTGTGACATTTTGGCTTCACCATAACTAAACTGGCCAACAGCTCAGACTGCAAGTTTTTATTATCCTTTATTGGATGCTTACGTCTGAAATGACAAAATGAGATAGTTCGAAAGAATACATTCGGTCTTTTTTTCTAGTTACAGATATCATCATTGTTCACAGGAGAAAACTTGGAAACACACGAAGAGAAAGTTAAATTCGTGCCTGTTATATCACCGCCCATTGCTAATCACTTAGTAAATGTTCAGCCCAATTTTTAGTGGCCGCATGTTCCTCCACAGGATGGATATACTGTAATTTAGTCAGCTAGATGCTGTGCCTTTGGGTTGTTTCCAGTTTTTGCATTAAAAATGATAACATCTTTGTACAAGTATCTCTCCACCTGTCTTTGATTATCTTCTAAATAAAATGTCCAGACTTGAAATTGCTGAGTGAAAAAAAATGCATATATTATTGCTCTTAATAGCTACTACCAAATTGCCCCACAGGAAGGGTCTACTAGGGCAAACCACTACAAGGGCAGGTTTTCTCACACACTCACCAATGTTAGGTATTAATACTCTCTTTAATCTTGGAGAAAATAAACCACTTTGGCTTCTATCTCACCTTTGCTTTCTTCATTTCCAATCAACATCTATTGATCACTACCATGTTTCTGGGACAGTCCTCAGACTTAGAGACATAAAGATCAATATAATTTAGTTTCTTCCCTGTGAAAGCCCAAATGAAAGGGTGCAGTGCAAAAAAAAAAAAAAATGCTAGAATAGAATGATGAATGCGATGACAGGGAGACAGTAGCAGGAGTAACTCACCTTCCCAGGGGAGCACATGAAGTCTTGAGTTGGGGCTTAAAGAGTGGGTAGGAATCAAACAGGCAAAAATGGGAGAAGCTCTTTCTTTACCTGGATTCTCATGTGCTGGAACATAAAGACACATGTCATTTTTGGTGAATGATGACAAGTTCAGCTTGGATATCATCAGAGTGTCAGCAGGAAATAGTTGGTCTACTTAAAAAGGGTGATTGAAACCCTTAAAAATAGTTAAAATGGTACATTTTTTGTATATTTTACCTTAATTTTCTTAAAGAACATAGGCTGTATTCCACCTTTAGGGAAGGAAGCATAGCTCTCTATTTCTTTTCTTTTTGTCTTTTTTTTAAAAAATAGAGACAGGGTCTCATTATGTTGTCCAGGCTAGTCTCGAACTTCTGGGCTCAAGCGATCCTCCTGCCTTGGCCTCCCAAAGTGCTGGGATTGCAGGCATCAGCCACCACACCCAGCCTCCCTATTTCTTAAACATGGGCTGCACATAGTGACTTCCTTCCAAAGAGTGCAATATGGAAAGAGAAGGGGGAAAAAAGTAATTTTACAATGTAGAAACTTGACAGACACTCCCTTGGCCAGATGATCAAGGTCAACATCACCAGTGGTAAGTCATGTCGACATCATGTTCTCTTGATGCATATTAAAATTATGTATTCTTGTTACATGTTGAGGGACATTCTGCAAAATACCTGACCAGTACTCTTCAAAACTGTCAAGGTCATCAGAAACAAGGAAATTCTGAGAAGCTGTCACAACTCAAGAGGAGTCTAAGGAGGCATGACTAAATGTAATATAGTATCCTGGATGAGGTCATGGAACAGAAAAAAAAAATTAGGTAAAAAATAAGGAAGCCTGTGTAAAGTATGGACTTCAGTTAATAATAATGTATCAATATTGTAACAAATGTATCATACCAACATAAGATGTTAATCATAGGGGTAACTGGCTACAGAGCATAAGAAAGGCTGGGAGTATATGGGAATTGTGTATTATCTTTTCAATCTTTTTATAAATTTAAAACTTTTCTTTAAAAAAAAAATCTATTTAGGCCAGGCATGGTGGCTCTCTTGAGGCCAGGAGTTGTAATCACAGCATTTCGGGAGGCCAAGGAAGTCGGATCACTTGAGGTCAGGAGTTCAAGACCAGCCTAGCCAACATGGTGAAACCCTGTCTCTACCAAAACATATGAAAATTAGCCAGGTGTGGTGGCACACGTCTGATGTACCAGCTACTTGGGAAGCTGAGGCATGAGAATTGCTTGAACCCGGGAGTTAGAGGTTGCAGTGAGCCAAGATCATGCCACTGCACTCCAGTCTAGGTGGCAGAGGAGACCTTGCCCCCCTGCCGCTCGAAGTCTAATTAAAAATTTTACAAGGTGGGGGTAATTGAAGGACTATTTACAAAGATGTGGGCAGGGTTGGAAGAAAACCAACATAGGAGGATGAAGCATCTTGGAGCAAGCAACTTCAGCCTAAAAAAGCAAGAACAGGGAATAGGGTTCGGGTAACCCCAGACCCACTGAGAGCTTAGATGGCAGAGGGAATCCCCTGACCAGAGCTGAGGCCCTTAGTAAAGAAAGTCAGCCACAGCCAGGCAGGAAGAGGTTGAGGGGTGGGGATCAGATCTCAAGCTCATTCTCCATATGCCCTCTTTCTCATATCCTACCAGTGCCCCCCCTTTAACCAAATTTAGCTCATAGTCAGGGAGCTTGGGAGCTGGCTGAAGCAGTCCATCAAGGTCAGCCTCCCTGGAGAAAGGCAGAGAGTGGACCAGAGAGGAGAAATGGAATCCACCCAGTGCAGGTTGCATGAAGAAATTGGTGTGATAATACAGTTGCAGTTTTGGGCTGCAGCCAGAGTTTTAGGCTGAAGCCTTAATGTGGCTTACTGCAGAATTTGGACTTTATCCTATAGACAAGAAGATAGCAGTCAATTTCATCCCGTGTGCCAAATCAGAATTGGCAACTGAGAGCACTGTGTTAAGAAGGGATCTCAGGGTCTCTCTGTGCAGGATTGATGGGGGTTCCTGTGTGAGTATGGAGGGAGCCCAGTGGTGAAGTCTTTTAAGAAACAGTGATGTTAGATTCAAGCAGCAACAAATGCAGGACTCACATGAAATCAAACCTTAATGTCTGTTTTGGGTTCTTCCTGATACTTCTATTGTCACTCTCACCCACAGGTGCTTTAGGAGGAAAAAGCACAAATGGTTTCTTAAGACAGAGGTTGCCATGTTTTGAATCATAGGATCCCATCATTATGACTACAAGCTGATTGAGCCAGGGCTCAGCCCTGGAGTGAAAGGCAGCCTTCTATAGGCTGGTCAGCATTTTATGACATGGGTTGGCATGGGGACATCATCCAATTAAGATCATGCATGTTGTGTAGTGACTCACAGACTCAATCGAATTGCTCCCTCAGCAAGTCTGAATGCAAGACCCAGACATAAATGTTAGAGTTCTGACAAACCTCAGAGAAAAGAGGGAGGTTGTAAAGAAACAGAAGCCTCAAGACACAGGAAACAATAGGAACTCAGAAGCCAGAAGTGGAGGGGGGAATGAAAAGTCTGTAGAAAAGATAGGCCAGACACGGTGGCTCATGCCTGTAATCCCAGCACTTTGGGAGGCCAAGGCCGGTGGATCACCTGAGGTCGGGAGTTCGAGGCCAGACTGACCAACATGGAGAAACCCTATCTCTACTAAAAATACAAACTTAGCTGGGCAAGGTGGCACATGCCTGTAATCCCAGCTACTCGGGAGGCTGAGGCAGGAGAATCGCTTGAACCCAGGAAGCAGAGGTTGCGGTGAGCCAAAATCATGCCTTTGCACTCCAGCCTGGGCAACAAAAGCGAAACTCTGAAAAAGAAAGAAAGAGAGAAAGAGAGACAGAGAGAGAGAGAAAGAAAGAAAGAGAAAGAAAGGAAGGAAGGAAGGAAGGAAGGAAGGAAGAAAGAGAGAGAGAGAAAGAGAGAGGGAGAGAGGGAAGGGAGAGGAGGGGAAGGAAGGGGAGGAGAGGGGACGGGCAAAGCCAAACAAAGCAGAGAAAAAATTCTGAATGGAAAAAGAAGCTAAGACTTGAGTATGGCAGATTCCACTGAGCATGAGAAGCTAGAAGAACTGTTGTGTTTCAGGATAGAGTGGCTCAGAGAGGACCTTAGGAAAGAAGCTGGCTGTGTGGCTGCTGCAGTTTTCTTAGTTCTTAAGGAATTATATTATAAACCCCTCTCAGTGGAGGGAGCCTGTGGGGATCTCCCAGTGCAACCAGAATGTGCTGATCCCTACTACTTTGAAGGATTTGCACATAATTGCAAGTAGGTGATTATTTCTCTCACTGTAGTTGGGAATGGTGGTTGGTGAGGAAGAACAATGGGGAGAGGAAGTTAGATCCCTCTGCTCACCTGTGTACCCTCAGGGCCTGTAGCAGCCAGGTACTTAATCCTACCTGGTGAATGGAAGCTTGAAGGGTATGCTAAACTCACCTTTGTCTGACTTGGCAGAAATTTGATCACCTGCCCTTTCCTCTCACAACAGAGGTAACTTATCCCTGGACACTTGGTCTGGCTGTGTCTTCTTGTAGCTTGATGATTTTTTTTTTCCCCGTGTTGGCTCCTTCCTTTTATCCAGGAAACTGATAGAGGGTTTTGATTAATGAATAACTTTTTAATTGCTTTGCTTTCTTCTGATGGATGCCATGAAGGGAGGTATTGCTAAAAAGTTAGTTGACGGTGAAACGTCTGACAAGTTTAAAAATGTATTTCAATTACTATGTTTTAGGAAGGCTGTGGACAGTGGGCCTGGTGTGATTTTAACTTTTTTGACTTCTAATTAAGATGTCAAGACATTTGCATTTTTCAAAAAGCACTTTCACTTCCTCTTGTTACAGTTTTCGTTAATGATTAAGTTCTCTGTGGTCCCGATAAGAATTATATCCTGAACAAAGGCATTCTTGCATTTTATCTAGCAGGAGATTTTCTTGTGAGAAAATACTGTCACAGTTTCCAGGCAACGCATCAAGAGTGTTCCTGTCTATATTAGGAATCTATGAAAATACTAAAATTTGGGGCATCCGCAGGTCTTTATTATTCTCCTTGCCTGGTGAGATACATTCCATATACTGAGAAACTGAAGCATTGAAAAATCAAGGCCAGACTGTGACTTGTATTTTTTGATTAATTAATTTTTAATTTTATAATTGACACATAATAATTGTATATGTTTATGGGGCACAGCGCAATATCTCAGTGCGTATGTGTGTGACTCATGTTTTTTGTCCCCTCAATCTTGCTTCAAGCACAACAAAACGTTCCTGAGGCTTGGGCCAGAGCGGATGAAAAGGGAAGGCACCAACCACCTAAGATCTTGAAGGCAAGGCTTGGGAGTCTTGGGAAAGGGGGCAGTGGTTTCCCTCAACCATTTTAAATACTATTCTCTCCTCCCTCAAATGCTTATTGGCAGTGCTATACCTCTATTGTTTAATGAAAAAACAAAACACATGATTCATTGTTACTTTGTTTATTTGGTAAATGCCTTCATAAGAAATGGCCTTTCTGTCATCTCAGGGTATGTTTTGATTTGTCCAAATGGCAAAAATGTTGTTTCCATAAAATTTTATGAAAAACTGCCCATCAAAGCAAAGATTCCTGTGGGTAGGAGAAAGAGGTGTGGTGGTGAATGCACAGGCTCCTGGGCTAATGTGTCGGCAGCTATAAAAGACCAGGCCTTAATTGGTAGAGAAAGTGCTTAGGTGAAAGATAATTAAAGGGTGGTTGTGAAATAGAACATCAAATATTTTGTTTAAAGCTTGACAAATGGAAGGAGCCTCTGTTAGAAGTTGGTTTGTATATTAGGGTTCTCTAGAGGGACAGACCTAACAGAATGGAGATATATATATATATATATATATATATGGAGTTTATTTAGTATTAACTCACACAATCACGAGATCCCACAATAGGCCTTCTGCAGGCTGAGGAGCAAGAAGAGCCAGTCTGAGTTCCAAAACTGAAGAACTTGGAGTCTAATGTTTGAGGGCAGGAAGCATCTGGCACGGGAGAAGATGTAGGCTGTGAGGTTAAGCCAGTCTCTCTTTTTACATTTTTCTGCCTGCTTATATTCTAGCTGAGGTGGCAGCTGATTAGATTGTGCCCACTCAGATTAAGAGTGAGTCTGCCTTTCCCAGCCCACTGACTCAAATGTTAATCTCCTTTGGCAACACCCTCATAGACACACCCAGGATCAATACTTTGTATCCTTCAATCCAATCAAGTTGACACTCAGTATTAACCATCACAAGTCCACCCTTTGTCAACTTGAACCCATGTACATCTCCTGAGATCATATGTAATCTTCATATACAGACAACAATAAGGTTATAATTATGTCTAACGTAATACAACTATCCTTCATACAACAGGAAACTCACCACGCCCCAACGCAAGTACTATTACGTAAAGTTAACATACTTAAATGCTGATGTGAGTCAATAAATCTTATGTCACATGATAAAGGAGAAAGGAAATAAAATGAAGGTATTTTCTTAGTACAAGTGTATACATGCACATACATGTTTTAACAAAAGAATAAGGAAATACTCATGACAATTACAGTCCTGGTTTCTGTAGCTGGTCACGTGGTCGTAGCTGGTATTGATGACTACCTTCTACTACCCATTCCCTTTGCCTTCAGCAAGCACTTCAGCAGGTCGTGGTTTTTTTCCTCGTAGAGTGATCCAAACCTTCATTCCTGAAGGGTCTGGGTCATTTGTAGTCTTGCCTGGATTGGGCTGTTGTAGTTTCCCATTGACCTTAATCACAGGGCATGGTAATACTAAGAGATGCCCTAATGGATCTTCTGTATTCCATGCATCCTCTTCTTAACTCTGTTGTGAAGTATCATCTTGATAGTCTGGGTCAGTCACCCCAGGCAACACTGTAACTCCTTTCTTAGCCTGTTGACTTCAAGGTAGGAGGAGCCCAAAGTGTCCAGATGGCAACCTTAACTTCCAGTTTAATGGGATTGTCGTTGTGCCTCCTGGTGGCAGCGTTCCCCACTCTGGAACTAAGACCTCTAGGCCAGCAGAACATAATGTCCCAGGAAGAGGAAGCAAAAATTTTGCTAGTGAATCCCTAGGGGTGATGGTGAGTTGTGCTACTTCTACTTCTACCCCTTGATTCCTGGACCCTTGAATCTTGACTATGGGAGAAATAGTACCATATATTGGATGCTGATTTAGAGCATACACGGCCTTCTGGAGAACTTTGCCCCAGCCCTGCAAAGTATTGTCACCTAGTTGACATTGTAATTGTGACTTCAAAAGGCCATACCACCATTCTGTCAATCCAGGTGCTTCAAGATGGGGAACATGGTACGACCAATGAATTCCATGAGCATGAGCCCACTGCCATACTTCTTTACCTGTAAAGTGAGTGCCTTGGTCAGAGGCAATGCTGTGTGGGATACTATGATGGTAGATAAGGCATTCCATGAGTCCATGGATGGTAGTCTTGGCAGAACACTGCATGCAGGATAGGCAAACTGATATCCGGAGTAAGTGTCTATTCCAGTGAGGACAAACCTCTGCCCTTTCCGTGACAGAAGAGGTCCAATATAATCAACCTGCCACCAGGTAGCTGGCTGATCACCCCACGGAATGGTGCCATATCGAGGGCTCAGTGTTGGTCTCTGCTGCTGGCAAATTGGGCATTCAGCAGTGGCCGTAGACAGGTCAGCCTTGGTGAGTGGAAGTCCATGTTCCTGGGCCCATGCGTAACCTCCATCCCTGCTACCATGGCCACTTTGTTCATGGGCCCATTGGGTGATGACAGGGGTGGCTGGGGAAAGAGGCTGGGTGGTGTCCACAAAATGGGTCATCCTAGCCACTTGATTATTAAAATCCTCCTTTGCTGAGGCCACCCATTGGTGAGCACTCACATGGGATACAAATGTCTTCACAATTTTTGGCCACTCAGAGAGGTCCATCCACATACCTCTTCCCCAAATGTCTTTGTCACCAATTTTCCAATCCTGCTTCTTTCAGGTCTGTGACCATCCAGCCAAACCATTGGCTACAGCCCATGAGTCAGTATATAATTGCACATCTGGCCACTTCTTCCTTGCAAAGTGCACAACCGGTGCACTTCTTGAAGTTCTCCCCACTGGGAAGATTTCCCTTCACCACTGTCCTTCAGGGATGTCCTAGAAAGGGGCTGTAGTGCTGCAGCTGTCCACTTTCAGGGGGTGCCTGCCTATCATGCAGAACCATCTGTGAACCAGGCCCTAGTCTTCTCTTCCTCTGTCAACTGATCATAGGGAACTCCCCATGTGGCCGTCGGTGCAGGCTGGGGGAGAGAAGGTAAAGTGGCGGGAGTGGAGACTATGGGCATTTGAGCCATTTCCTCATGTAACTTACTTGTGCCTTCAGGACCTGCTCTAGCCCGATCACATATATACCACTTCCATTTGATGATGGAATGCTGCTGTGCACAACCCACTTTATGGCTAGATGGGTCAGAAAGCACCCAGTTCATGACAGGCAGTTCAGGTCTCATGGTGACTTGATAACCCATAGTCAAATCTTCAGTTTCCACCGAAGCCTAGTAACAGGCCAAGAGCTGTCTCTAAAAAGGAGAGTAGTTATCTGCAGAAGATGGTAGGGTCTTGCTCCAAAATCCTGGAGACTCCCACTGTGATTCACCTATGGGGGTCCTACCAAAGTCTCCAAATAGCATCCCTATCTGCCACTGACACCTCAAGCACCATTGGATCTGCTGGGTCATATGGCCCAAGTGGCAGAGCAGCTTTCACAGCAGCCTGGACCTATTGCAGAGCCTTCTTCTGTTCTGGACCCCACTCAAAACTGGCAGCTTTTTAGGTCAGTCGATAAATGGGCTGGAGTAACACACCCAAATGAGGGATATGTTGCCTCCAAAATCCAAATAGGCCCACTAGGCATTGTGCCTCTTTCTTGATTGTAGGAGGGGCCAAATGCAGCAACTTATTCTTCACCTTAGAAGAAACATCTTGACAGGCCCCACACCACTGGACCCCTAGACATTTTACTGAGGTAAAAGTTCCCTGAGTTTTAGTTGGGTTTGTTTCCCATCCTCTGGCATGCAACTGTCTCACCAATAAGTCCAGTGTGTTTGCTAGTTCTTGCTCACTGGATCCAATCAGCATAATGTCATCCATGTAATGGACCAGTGTGATATCTTGCAAAAGTGAAAAGCGATCAAAGTCTCCCCAAATAAGATTATGACACAAAGCTGGAGACTTGATATACCCCTGAGGTAGGAGAGTAAAGGTATGTTGCTGGCTTTGCCAGCTGAAGGCAAGTTGCTTCTGGTGGGCCTTATGGACAGGAATGGAGAAAAAGTCATTTGCCAAGTCAATGGTTGCATACCAGGTACCAGGAGATGTGTTAATTTGCTCAAGCAATGAAACCACGTCTGGTACAGCAACTGCAATTGCAGTCACCACTTGATTAATCTTACGATAACCCACTGTCATTCTCCAAGATCCATCTGTCTTCTGCACAGGCCAAAGGGGAGAGTTAAACGGGAATGTGGTGGGAATCTCCAACCCTGTGTCTTTCGAGTCCTTGATGGTGGCGCTAATCTCCGCAGTTCCTCCGGGGATGCAATATTGGTTTTGATTTACTATTTTTCTAGGTAGATGTAGCTTTAATGGTTTCCATTTGGCCTTTCCCACCATAATAGCCCTTACCCTACCAGTCAGGGAGCCAATGGGAGGGATTCTGCCAGCTGCTACATATGTCTATGCCAATTATGCATTCTGGCACTGGGGAAATAAACACAGGATGAGTACCCATGGTAAGTTGGACCTGAGCTAAAACTCTATTAATTACCTGACCTCCATAAGCCCCTACTTTAACTGGAGGACCACAGTGACATTTTGGGCCCCCTGAAATCAACATCAGCTCAGAGCCAGCATCCAGTAGTCCCTGAAATGTCTGATCATTTCCTTTTCCCCAGTGCACAGTTACCCTGGTGAAAGGCCAGAGGTCTCCTTGGGGAAGGATGGGAGAAAGATTCACTGCATAAATTGTCAGTAATGTAATGGGGCCCTTCCTCAAGGGGACCTGGCCTCCCCTTTATTCAAGGGGTTCTGGGTCTGTAAACTGGCTCAAGTCTGGAAATTGATTAACAGGCCATGATTTTCTACTAAAAATACAAAAATTAGACAAGTGTGGTGGCATGCACCTGTAACCCCAGCTACTTGGGAGGCTGAGGCACGAGAATCACTTGAACCCGGGAGGCAGACGTTGCAGTGAACTGAGATCACACCATTGCACTCCAGCCTGGGCAACAGAGCAAAACTCTATCTCCAAAAAAAAAGGAAACAACCAAAACGTTCCTCAGGAGATAAATTGTTAAATCAACTGCCATGACACATCCATGTCATAGAATACTGCTCAGCAGTAAAAAGGAATGAACAATTGATACACATGACAACTTAGATGTATCTCACGGGCAGTAACAAGCCAATTTC
Organism: Pongo pygmaeus; assembly: GCF_028885625.2. Taxonomy (NCBI): domain Eukaryota; kingdom Metazoa; phylum Chordata; class Mammalia; order Primates; family Hominidae; genus Pongo; species Pongo pygmaeus. Next base: position 122,948,105 of record NC_072384.2, read on the forward strand.
AAAAGATCAAGTTCTGTAGAATTCCATGTATGTAACGTTCTTGAAATGGGAAAATTATAAAGATGATAAACAAATTAGTAGTCGCTAAGTGTAAGAAAGGAAGGATTGCTATAAAGGGGTAGTCTGAGGGAGATCTTTGTGGTGATGGAATGTTTTGTCTTGATTGCACAAGTCTGCACTTGATAAAATGGCTCTACACATGTGCCAAGGTCATATTCCTGGTCTTGCTGTTGGGTATAATTATGTAAGAAGGAAGCATTGGAAGGAAATGGTGAAGGGTATATGGGACAACTCTCTACTACCTTTGCAACTGCCTGTGAATCTATGATTATTTCAAAATAAAGTTAAAAAATCAATACTGCCTTATAAAAACTGGTTCTGCCATTTTTCTCACAACTTTTACTACAGGCATTATTTGTACTTTCTGCACAAGGAAATGTAGAATAGCATTTGGGAGAAGGTGGCTTCTGAGCCTGCCGTGCTGCTGTTTCCAGAGCTTCAGGGCTTGGCTGTCAACCTTCTGCTCACTGACTGCTGCTATGTGCCAAGGAGAGCACAGAGAAGTGTTTGAGTGTCAGAAAAGCACATTTGTCCTTAATTTTATTTTGACAGACTTGTTTTATAGCCTTGTGTTTTGTGTGTTTTTGTTTTTGTTTTTTCTGAGACAGAATCTCACTCTGTTGCCCAGGCTGGAGTGCAGGGTGCAACCTCAGCTCACTACAACCTCCGCCTCCTGGGTTCAAGTGATTCTCCTGCCTTAGCCTCCCGAGTAGCTGGGACTCCAGGCGCCCGCCACCACACCCAGCTAATTTTTGTATTTTTAGGAGAGATAGGGTTTCACCATATTGGTCAGGCTGGTCTCAAACTCCTGACCTTGTGATCTGCCCGCCTCAGCCTCCCAAAGTGCTGGGATTACAGGCATGAGCCACCACACCCGGCTGTTTTTTGTGTTCTAAAATACTGTTTTTTAACATTTTGTTAAGCTACTTTAAACTGGTGTCGCAAGTAGATCAACTTTGCACATTAGGACGACTTCAGTCTCTCTTCCAGTTGTCTTTTTTTCCTCCTCAGTCTACAAACATACTTCAAGTCATTAATCTTTCTTCACCCACCGCAGAACATCAGCTTTCAGCCTAGCAGCGCTGGAATCTGATACTCTCTGCTTCCTTTAACCATGGAACATCTTAAAAGAGCCATCTGAGATCTACACTCCCTTCTACTTTTTCATGCCTGCTGCATGGCTTTAGCTGGTATAGTGTGAACTAAAAGAAAATAAAACCAGGGAAGTGTATTCAGCATAAGAGATCATTTTTGAGGGTTACTTTGTCCATGTGTAATTTCATTGAGAGTAGCTGTCTAATTTTAAATGAAAAGTTTTAAAATAGTTAATTCTCTTCTGATGTACATAACAAGTAGATTCCTCTGTATTTAAGATTCCTCTGTATATAAGAGAATTCCTCTGTATTCTCAATGGTGAGGCCTGGGGCTTTGGCAGGGAGGCTGACTCATGGTTCAGTGGCTTCTTTCCCTGGACTCAAGGTCAACAATAGCCGTTCCTCATGTGGTAGAGTCATTACATTCATTTAATAGTTAGATTTATGTTCTTCTCCCACAAGTAGTTTTCATCATCAGAAAGTATTTGTCAAATATCCAATTGCAAAAGGTTTGTTCAACTGTGTTCTGCAAAGGGAAAAATTTAATCACAATATCCAAAGGATATTATAAAAGTGATTAAAATTCCATATACTTCTAGACATGGAAACACATTCATGATCTATTGTTCAACCAGATAAAGTAGATTAAAAAGTAGAGTTTATAATATGAACTTTAAATGTACCCGTTTTAAAACTGTAAAGCATATATTTTAATATATTTTTTCGAAAGGATCTGGAGTGATGAACCAAATGTTTCCAGAGATTGTTCTTGGGCACAGAGGGTTTAAATGTCATTTTTATTTTCTTACTTGTAATTTTCTGTATACTCTGCATTGTTTACAATATGAAGGTAGGAATTTTATGTTTAGAAAAAATTAAATTATTTTCATTTTATAAAAAGATTCTGAGGACATTTTATACTTTTGAGGAATATTAGTTACTAAGATTATTACCATTGATCCATATTAGAACCTTAAATAAATTATCATTGACATCTTTTGTGATAAAGTGCCAAATATCAACTGTGTTGATTATGATACTTACCTTGAAGAAATATTTATTAAACTATGTGAAGTACTCCAATTGCTTTCTTAAACAAAACAAAATGATACCCCCATGTCTCTACAGGAAGACGCCACATGGAATTACAGTATATCTTTTCCTATTCTGTCCAAGCAACCACATGAAATGCTAAGAACTTAAAATACATAATGTTCTTTTGCACTAATGGGAATTTCTTAAAGCACTGAAAGATTTCAGCCTGAAAAATATATTTTCTTGGGCAAAAATATATTCTTAAAGAACTCAGGAACATCTTCAGAGAAGCAGATGTTGAATGCTATATCTCTTCTTCCCTTTGGTATATTTTTGGCATTTATCTTCTGTTGTTTCTTTAAAAGTTGCTTTTGAATATCTCTTTTATTATTGTAGGTCCTTGTTTTAGCTATTGACTCACTTGCAGGTAACATCTTGGGCATGCTTCGTGTTGGATCTTGGTTTCTCTTCATCTGGTGACAGTGGTTGAAGTAAAGGGATTTTTAAACTAGGATCAAATAACAATACTTAGTACTTATAGCAGACATAAAAATATTATCTGATAGACTTTTTATACTGGTGTGTTTTAAAAGTATCTTTTTATCTTCTCCCTTTTTTGGCTTTGTTGGGTGATGTTTTTCGTAAGTACAGAAAAACATTGAACAATTTAATTGTGTAATTCATCTTCAAGTCTGTGAATATTAGATACCAGTATCATAAAATTTGATTAATTATGCAAATATCCTTGAACATATAAAATACCTAGTCCCCCTAGGTGATTACTAAATGAGTTTCTTTTGGCTAAGAATCTAAAATGCTTTTTAAGAAACCAAAATGTAGTTTCTTTTTGCAACGGGTTTCTGTACTAGTATTTGAACTCTGAAGTATCTAATGGTTTTTGAATCACTCTAATATAATGGTGTAACATTGGAAAGATCTGTCTCAGGGGACCCTTAAATTTACCCTTCCTCAGAGCAGACAGTTTTATAGCCCTTAGTATTAAGATTCAGACCGCAAGCTCAGCAGGAGTCAATAGATCAGTCAGAGTGGAGCCTCGCTGAACAAACCTGAAGTCAGAACGATCGAATATTGAATCATGATATTATAGTAAGGAATGCCTCCGAAGTAATTGTCACATTTGCTTGTAGTGACCTTTATAAAATACCCATGCTTGAAAATGACATTTTTAATGTTTCCTCCTCTAAAAAACTGTCACAATCTTAAAATTGGAAACATTACCAGAATGGCCATTGTCTGGTGAACCAGAAGTGCTGCATCATGGATTGAAACCATTCTCGGCTTTGCCCTGTGAATCATATTTTTTTTAATTTCAGCTTTATTTTACTTACTTTCTAAAATTTAATTTAGATTCATGGAGTACATATGCAGAGTTGTTACATGGGTGTATTGCATGATGCTGAGGTCTGGGTGTCTAACGATCCCATCACCCAAGGTAGTGACCACAGTACCTGATGAGTCATTTTTCAACCCTTGTCCCTCTCCTTCCCTCCCCACTTATGAAATCCCCAGTGTCTATCGTTCCCATCCTTGGGTCTGTGTGTACCCAATGTTTAGCTCCCACATATAAGTGAGAACATGCAGTATTTGGGTTTCTTTAGCTTATTTTACTTCCGAAGAAAAGGATTTATGAGGGGCTACCATAGAGAAGAGGAATAATGACAATTTTCTTTCCTGTTGCTCTTCCCTCTGACATTTCTTCTCTCTGGTATTTTCTTTGCAGGTCTGTGTTGTGCCAAGAGTAGATATTGTTTGTTTTCCACTTGTTTGTTTTTTTTAACCATTGGTTTTGTGCTGTTGACTTAGGTTGTGTGCTACAGGGATCTTGGCTATAGTGAGCCCTTAAGGGCCTCACATGGCCCCTCACAAAGGTCTGTGTGTTCCGTGTCTGTGCTGTATTTTGCAGGGGAGGGAGTGTAATAGGCTAAGATGGTGCTTGGCTTCTTACACATCTAAAACATGTCATGTAACCTCTGCTGTAACCTCTACCACCTTGGTTTCCTTATCTGTGAAATGGGGAGAAAGAATCACATATACCTCCTAGATTTCTGAGATGTAAATAAGATCATCTGTGGAAGTGCTGAAGACATGGTATTTGGTGTCAAGTCAGCCTTCAAAGGTTATTTTTACTATTGTTTCTACCATCCCACCATCACCAGCGCTGCTGTTGCTGCTACTACTACTAATGGCACTTCTATTATTTTAATCCAACAAGGTCTTTTCCAAGAAGAAATTCCTCTCTTGTTGTAGAGCATGGGTGATGGGAGACAAGGGACCTTGGGACCATACAGATGGTGCAGATGTACTTTCTTATGCCACTTCATAAGGGTAGACTCTAGTTTGAGCTAATCGTGTGCTTTAAATTGTTGCATTGCGGCATAGGGAAGCATTCAGCCGTATTGTTTTCCAGGATTTGCATGGTAGTGGTTTGGCAGTCCTTCCTTCTGTTGGTCTGTGGCACCCAATCATTTGCCATAAAAATGCTTATCCAGGTTCTGCTTCTTTTCATCTACACTTACTCAGTTGTGGAAATTTTTAAAGAGTTTCTTATTCTGAAATAACACTATTAATATTCAGCCAGTATCTATCAAGTGGATACAATGTGCCAGACTGTGAACCCTCTGGGGTGAATACGCCTGCTGGTCCCTGCTCTTGAAGAGCTCTCAGTGCATTGGTGGAGACAGGTAAACAGGTGAGCAGGACATATGAGGGAAAAGGACAAATTCTTTCTCAAAGTTCATCTGAATGAGATCTCTTTTTCTCAGAGTCCTTGATTCCCCATAAGAAAACACCAAACCAAGAATTTTGAGTGCCGTTGCCTCCAAGACTCCTGATAGAAATGTTAAGAAGATTTGAAACTTATCAAGGATAGAACTAGGTGCAGCAGAAGGTCTCAGGCTTTAGAAAACAATACATTGCAGCTTTGGGGGAAAAAAAGTCCTTGGAGTTTTTTTATTAGAGTATATGAAGTATGGATTCATGCATAAGACTAAAATATTATGTTAAGAGAATTTTAAGATGGGAAAATAAGTTGTGAGCATGGGTAATAAGATAAAGCTTTGAGTATGCAAGCATCCAGACTCCAATTAGTCCCTGGCCAGATCCCGACCCAGGAGACAATTAACTGTCCAGGGACCAGGAAGAGAGGATCCTTTAGAGGTCCTTGACTCTGAGCAAAGTTATGAGAATAAGGCCACTTCTGTGGAGCCCCCATGGGTAACGATCATCCTGTGTAAGGTGAAGATAGTAACTAATTGCTGCTGCTGCTGGAACCTGGCCTTGCTGAACTTGGTGGACCTCCTTGAACCTCAGAGCAGGGGGTCACAAACCAGGACTTGTTGGACCAAACATTGACCACTGACATACTTTGTTCACACATGGCGTTACTAGTGGAGCCTTTCTAAACTTTCTGCCTTCTGTTCTTTGAGACAATGGGAGCTGTAGCAGCATTGGCTTGCATTGCTCCATAACCATAACAGGTTGCTTTCCAGTTCCAGTTGCTTCCTTGCACCATAGCAACTCCCTCAGTCCCCAGGGCTCCCTTTTGTCCCACACCTGCAGTTGCTTTGCTGACTCACACCACTTGCTTGACCCACGTAGGCATTTGAATTCACTACTCCTGGCCTAGGAAATTCCAGGGAGAAGGAGAATAGCCATGGTTCCTGAGGGAGAAGGACTGTGCTACCCTTGGGACTAGGATGCCCCTGTCTAATGCTCCCTGATGTAGTGGGCAGTCCCCAGAGGAGAGGCTCAGAATCACTTTGGAACGATTAGACCACACAGAGCTGTGGCTCTCGATGGGAGGATGTGTGGAAAAGGCTGATGACCAGCAATTAGGTGTGAAGTCTTTTTATTCTGTGCCTGCTCTGTAGACCCCGAAGCCTTAGATGTCCTCTCCTCTGAAACCTCCCAATGCCAGGCTTAGATGGATCTACTATCTGCCTCATCATCTGGGTACCATCCCAGGAGCTTCCTGCTTAGCCTAGGCTGATGAGAAAGGCTACAGTGGGCTTTGCAGAATGTAAAGAGTTCAGATTGTCAGAAGAATTGGAGAGAACATGCCAGAAGGGCGGAACTACAGAGCAAAGAACCAGAAGTGGGATTAAATGTGCCATGTGGAAGGAACATTTGGGGACTGACAAGAGCAGAGGAATGAGTGGAAATAAAGTCACAGGTCTACTCAATCTGCCCTTGAATGCTAGGTGAACACTCCGGGGGCTTATACCTAGAGAAACCAGTCATTGTTAATTTTAAATCAGGGGGTAGCCTGAAGAGTGTTGATGATGAGGGAGCTGAGTATGGTATAGGTTGAAATAGTGAGAGATAAGAGGTGGAGGAGCCATTGGGAGGTGGAGGAGCCATTGGAAGGTGGTGACATCAGTCACCTTGGATTTCTTGGATGCTGGTAATGGCAGGAGAGTGGAGAGACAGGGATGAGTCAGAGACACCAAACACAAAACAAACAAACAGCCCAAGAAAACCTTTTTTCTTATTGCACAAGCAGTATGTTTTTAATGTAGGAACTATAAATAGTCAAAAGTTTTAAATGGAACAGTCAATCCGAGTACCCAGAACCCTGAGGGTTACTTGTTGTTGCTATCTGGGGGAATAGCTTTCTAGATAATGTTTTCTATGCATGGGTTATATCCATCTTTAATAAAAATATGGTTTTCCAGCTTAATTTTCTAATGTATAAGTCCATCTTTAGCTTTGTTCCACATCAATAAACATTCATGTACAAAACTTTAGTCACTATTTCATTGGCTGTTCATTATTCATCATGATTTATCTCTGCCAGCCAATCAAGATCCTTTCCATTTTTGGCTAATGTAAACAGTGGAATAAATATTTAATGTGGCTATCCTTATTGATTTGATTGAGCTATTTTGAACAGATTGACAGGACTCAAAGATGGTTGCCTTCTTTGTCCTTCATATCCAATGATAACTCAACATTTAGAGCCTGAAGGATTTGGGGCATGATGGTAATGTTACTGAAATAAATGAGAAAACATGGAAAAAAGAAGGATTAAGTTGTAAAGGAAGTCTGTAAACTCAGTAGTAAAGAAATTTTTGCTGCTATAGGTGACAGTAATCCCTGTTAATAGTTGCTTGAAATTTTTATTTTTTTCTCATAGAGCAAGAGGTTAGAGGCTGGTGAATACTGACATTTGTTCAGCTGCTCCACAATATCATCAGACTCAAGCTGCCTCTTTCTTTATGCTCCTCCATGTTTTGCCTGTTGGCTTGTTGCCTCATATGCTAAGATAGCTGCTGTTGCTTCTGACATCAGAACCATGTTCCAGCTAGGAACAAGGTGGAGTAGTGATGGCTGCCTGTATCCTTTTTATAAAGAAAACAAAAGCATATCCAGAAGATCTTGCCCCTGACCCACCCACCTCCCTACTTCTCACTGACAGGACTGACTGTCATGGCCACCCCTAATTGCAAAGGAGGTTGGGAAAGAAGGAAGTTGAATTGCCAGACTGACTTGCACTATTGCCTGAGGTTTGGCCTGAGTTTGAGTTCTGCTAACAAGCCACAAGAAAGTGGGTAGTGTCCGGTAAGCAATTAATAGTGTCTGTGTGTTATGCTTTGAGAAATTGAGTTCCTGGGCATTCATGAGGTTTTGTTGTGGGCAGTAAAGAACCCCTGATATCTGGGCTGAGGATCCATAATAAAAGAGAAAATTAGAGTGATTGTTGCAGAACCATAGAGGGAACAGAGGTTGACTAATCAGACACATAAAAGTTAAATAACAGATTGTTCCATTTGAAGGAGAAAACCCTATGAGAAGTGAGAAGAACTATGCTTTACTACATTTTATATAGATGGTTTCATTTAATTCATGTAATTTTCCTACTGAGAACCTAGTCATTCTACAAATATTTATTGAGTGTTTACTATATGCCAGCCACTGAGCTAGGCACTGGGAATACAGTGGTGAGTAAAACAGGCAAAGCCTCTTCAATGCTGAGCTCACAGGTTAGTGAAGGAGGTAAAAAAAAATAACCAGAGAGGCACATAACAAATAATGTCAGGTAGAAATAAGCACAGCAAGAAAACTTTTAGCTAAACAAGGGGATAGAGAGAGCAAGAGAGGTGTATCTCCAACACCACAAAGCAATTTCTCTTGTCACCATTTTATTGCCAAGGATGCCGAGGCAGGCCAGCCAGAATCCCAAGTGACCAGGTGGTATTTGGCAGAACCTCGCTTATGATCTAGGTTGGACTCTGATGCACATGCTTGGGAATATGTCGTGCAGCTGGGAATTGGGGAAACATTTAGTGTCTGCATCTAAGTGGAAAGCTGGAGTCTCTCATGGGACTCGGTGAAAAGAATTCAAGCTCTGTACCATAAAGCTCTTTGGAGTTTTATCTTTGCTCTATATCAGGAACACTCAATGCATGATTTTTACCATGACTTCTTGGTCTCTGCTAGCCAAGTGTGATTGTTCAAACAAAAGGACTGTACCCCACCATGCCATGAACCATGTGGGACATACCAGCACCTGCTTTGTGTGCAAGCTGGAGGGATGGTTGAAAAGAGCACAGGCTCTGGAGTCCGACTGATTGGGTTTGCACACTTACTCTCCCACTTGTTGGTGCATAAACATGGGCAAGTTAGCCTCTATGGGACTGAGTTTCCCCACCCGAAGAGCTTCTACTGTGTTGTAGAAGAGAGCATGTGAGATAAGGCAGATAATGGGAGCACAGGAAATGCTTAATAAACGCTGTGTTGTTTTTGTTGGTAGCGTTTAGAAACTCTTTGCATTATTTTTTGTTATGCTCACATTGCAGAGCTAGCCTCAGAAAGACATGCTTTTCCATGCAGAAATCTCAAATTCACAAGTTTATAAATTGTGAACAGCCTGGTGACATGATAAGGCACTGTGTTCCCCTGATGGCATATTTCTGAAGCACAGCATGCTCAAAATTTTATCTTCCCATGTTACATGCTTTTGCAGACAGCACAATATGGAACCAGTCAGGCTCCTAATTATGACAGCAGCCCAGAGCCAGAATCCAGTCATCCAGTTGACAAAGGACTTGGTACAGAGAATGGTGACCAGCTGTTCCCCATCTCCAGTGAGCAGCGAGTAAGAGGAAATGGGTTTAAGCTGCATGAAGGATTTGGGTTATTTATGGCAGAATTTCCTCACCGTGAAGGTTGCTCAACGTTAGGACTAGATTACAGAGAGAGGTGTAGAATTCCCTTCTGTGGAGATTCTGAAAACATGTTCTTGTTTGCGAGATGACTACAGATGCTGCCTTCCCACTGCGTTCTGTCTTGTCTCTCTCCCTTTCTACCCATCTGGTCCTTGAAACCAAATGAACCTTCTCTAAGACATTGAGGGTGGGGCTGCTATGTGGAGAAGGAAAAAGGGCTCACAGTTAACTGGTCAGAACATCATCCACTTTTTGACATTTTGATTGCAGGCTTTGGCATTTTGGGTGAGGACGCACAAACACAAATTCACTTAGTTAACCTAGGACTGAAAAGCCCACCTGGGCCAGGTGAAAAACAAAAATGGTCAGATTTACAACTTTGATGAACTTGGAGAACATGTGCCCCATCCTAAGGATGCAGACTTTACTCAGGTCAGCCATTTTTTTTTTTTTTTTTTCTGAGACGGAGTCTCGCTCTGTCACCCAGGCTGGAGTGCAGTGGTGCGATCTCAACTCACTGCAACTTCTGCCTCCCAAGTTCAAGCGATTCTCCTGCCTCAGCCTCCCAAGTAGCTGGGACTATAGGCACCCGCTACCACGCCCGGCTAATTTTTTGTATTTCTAGTAGAGATGGGGTTTCACCATGTTAGCCAATTCTTATCATAAGGACTGTGGGAATGCACACTGCTGCCAAGCTGATTTTCAAGAGCAGTATGAAATCTGGGGAGTTTTAAAATTCTGGCAACTAATTTTCTAAAAGCCAGTTATGTGTGTACCAAGGGGAATGTAGATCTGTGGGTCATAATTCCATGTGCAGGGTGCTTGTTTGTGACTTCTGATCTGTGAGGTCACCTTGGTCCATTGGCCCTGCTAGCAAGTATGGGAATGAGCATCTCTCCAAGTTCAGACACGTGTTTGAGGTGGCAGAATTTGTCTTTTAAAATGGAAAACCTCTATATTTATATTTATGAGCTGAACCTTAAGAAATTGACATTTTTGTGTATCAACAATAATCAAATATTGTCAATTCCATGTGCTTCAATCTCTTAAGTGGAACTTAAGAGAAACTAGAATATGAAATATAGACTGTGTTCTGTCCTGCAGCATCAAACATTTCTGCCTCCTCTGAGACGAAGAAAGCGCTCACTCACTGTTCCAGCACCCCACGTTATTTACTAGCAGACCATGCCTGGCAGATGGAGGTGACATCAGCCATTGCCTGAGTAACATCCATCTTCTCATTTGCACCAAGCAGCTTAAAGAGTCTGCCCTTCCTGGGACTAATGGCTTTAACATTGTTGAAGCTCCTTTTAGCAGCAGCATAGCCATTTGTGGAAATTTTCCAAATAATCATCTTTCTCTTCTTTTATCTTTCCTTCTATCCATTAGTTATAGGCTATCATTTTCTACAGATATCGTTAGTTTCTATAGATATCATTGCAGAACTCAACTGGACATAGCTGAGGATGAAACAATTGTTATCCTCAGGTAGGTGGACAGACTCCACCTCCAAAAGCCGTAAGATGGGTTTCATCCAGGATCCGCAACTTCAGTGATTCAGGTGTGAATTGGATTGCTTACTGATGGTGCATTCTCTTAAACAAAAAAGTGCATTGAGAGAGACACAGCTGGCAGACGACCTAATGGGAACCTGGAGGGGAGGTTCTACCTCGGATGCCACATCTTCCCTGCCACTCCCAGACCAAATCCTGGGGTTTGAAAAGGGGGTTGGTACCAAACCTTTGCCATGTTTGAGAGAAAGACAGGAGTAGAGCCTCACTTTTCTCACTGGCTTTCCCATGCATCCTAGGACTCAAACTCTGATGAAAGCATTTCTTTAGTTCCAAGAGCTCTCTGGATGAAATAGGGTAACGGGTTTCTTTTTATTTTCTTCATCTTTTTTAACTATTTAATGTTTACTTCATATTGATTTATAAACAACAACCTCTTTGTGAATTTCCTTCATAATGTAGAAAATTTATTTTGACCAAATGCATAATGCATTTTTATTGTCTTAACTGGAATTCCAACATTCCCTTCCCCCATTTCTTTGCTTTTAATGAAAAGTAGCAAATGAATAAAAACCATACAAAAAGAGAAAAAAAAACTGCAATCAGAGACTTAACCAAACAAAACTCCCCACTAAAACCAAACTTTCCAGAAACAATTTTCAAAGTTCCTATGAAATCAATCATCTGGAGGGATATTTTGAAGGGAAAAAAGTGCTCTGTAAAATGATTAGCTTAGTTTCTTCATGTGACCTAAAAAAGGGCAGGTAGATGTAATCTACTTCTCACCCCATTGATGGTGAATACTTTGAAAGTCATATTAATCATTTAGAAAGTATGTGACCACACATGAGACACTCCAGCTGCCTCTTTGTCTGGTCTCATAAGTGTGCACAGAATTATTTTGATGTGCCCAAGGCACCTAAACCCTACACGCTCTGTGTGGCTGACTGAGAAACTGCAGAGCAGATGTCTGAAGGGCTGATGTGCTCAGCCCTGGGCTGTGTCGTGAGGCACAGCCATCTCCAGCTAGCCTTGCTTTTATCCGACACTTACTAGACTTTCCCACTGACCACAGGTTCCCCGCAGCTTTGTGCCTCGGTTTGTAGATTGATGGCAATGCAAGGGGACTAAAAGTAAAGGAAGATAAATATCAAACTCTTAATCAAAGGAAGGAAGAAAAGGGAAAAGATTTATAAATTCAAAAATATTTTTTCATGTTTGCTGAGCATGGTAGCAGAGATACATGGAAACTCATGGCCTAGCAGTTGTGTAATGCTGATGGGTGGAGTAATCATCAGTATTATTATCAACAAGAACTTTTATTTACTCAGCACTTTCTGTATGTCAGGCACTGTCTAAATGCTTCTCATGCATCGATGCATTTAATTTTCACAGCTCTGTAAAGTAAGTACAGTTGACTCTTGAGCAACATGGATTTGAACTGTTTGGGATCACTAATAACAGATTTTCTTTTTTTTCACATCAATTTGTACTTTTATTTCTTATTCTTGAGGTTAGATTCTAAACCCTAAAGATATCCAAACTGTATTAGATTTACTTATCTATAGCCAGAGACAGCTTCTATCATGTTGTCCTTAGCAGCCAAGGTTATTAAAATGTCTTTTCTCCAGGAAGATCCAATAGGAAAAAAGAAAGAAACCTCTCTGATTAGGCTTCAACCATACCCCACCCTCCATCAAATTGACTGGATAGGCATAATGGAAACCAGAACATGTGGTTTCCAAAAAAGAAAAATCCTATGAGGGAGGGGAGGAGGGGAGAGGAAGGATTCAGCCAGTGCCTAGAGTCAAATTGAGTAATATCAATTTCACTCTCCTTCACACATCTTCAGGTTGTATGTTCATGGAGTAGTTTAGGAATAAATCCATGGTTTGTGGAGTACTAAAATACCTAGTTGTCTGCTTTATTACATTATGGCTTTCCCCAGCAGTTTCCAAGGCAAACTGGCAGGAGAATTTGGCTGGAACTACATGCAGGACTGCAGAGATTCCTCTCCACAGTTATAGAAGGAACTGTTCCAGGCCTGACTGTTCCAGAACTGGGTGCACCAGGTCTGAGTGTTCCAGGAGTGGTTGCTCCAGGACTGGATGTTCAGGCTGTGGTTGCTCCGGCTTGAATTGCTCCAGGTCTGGTTGCTCCAAATTGGAAGGTTTCCATTCGTGTTCACCAGGCATTCCTGGTGGTAGGAGGAGCAGAGGGGTAGGTAGGTGCTGAGGCCTGAGTCACACCATTGCTATTCTGTGGCCAGTTGTTTTTCTGCCACCTCTTAGATTTCATTCTCTGGTTCCGCAACCAGGTCTTCACCTGTTTGTAGCTAAGGTTCAGGATATTGGAAAGTTCTTGCATCTGTTGAAGGCTGAGGTATTTCTGTCTCTGAAATCTATCATTGAGTACACACAGCTGGGTGGAAGAGAACACAGTTCTGGTCTTCTGTTTCTTGACTGGGACCTTGTCTTCCTTCTTTTGTGGCGCTATTCTCTGCAGCAGTGGGTTGTTTGCCTTTGGGACTGGTGGGAGAATCAGGACTGTCCTGAATACGCAGATCCATGGAGGAAGGAAGAGGAGAGACAGTCTCAGTGTGAGGCATCTCAGCGGGAGACATTTGCAAGGATGGATAGTTTTCTTCAGGCCCACAAATGACAGGTATAGGTGAAGATTCTTTACAACTGGATGCTTTGAAGCAAGGCAGGTTTGGGGACAAGCTGGATCCACACTCATGTTATTACTGGGGAAGAGAAGAAAAAAATTTAAGAGCTGGACTGGAAAAAAGGCTAAGGCAGCATTAAGACTTTTCTGGAAGATCTTAGAGAAATATGACCTGCAGAAGTGAAAGTATCAAGAAGTTGGGATGAAGCGAGTCACCTCCACAACAACAGGAGGCAACCAGCTCAGTCCAGCAAAATGTCAATGACAGATTTTCTTCCACCTCTGCCACCCCTAAGACAGCAAAACCAACCCCTCCTCTTCCTCCTTCTCAGCCTACTCAACATGAAGACAAGGAAAAAAAAAATGTGATGATTTACTTTCACTTAATCAGTATTAAATATATTTTCCTTATGATTTACTTAATAACATTTTCTTTTCTCTAGATTACTTTATTATAAGAATACAGTATATAATGCATAGAACATATAAAATATGTGTTGATTGACTGTTTATGTTATAAGTAAGGCTTCCAGTTAACAGTAGGCTATTAGTAGTAAAGCTTTTAGGGAACCAAAAGTTATATGCAGATTTTTGACTACACAGGGGTCAGCACCCTTAACCCGTGCATTGTTCAAAGGTCAACTGTATTTTATGTTCTATAGTTGAGGAAACTGAGGCACAGCAAGATTAACTCACTTGTCCAGGGCCGCACAGCTAGTGAATAGTAAAGCAAGGATTGAAACCCAGGTTTTTAACAATGGTACTGACCTGCCTCTTTTGATAAGCATGCTAGAGAACATTTGGTTTATTTCCAAAAGTGTAGATGCATTTTGTAATCTTTTTCTTTTGTTAACAAATACCATTTAATTTTCCTCTCTAGCAAGGAGGTCCTTTTGAATCCTTCAAAAATTGAAATATTTTTATTTCATGATTTTTTTTTGCCAATACAAATGAGAAAATTTTCTCTCGAACCTGCCAGCATCTGAAGATAAAGAGAGGAGAACCTGGTGGTTTTTATCTTTCTCAAAAAGATAACGGAAAATATGACTCAGGTGGCTCTTGAGAGATGCTGTTCCCATTGCTGATGTTCAGTGTTTTATATCTGCTGCCTGGATATGACTTTGGAGAAAAGCATGCAAGGTGAAGTGTGCTTACAACTCTCTGCCAAGGTGAAAACCTCAATACTATAATAGGAGAGCTTGGATGAGGAAGGAGTGAGTTCAGAGATAACTTGACTCTATCTTGTGATAAATTCTGAAGTGGTCTGTTATGAAAGTCCCTTTCAGACCAGGGGTCAAAGTAGATTTTCCTTAATGTGAACCACAGTGATTTCACAGATACAGTGTAATGGAGAACCAGAAACACACATAGACTTGTTCCTGGATAGCTGAGCTTCTTAGACTTGACAAGCAGGCTTCTGCTTGACTAGCTGAAAACTCAGGCAAGTGTGAGCCTCATTCCCTTCTCTGAAAATGAGGCAATTGGACCAAACAGTGGAGCTGTTAAAAAAAAAAAAAAAAAAAAAAGCCAATTTGAACCTCACTCCAGGTCTAGTAAATCAGGCTCCTGGAGTAGAGTCCAGGTGTGTGTATTTTTCAAAGCTCCTTGGGTGTCATTAAGAACCCGTAGATGGCTACTTTCTAACCAGAATGTGTGCTAATGGTGTGCTCCACTTTTATTTCTCTGTCTCTTCAGACAACAAGCATTTGTTGAATGCTTACTGCGTGGTGGGCAGAACAACAGCCATTGTGTTGATGCCAGGAATTCTGCAGGAACAAGGTGCTCAGGGTCCTTGCCTTCAAGGAGCTTGAAGTTTAGTTTAGATGAAAAAAACAGGTACAAAAGTAAGAGAATTAGGCTGGGCATGGTGGCATACATCTGTAATCCCAGCTACTTGGGAGGCCGAGGCGGGAGGATTGCTTGACCCCAAGAGTTCAAGACCAGCCTGGACAACATAGTGAGACCCCCACTACTCCAATCTCTTTTTTTAAAAAAAAAGTTTAAGAGAATTTCAGATAAGCTACAAGCTATGAAGAAGATAGAACTGGGTTATGATGTGGAGCCGGGGAGGTGAGGGCTAGAGAAGGCATCTCTGAACGGAGACGTATGGGGGAGATGGAATCTCAGAGATGCGAAGGAGCCAACCAGGAGGAGAGTGTGCTTAGGACAAAGCTCAGGAGGCTGAAATGTGCAAGACATGCTTGAGTAAGAGGCAGTAAGCAAAGGCCAGAGTGGCTGGAACATAAAAAAGGAGCGGCAGGGAGGTAGGAGAGAGGAGCAGAGGTCAGATCTCAGTCCTTGACCATGGCTGTGCATTGGGACTTTATTCTGAGTGTGATTAGGAGCCATTGGAGGATGGAGATTGTTTGTTTTCAGAAATGAAAACCCTTTCGTTTGATTTTCTTGATTTTCATTTGAGTAAGACCATTTGGGCTGCTCTATACGATACCTGACAAGGTGGTTATAAAATTATTACTTGATATTTGACTAATTAGGCTTTATTTTCTTAACTTGGGATATAACTCACATACCATGAGGTTTACTCTTCTAAAATGTAAAACTCGGCTAGGTGCAGTGGTTCATGCCTGTAATTCCAACACTTTGGGAGCCCAGGAGTTTGATGCTTCAGTGAGCTAATGATTGAACCACTGTGCTCCAGCCTGGGCAACAGAGTGAGACCCTGTTTCTACAAAAATTTTTTAAAATTAAAAAATATTCCCCGGGTGTGGTGACATGTGTCTGTAGTCCCAGCAACTTGGGAGGCTAAGGTGGGAGGATCGCTTGAGCCCAGGAGTTTGAGGCTATGGTGAGCCATGACTGTGCCACTACACTCCAGTCTGGGCGATAGAGCAAGACCCTGTCTCTAAAATAAATAAATAAATGTACAACTCAGAGGTTTTTAGTATATTCACAAAGCTATGCAACCATCACTATTATCTGCTTTTAGAATTTAAGAATAAATTGCTTTAATTTGCAAAAAATTTGATGGTATAGGAAATCGTAGTACTGATCCTGGAGTAAATAAAAGAAAGCTTGACTGGGATGATGCAGAAAACACTCAGACTCTCACATTCCACACATCTAATGGAAATTTTGTGTGATGATGGACATGTTCTGTATTGCACTGTCCATACTGGGAGCCACCAGCCTCACGTGGCTGTTGAGCACTTGAAATGCAACTGGTACTATTGAGGAACTGGATCTTTTATTTTGTTAAATTTAAGTAGCCACATATGGATACCGTATTGAATAGCACAGCTCTGTGGCAGCTTACAAATTCACAGTCTTATCTGAGATCATTTTCCCCATCTCTCCTACCTCCCCAGTGTCTAAAATGATTGAAATGTTGAAGCATATTTATTGTATTTATACCTAATCCTCAGTACAAAGAAAAAGCTGGAGAGTTCCCACAAGGAATCTAGATGACAAGAGGCATAAAGGATGGATGGCAGATTCTAAGCATCTTCTGGGGTAGAATAGGATCTGAGTGGGAGCTAACCCGGTTGTCAACACATGGGTGACATCTGTATGCTCATGGAAGGCAAAGGCAAGTGATGACCTCAGCCCCAGCTTCACGACTTACGACGAATAAAAATAATTCCCAAAGCAGAATATTTTAAGAGGGCAATAAAGTAAGGTTATCTCTTCTGCTCCACTTGTGGGTTGCATGTGACAACAGTAACAAAATCACCCTTTCTAGGATTATGTCCCTGAACTATTTGTTAAGAAGTTTCAAAGCGCCATGAAAGACTGTAAACTCTCGTGGTTAAACTCATTAAGCCCTACCCTCCCCAAGTTCCATTTAAGCTGTTTCTGTTATTTAAAAAAAAAGAAAAAAAACTCCAGAGCCTTGCATTTTTGTCTAAAGGATTTGCTTTTCCATCCTTCATAAGCAGAAAAGTAGCCCAGGAGGAGCCTTAAACTTTATTAATATTGTAAAATATTCAGTGGTTTTTTTATTGTTCATTTCCTGTTTTATTATTTTTTTAACTACCATGTTTTGCAAATATGAGGCATACATGAAGGTAAACAAGTTTAAGATGTTTCTTGTCTTAAAACTTCCTATATTATTTTGGAGCCAAAATAAATTCTTGGTATTTATTATGTATGATGTTATAAAAAGATGAGATGGCCTTTAATGTGTAAGGCCTATGCATTAATATTTGCCTATAAAATATGGCATGTTCCAGAGAAGACCAGAAATACTCTCTTTTTACCTGACAGATGTAGAAGGAAAAAAGCAATCAGCGACCTCTAAAATTACAAGCTTTTAAGGTAAACACACAAATGTAGACTGAGATTCCATAGGTCAAAATATTTAAACGTTATTTGTTAAACTAACAAACCGTTAAATATAATGTTTTGGCCTCCTGTCTTCACGTCTGTGTCTTCATGTGACCTGGAAAGTTAGGTTCAAATTTAGAATTCTCGGCCTAGAGATTTACACTAAAAAGTAGCAAAGTAAGGGAGGCAGCCTGTCTACTGTCTAGGACTACAGAAGGGCTCTGTCTGGGTCTATGTTCCCGCATGAACAGCCATCCTCAGCCAGGCCTCCAGTCTAGGGTAGTGCACGTCTATGCCGTCCTCCACCCCAGGGAGGGTAGACCTGGGGCAGAGACATGTGCAGGCCTGGGATGCAGGCTCAGGCATTTGGGTAGGAAATGCTGGGATTGCCAATGAATGATCTAGAGAATTGAGCATCTTCTCTTGCTTCATAGGGAAGGACATGGCTGGAGCAGGGTCAGAGCAGGGGGCCTAAATCAGAAAGTCCAGGATATGAACCCCAGTTACCTGGTTCTAGGAGCCAGTGACCATTGAGTGCCTCTTTGTGTTTTTTGTTTTGTTTTTGTTTTTGTTTGCGACGGGGTCTTGCTGTGTGACTCAGCCCAGAGTGCAATGGAGAGATCATGGCCCACTACAGCCTCGACCTCCCACTTAAGTGATCCTCCTACCTCAGCCTCCCAATTAGCTGGAACTACAGGCAAGTGCCTCCATGACTAGCTATTTATTTTTTTATTTTTTTATTTTTTGTAGAGATGGAGAGTCACTGTGTTGGCCAGGCTGGTCTCAAACTTCTGGGTTCAAGTGATCCTCCTGCCACATCCTCCCAAAGTGTTGGGATTACAGGTGTGAGCCACTGTGCCTGGCCCAGTGCCTCTACTGAAAGAAACTCTGCTCCTTAACATTCCCCTGATAACATTTCACCAAGCCAGGACAGCAGAGCAGTCACTTATTAGAGAGCTAAAATGTCCTATATTGTTTTAGAGCAAAAATAAGTTACTGATATTTATTATGTATGAAGTTATGAAAAGATGAGATGGCCTTTAATGCATCCTTAAGATCTGGCTCTACAGGTGGTCTCTTTTACAGTCAGAAGTTTTCAGTTTGCTATTTCCAAGGTTTCTGAGTGCTTTTAAATTTTTTCAAGTTTTAATGAAATACAGTTCACATGCCATGCAATTTACCTATGTTGTTCTTAGTATATTCGCAATTTAGTATATTCTGACCATCACCACAATCAATTTTAGAATATTTTCATCACCCCAAAAAGAAACCCATGCTCATCAGCAAGCATTCCCGTTTTCCTCACCTCACCCCCAGCCCAGCACAAGCACTAATTGACTTTGTCTCTCTAGTTTGCCTCTTCCTCACTGAGGGCTTTCGTACTTTTAAAGTGGTTTCCCTATACATGTGTACATATTAAGTAGGCCCAGATAGAATAGCAAAATCTCAAAACATCCAGATATTTTGTTTTCTCAATAGATGTAGGTTAGTGCTTCTCAAACTTTAATGTGCAAGAGAATCACTCTGGGAACCTGGTTAAAATTCCCACTGATTCTGGGGGTCTTGGGTAGGGCCTGAAATTCTGAATTTCTCTCAAGGAGTGCTGCTGCTTGTCTAAAAGACACACTTTTTTTTCTTTCTTTCTTTTTTTTTTTTTTTTCAAGACAGGGTCTCACTGTGACTCCTAGGCTGGAGTGCAGTGGCACAATCTTGGCTCACTGCAGCCTCCGCATCCCAGGCTTAAGTGATCCTCCCACCCCAGCCTCCCAAGTAGCTAAGACTACAGGCACATGCCACCACGCCCGGCTACTTTTTATATTTTTTGTAGGGACAACAGGGTTTTACCATGTTGGCCAGGCTGGTCTCAAACTCCTGATCAAACTCAATGATCAAATGATCAAATGATCAAACTCAAATGATCTGCCTGCCTCGGCCTCCCAAAGTGCTGAGATTATAGGCATGAGCCACCACACCCAGCATGGAAGCCACATTTTAAAGAACAAGGAAGGACACAGGATGCTGAAGTCATTATTTTATCTAAAGCAGCCTCCATTTCAGACAATGAACTGGTTTAGTATGGCAGGGCCCCATTATAGCATAGAAAGCATGAGGGGAGTGGTGTGCATGCATGCGTGTGTGTGTGCGTGCATGGGCATGTGTGTGTGTGTCTGAGAGAGAGAGAGAGAGAGACAGAGACGGACAGTGGGCGGAGGCTCCGTGAACATGGACCTTTGTCTACCATTCTGAAATGAGGGCTGTGAGGACTTTGTACATTTCTTTTCTCCCTTCTGGCCTTCAACTCCATGCTCTTCCTGATTCACCATCCTCCTTGTAAAGCTGAGATACTGCAGGTTGTTCAACTTTGGTTCCCTTCTTTATCAAGGCTGCAAAACCATGTTCCCCTGACCATCGCTGATGCACCAGGGTCATTGGTTCTGGTCACACAGCACTTTCTGGAAACTGCATTCTTGTGAAAAGAAATGAGAACCACATTTCCCACACTTTAATATTTTTGACAAGCTCTGTTTCCTTGGGCATAGGAACCACAGTCCCTGTTTACAGAGCAGGAACCTGAAGCGCGTGGCCCTTGGTGACGGGGCTCAGTCAAAACCCAGGGCCTCCGGGTTTGCTCAGGGTGGGCATTGCACAGCCTGTGGCATTCAGTTGCCATCCACAGAAGAAGGACTCACTTTCTCTGGGTTTTATCACATTGTTTTTATTCCTGTGGTTTCTTGCTAAATAACTGTATCATCAGATCCCACATGGCAGCGCCAAGGCCAAACATGGAAACCAAGCTTTATTCATCTTCCAGGATGGGCCACGAGACTCCCTGAGTGCCCAGCTGTTATTTCAGATGTGAGGTGGGAGCACGGGGAGGCTCCGGTGGGGCTGCTGGGCTGCAGATGGCAGAGGCTGGGTTGTGTATAAAACCCCTGAGAACACGACATAAGCAGTTGAGCTTCATGGCAACATGTCTGTGACTTCTTCTTAAGATACATTTGAATCTGAAAAACAGTGCAAAATTACTTAGAAAAGACAAGAATGTGAATCCACTGGTGACCGTTTACAGCAGCACATCTCTGATTATGGCACCTCTTGGCTCCAGCACTTTCAAAGGCTCCCTATTACCCAAGTGCTAAACCCAGCGTCCTCCAGGGCTCTCCTCTCTGGCTTTAGCCTCCACTTCTAGCTCTGCTGCCTACAACTCCCTTTATAAATCCCTCACACCCCGGCTACTCTGTTGTGGACCATGTACTGTTTCAGGAACACGGTGCCTCGCAGCTTCCATGCCTCTCCTCTTGCTGTTCCTTTCTGCCGGAATGTCCCTCTTTCCCTTCTCTGTTAAAATTTGAGTCTTCCTTCCAGGGTGAATTCCTTTCCTCTCCCTTCATGATGCCTTTTTAAAAAATCTCTTTAAATTAATTAAGAGATGGGATCTCACTCTGTTGCCCAGGCTGGAGTGCAGTGGCATGATAATAGCTCACTGCAGCCCTGAACCCCTGGGCTCAAGAACTCCTTCCGCCTTCCAAAGACCTGGGATTATAGTCATGAGCCACCACATTCGGCTGTTTTTTGAATCTTTTTACCGTCTTTCTCTCCTCTGTGTTCTACTCCAACTGGACTTTCTTTTGACATTGTCTTGTGATTTACATTGCTAATAGAAATGCAAATACAATGACCATTTATTGACGCGTGCTGTGTGCCTGATGGGGTAGCATGTGATTTACATAAGTGACTCCATTTCCCCTTCCAAATGCCTTAGTAAAGAAGCTGGTGTTGTACCCACTGCAAGGTGAAGTTATAAGTTCAGACTTCCCCAGAGTTACCTAGCAGGTCTGGCATTGGTCCCAAGGCTGGTGATGACACCCAGACCCTCTTAGGCAGCAGTCCCCAGCCCTTTTGGCATCAGAGACCAGTTTCATGGAAGACAATTTTCCCATGGACTGGGCAGGTGGGGGGATGGTTTTAGGATGATTCAAGCACGTTGCCTTTATTGTGCACTTTATTTCTATTATTATTACATTGTAATATATTAATATAATGAAATAATTATACAACTCACCATAATGTAGAATCAGTGGGAGCCCTGAGCTTGTTTTCCTGCAACTAGATGATCCGATCTAAGGGTGATGGGAGACAGTGACAGATCATCAGGCATTAGATTCTCATAAGAAGTGCACAGCCTAGATCCCTCGCATGTGCAGTTCACAATAGGGTTCGTGCTCCTATGAGAATCTAACGGGGCCACTGATCTGACAGGGGTTGGAGTGCAAGTGGTAATGCTCGCTCACCCTCCACGCATCTCCTGCTGGTTCCTAATGGAACCAGTCCATGGCCCAGGGGTTGGGGACCTGCTCTTAGATTCTGTTCATATTCATTTATGTCAATCACAGCTGGCTGGAGCCAACAAAGGAAGTCTCCAGCTTGTGTACAAACGCCTGTGACTTCCAAATTATAGAGGACTTGGCTTTACCGGTGTGAGATGGGTTAGAGGACTGTCCCTCTGCCTCAGCACAGTGACCGTCATGAGTCATGCCTGTCCCCAGGTCATTCTTTATTTCTTCAGCAGTGTATCTCTGAGCTGTGGTCCTTGAGAGGCCTTAAAGGGTAAGCTTGAAGCTTTTGCAAAACATAGCAGAGAGATCTTGGGTCTTCAGGAAAATAACACAAGCAAACATCGTAAGCCCAAGAAATTCAAGCAGGTGGTGGCGGGGAACATGGTCAACACAGATGCTTATTTGGTCAGGTTAAGGAATGAGCAGGGTAGAGAGAGGTCCATGGGAATGGGGTCTCCATGCACCCCAGCAGAAGTGAGTAGGGAGCTAGAAAGGCTCTTGGGTGACAAGACTCATGTTAGAGCAAAAGTGAGCAGGGAGTAAGCAGGGAGTTAGAAGACCCTTGGGTGACAAGACTCATGCTCATGTCAACACTGGTCAGCTGGTGGGCTTGTTTGCTGTAGGATTCAGCTGTTGGATCTGCTGTGAGAATGGGTGGATGAGGAAGTGAAACGCAGCAAAACTGGATCTAGACAGGTAAAAAGCTAAGCTCAGCCAAAAGAATGGTCCGAAATAATATTTAGGGACCTAGAGAAATGCTCACAATGTAATAATGCTTTAAAATTTAAGATTTTCGATCTTAATCGCAATCACAATTTCGTTAAGATGCATACCACCACCTGCACTCACGATTACGCACAGTAAAGAGACCAGGAGGAATGTTCCAGAGGATTGTCTGAGGGGTGGGACAATGGCAGTTTTCATTTTATTTTTATATAGTTTTTTATATAGTTTTTTATATTTTTATATAGTTTTATATTTGAACTTCCATGATGTTCTCAAGTAAAATGTGTTAATCAGAAAAAAAAAATTGATAATCAGATAATCAGAAAAACAAACAAACAAAAATACTCAGAGCACAAAGCAAGCAGGGTCGGAGGCAGTCTGGGTGGGAAGGACCATTGTTCCCACCCAGCATGGTTTTCTTCTTAATGTTCTTTCATGTGTGTGCACCCAACTTCAAAGCTTTTCCTGAGTTTATTTTTGTGATGAATGGCTTTAAACTTCCTCAGCGACAGCCTCCCATTGGGGAACTACAGTTTGAAAATGTGACAGAAATTGATGGAGCTTCTCAAGAATTTCTGCTCTAGGCAAGACTTTAAGAGGAGCGTGGAGACAACAAGACTCTCTTGGCAAAATGTCCTCCCTCTTCCATTCTGTCCCCACTTAGTCTATTCCATCCCTGACTGATCACAGATATCCACTACCACATATCCACAGTCACCCCAGGAACTGGGAAGGATCAAGAAAGGAAAATCCTTCCCAAGCACTGTCTTTACCATCTTGGATTCCTTTAGAGCTCTGAAAAGCAAAGGGCTGGATTTAAGAAATGGGGAAGAGGCTGAGCACAGTAGCCTATAATCCCAGCATTTTGGGAGGCAGGAGGATTGCTTGAGGCCAGGAGTTCAAGAACATAGTAAGGCCCTGTCTCTACAAAATATTAAAGAAATATAGTTGATCATGGTGCCACAGAAGGGTGTCTTGAGAATTGAGCCCAGTCTGGGCTACAGAGTGAGACCCTGTCTCTATTTAGAAAAAAATGGAAGAAATGGGAGGGGTAGCATGAAGATACCGTTTTGCTTCAGCCTCCTTCTCCACGTACACATGCACCCGCTAACATAACTGTCCTGAAGGAAAATTCCAAGCTAAAAATTTTGTGGCCATTTAGCCCAAATAAACAAAGAGGGAAGTGGGAAAGCCCTTGTATGAAACCACCTTGACTTTGGTGACAAATTTGTCAGACTTCAGTTTTGTTTTTGTATGATTTACCTGTTTGCTTTTAAAATCTTGGTACATAAAAGATTATCACAGAAAAAACTTTATATGTGCCTGAATAACTTTCTTACATTTTTGGCAGTGCCTTTTAATGCTTCAGAAAATGTTTTTTGAAGGGAGGTAGGGATGGGTGAGGACATGCTGCCAAGTTAGAAGAGACTGAATCAACCCTCCCAAGTTCTGAATCCTGTACGTGTGTGTTGGGGTGAGGGGAAATTTCTGGATGAAAATGAGTAAACTGAAGTTTATAACACTCCTTCTCGAACATCATACAGCTCTTCCAAGTATCATTTCGATAAGTTAATATAAATGAATGAGAAACATCTGCCTGCCAAATCCCCCCACACATACAAGGGCTTAACAATTAAATGGAAAAATGTTCGGTTCAATGTGTTTCAGGTTTTAGCGGATCCAAGATGTTTTGAAAAACTGTTAAGTTCTTAAGACGTTTTGATTATTTAAAGGGCAGCTGGCTCTCCCACCCTCTTTAAAAATGGCAGTGGTTATTTCTGTTCTTTGTATCGATGCCAATGTCTCTTATTGTCTGTGGAAGAAATTCTCTAGCAGAAGTTCACATTCCTGGTCTCTGAAATGATGACTGCAAATTTCTGTCCTATCCAGATACAGGCTCGCTTCTAACCCTCTCCTTATGCTATGCCCAGATTTGGTTCCTAAGCAAATGCTGTGTCCTTCAAGTACAGAGGTTTTTTGTTTTTCTGCGTTTTTGAGATAGGGTCTCACTCTGTTGCCCATGCTGGAGTGCAGTGATACGATCATGGCTCACTGGAGCCTCCACCACCCAGGTTCAAATAATTCTCTCACCTCAACCTCCCAAATAGCTGGGACCACAGGTGTGTGCCACCATACCTGGCTAATATTTTTAATTTTTTGTAGAGACAGGTCTCACTATGTTTCCCAGGCTCTTCTCAGACTCCTGGCCTCAAGCGATCCCCCTACCTCAGCCTCCCAAAGAGCTGGGATTACAGGTGTGAGCTACTGCACCCAGCCCAGGCACAGGGTTTTAAGTGATGATGAGACAGTGTTTTTTTTAGTTACAAGACTCTTTTCTAGAGTCAAGAAGAACATTGTTGCCACCATGGGTCACTGTCTCACAATTTCAAGAATTTCTTCATTTGTAGTCCTGGTCCACCTTGAGGAAAAGGAAGAAAAGATATTAGATGTTTTCTAATTATTAGAGGATGAGCTGAAATATGATAGATTATCAAGAGGAAAACAGTTCAAATTGTGTAAAAGACTACAACTGAAATTCCACTGTAAAATGAAAGCCACATTGGGCTCAGTCCCCTTAACCCTCCCTCTTATCCTTGGATGCAGCAGAGGGATCCCGACAAATGCCCACTAAGCGGGTGACAGTGATGAGTGTGCAGTTCCCTCTCAAGCTCTCTGACTCCAAGAAGTCGTCCTTACATTTTATTGACTTTCAGTCTCACCATCCTGAAATTTTAATCACCTGAGTGCTGCTTAGACATCGGCTACATCACCCAACTTGTAATTCTATCTGGACTTGAGGATGAAAGAAGAAGCCCTCGTGCATTTTTGTTCCTTCTGTTTTCTCCTTCAAGGGACACTGTCAATCTTTCTTAGGCTTCCTGAGTAATCATCATTTAATTTTCTTTATAGGTTGGAAAGTCTTGATTCTCTTAAAAAAAAAAATGAGAGTAATTAAAAGTGATGGGCCAGGTTAGTAAATAGATTTGTGAATTCAGGACACCACCAGTCTCCCTCATGGTAGAAATGATGCAATTTCACCCCAGTGGCTTTTCAGTTCAGAACTGGGAATTAATGATATTTTCTCACCAAGTTTAAGAAATCAAAAGACAAAAGAATTAAAGCAGGGCTTCATCCCACTGTTTCAGAGCCAAAATTTGTTCTAGTCTCGCCAGAGTAAATCCAGTTGTGCTCCCATTTAAAACCCTCCCGTGGCTTTCTGCTCCTTCCAGCCTCAGTCTCAAGTCTGGGCTGGGTTTCACGTCTGCTCTTGAGGTCATCTCCTCTCTGTCTCTTTCACACATCTCCCAGCAGGCAGAGCTGCCTCCTGCTCGGGGCCTTTCACTAAGTGTTCTCTCTCTGACCCGCAGACCCTCAAAGAAGCAACGCCTCTCCTTATCCAGGGTTCAGCTCAAATGGCTCCTCTGTGGCAAGCATCCCCAGACACACATTGATCACTTTGTAACCCATTTCCTGCTTTAATTTCATCATAGCACTTATTGCTAAATGAAGTAGTCTTGCTAGCTGGGTGTGGTGGCTCATGCCTGAAATCCCAGCACCTTGGGAGGCCAAAGGAGGAGGACTGCTTGAAGTCAGGAGTTCAAGACCAGCCTGAGCAACATAGTGAGACTGTGTCTCTACTTAAAAATAGTATTTTAAAAATAGTCTTGTTTATTGTCAACCTTACATCACTGAAGCATACACAGTGAATGAATGTTCTATGTAGACATGGCCCCTGTTTGGAAAAACTTTGCTGTTTTCAACTTTTTTTTTTTTTTTAGACAGAGTCTCTCTCTGTCACCCAGGCTGGAGTGCAGTGGCACAATCTCGGCTCACTGTAACCTCCACCTCCCGGATTCAAGCGATTCTCTTGCCTCAATTTATAAAGTTCGGAGGCAAGTGATTTTTTCTAACATCTTTGTATTAGTTATCCATTGCTGCTGTAACAAATTACCACAAACTTAGTGGCTTAAAATGCAAATTTGTAATCTTTGAATGGGTTCTTCCTGCTGCACAAATAAAACCAATTCACTGAGGCAGTCCCAAGTAACAGGGACTACAGGCGCGTGCCACCACACCTGACTAATGTTTTGTGTTTTTAGTAGAGACAGGTTTCACCGTGTTGGCCAGGATGGTCTTGATCTTCTGACCTCATGATCTGCCTGCCTCGGCCTCCCGAAGTGCTGGGATTACAGGTGTGAGCCACAGTGCCCAGCCTTCAATTTTTTTGAAATGTTGGGCATTGCTTAGTTTGTACCTGGTGTGCTAACATGCTAGTTGGCGTCTTCTACTAGCTTGGAGGGAGTGTTTATTTTTCAGTGATTCCATCTCTGTGGTATGTGACGGCATGCTGCCAAAGCCCAGTCTTTCAGAAAGGGGTAGTGGAATCAAAACCTTAAGGGATAGGTTCTATTAGAAGAAGCACCAAATTTCTTAAGATTTGCCTTTCCTTGTCTCTAGGCTACAGATTTGAAATTCTGGCTGAATGTACACTGAGTATAAGAATCAGCTAACAAAGGCTGGGTGCGGTGTATCACCCCTGTAATCCCATCACTTTGGGAGGCCGAGGTGGGAGGATCACTTGAGGTCAGGAGTTTGAGACCAGCCTGGCCAATATGGTGAAACCCTATCTCTACTAAAAATACAAAAACTTATCGAGGCGTGGTGGTGCATGCTTGTAGTTCCGGCTACTGGGGAGGCTAAGGCAGGAGAATCGCTTGAACCTGGGAAGCAGAAGTTGCAGTGAGCTAAGATCACACCATTGCACTCCAGCCTGGGCATCACGGCAAGAATCCGTCTCAAAAAAAAAAAAAAAAAAAAAAAATTCAGCAAACAAGACAATGTAGAGTTCTAGTCCTTAATCTCCCTTCGGGGACACCACTCCAACCTTGGAAGGAATTTTTTGGAGAAGGCCCTGGTCTTCATAAGTGGCTATCAATCCACAGACCATAGACTGATTCCTGTCACCTTCCACAATCCCAAGCACCCAAAGATGTTCAGGCCTACCTTGAGAATGATCTCGGACAAGCATGTGACATGTGACAACTCTCAGAAGCTGATGAGAACGAGTATGCAGGCCTATCTAGGTCAAATGTAGATTATTCCAGATGTAGCTAAAAATGACAATTTCCTAGACAGGTTAGGTTAAAAAAAAAAAAAGTTTAGAATTTCCAGAAACCATTGATCTTAATGAGCTTCTCCCCTTTTAGTTTTTTTTTTTTTTTTTTTTTGAGACGGACTTTCGCTGTCTCCCCCAGGCTGGAGTGCAGTGGTGCGATCTCAGCTCACTGCAAGCTCCGCCTCCCGGGTTCATGCCATTCTCCTGCCTCAGCCTCCGGAGTAGCTGGGACTACAGGTGCCCACCACCACGCCTGGCTAATTTTTTGTATTTTTAGTGGAGACAGGGTTTCACCATGTTAGCCAGGATGGTCTCGATCTCCTGACCTCATGATCCACCCACCTTGGCCTCCCAAAGTGCTGGGATTACAGGCGTGAGCCACCACGCCCAGCCTTAATTTTTATTTTCAGAAAACATAACGACAGTTGTTCCCTGCAAAGGCCTGAGAAACCTGTTTCTAAGCCAGGATTCTGAGAGTAGTGCAAAAGCCCTTCTTAGGGAAACATGGTTTGGGTTTTTTTTGGTATTGTGATGCTCTGAGAAGTTAGGAAAGGCTTTCAAACTTCATTACTCCTTCTTAACTAATTTCGAATTTGTCATTCCAGTATTTATGTAAACCTCTCTCAAATCAAGGCAAGCAGTGCGGTAGCGTATTTCTTTCTGCATCATCAGTCAGTCAGTCATTTGATCAGGCTGCTGTCTCAGGGAGGCATGTCTTACCTGTGCCTTCCCTTTGGTACTTTCTAGGGTTGAGGTGCTTGTCTGGGCTCAGTTCCTGTGTTGCAGGATCCTCCATGGAATCTGCTCACTGTTCCCCTCTGGTTTGTCACCGGCATTTTAATCTATCGCCTGGATCACGTTACTTACTCTCTTAATGCCAGTTGAGATAACCTCTAATACTGAGGATTAAATCTGTGAGCCTTACTTTTGTGTTGAAAGACGCTTCACTGGGGTGTTCTTGATCCTAAAGCTACTCACAGTGAGGTCCATGGGCCGGCAACATGGCAACATCAACATCACCTGTGCTCCTGAGAAGTCTTTCCCCTGCCCCAGGTCAACTACATCAAAATCTGTTCATTAACAAGATGCCCAGGTCATTCGGATGCATATTACAATTGAGAAGTGCTTTCTAGAATCCTCACTGCTACCACTCCCACCATCATCATTGTCGTCAACAGCCATGTCCTACTGAGACATTTCTTTGCCTGCTCTGATCTGAGTACCTTGCACACACCATCAACACGATCTTGTTTCATCCTCCCAGGGTCTCTGTGTGCTATGTATTCTTATTATTCCCATTTGCAGGTGAGGAAGCTGAAGCTCAAGGAGATCAAGTCATTTATGTGAAATTATCCAGGTAGGGAGCATAGGTAGCCTGAGTTCAATCTGAGACACTTTGCCTCCAGCATCCGTTTCCCTCTCCCCTAGGCCTTCCCTCTTCCCTGCTGGCCAGGTCAGCTCACTCCATATTCATTTCATTTGCTTCCTTCTGGTCAGTCTGCAAAACTCCAAAAGCAAAGCCACTGTGGAGGGAAGGCTGCTTCTTGGTGTGTTTTGTAAAAGAGCTTTGAATCTTAACATTATCTTAAAATAAGACTGAGTTGTACCCTGTGTAGATTTTCTCTCTCTCAGCCCCAGAGAACAAGCTTTCTGCTGCTTCCAATTAAACTGGATGGCTTAGAGTTGCAGATTACCATCCCCCCCAGATGTGAACTCCTGGCTCTGTTGAAGTGGTGGAGTATCTTGGACTTGACCTCTGGAAGAAAATGTATATTTAAAGCTCTAATCTGGAAGAAAAAAAAAAACAAAAAAACATAGAGGAAGTAATACGACCTTGCAATGATACTGGTCTACAGTTTA
Organism: Pongo pygmaeus; assembly: GCF_028885625.2. NCBI lineage: Eukaryota > Metazoa > Chordata > Mammalia > Primates > Hominidae > Pongo > Pongo pygmaeus. The sequence goes on from NC_072384.2 coordinate 122,977,982, forward strand.
TCAAATTCTTTGAAGACCTCAAGGTCAGAATAGCTATAGCCTGTGTACTTGAGACCAAAAGTTAATTACAGGAAGGTGATATCTGGTGTCTGGAAGAGGTTGAGGTCCATGATTTTCAAATTGATTACTGAACTGCTCTGCTCTGAGAGGATGCTCCCTCCAGAGAAGGACTGGGGTGTGGGGCGGTTGTGGCAGGGCAGGGAGCAGCTGGCCTGAGATAGAGGTTTGGTGGACCCTTCTTCATTTTCAGCCAATTAGTACAGTACTTTCAATGAGTACTTTCAATCTTATATCATCTTATATAGTAGGCCCTAGGGTAACATTTTATTTAATGAGCCTTTCCTTCCTTGTAAAAAAAAAAAAAAATGTACATTAAAAAACAACAGAGCTAATCCTTCTCCATCCATTGCATTCTTTGCAGCTGAGGCTGTCGAGGCTCAGAAAGGCAAATTGACTTCCCCAAGGTCACACTTTGTTTTGACTGAAAGCTATTTCTTGTATTCCTCCTTTGAAAGCTCAAAAGCTGGGCTGGCTGCCAAGTCTGTTGGCCATTCGCTCCTCTGCTGTGTGGATCAGCCCTTATTATATCCAGTGGCATTGACGTGGGTATATTTCCTTTGCATTTAGGACTCCTTTGTATGTGTTTGGAAGGCAAAGCGCTGTTCAGGTGTTCATTGGCAGAGTTTAGTCAGTAAGTCATACATTCTCAATGTTCTTTTTCTTCCACCATGCAGTCAATCTGCATGCCTCCTCTTCTTCCCTGGTTTATTTAAACATTGAAGGCAGCCTTGCAAACAACACTTAATACTCCAATATCAGCAAGGTAGAGTAGCTCTTCTGCAACCACAAGGTTAAATGGCTGAAAAATCCCATTTTAGGAAAATGTGCATTTAAAGAACTTACAACCTAAAAGGGAATATGGAGTTGGGAGCCTGAGATAATAAGGAGCCCTAGGAAAACCCTTTTTTTAAAAAAACTTTCAGAAAAATAAACCAATAAATAAGAGCCTCTCATGAGGAATATCAGTTACATTTTGCAGCTACTAATGATGGGTATGTGGGTAATTTTCATTTTATCATTTCTTGTTTGTCAGACACTTCTTCATTTGCTGTGTAACAGATGAGATGCATGCTAAGAAACATTTTATTTCTCATTTTTTTTGATTCGGAGTCTTGCTCTGTTGCCCAGGCTGGAGTGCAGTGGCGTGATCTCTGCTCACTGCAACCTCCGCCCCTCCAGGTTTAAGCAATTCTCTGCCTCAGCCTCCAGAGTAGCTGGGATTACAGACGCGTGCCACCATGCCCGGCTAATTTGTTGTATTTTTAGTACAGACGGGGTTTCACCATCTTGGCCAGGCTAGTCTTGAACTCCTGACCTCGTGGTCCACCTGCCTCGGCCTCCCAAAGTGCTGGGATTACAGGCATGAGCCACCGCGCCTGGCTGAAGCATTTTATTTCTAAGAGTGGCTCTCCTCAAAGCCTGCCATCAAAGCCTGGGCCATCAGCTCTTTTGCTGGCTAGTCAGAAATGTAGAAGTAGAATTCTGGAACTTGGTTTCATTGGCCTCAGCTTTTGCTCCTCTCTTCTCTGCCGTTCTATTTTACCTACCATTTCTAACCACTATTTCTTCCTTTTCTAATTGTTCCCAGTAGGAACAACACACAACTGGAACTGAAATTCCTACTTTCCAAAGATGTATTGAAGTCACACACACTGAGATTTACTACAAAGGAAACTCATCCTTCTTCTAAAAAGACAAATAAGTGTTGTTTTATGTTTTAGTGCAGCATTATTTACAATAGCAAAGACTTGGAACAAACCCAAATGCCCATTAATGATAGACTGGATAAAGAAAATGTGATACATATACACCATGGAATACCATGTAGCCATAAAAAAGAATGAATTCGTGTCCTTTGCAGGGACATGGATGAAGCTGGAAGCCATCATTCTCAGCAAACTAACACAGGAACAGAAAACCAAACACCACATGTTCTCACTCATAAGTGGGAGTTGAACAATGAGAACACATGGACACAGGGAGAGGAACATCACACACCGGGGCCTGTCAGCGGGGTGGGGATAAGGAGAGGGAGAGTATCAGGGCAAATACCTAATGCATGCGGGGCTTAAAACCTAGATGATGGGTTGATGGGTGCAGCAAACCACCATGGCACATGTATACCTATGTAACAAACCTGCACAATCTGCACACATATCCTAGAATTTAAAGTAAAATTAAAAAATAAAATAAAAAAGACAAGTACATGTTGTTTTATTTAGGTACGTCTAAGCCCCCAAGAATTTAAAGGGAAGTATTGGCTCTCAAGCTATTTAATCATGTATACAGAGAAGTTATCTAAGAAATCCTTGGTGTGTCATCTATATATGCTGATATTTTAAACTTCACCTTTGGTTATTCTGTTCCTGAGAAGAGTTGGAGAATAGTTAGCTTTTCCCTCAAAAAGCAAATTCCTGAGAGATTGTAATAACACCTGTCTAAAGATATTAGTTAGTGATATGTAGCACTAAAGCAGTTTGCTGTCACTTTTGGCGGTCTTTTCAATTGTTTACTAGGATTAAGATATTGAACATGGTCTCAGGCCGATCTCTAGAGTAGGGAAATGATGGTTGCTGAATACTTATAATGTCATATAACACTTGGGTATCATGAAATGATACCAGCGAGGGTTTTGTTAGAGTTCGGCAAAATTTATCCCTGTAAAGCTTCGAGGCTGGAAAGATTACCAGGTGTATCTGGTAGCTGGTGGGCAAAAATAACTAACCTTTATGTAAAAAGGAGCTCTTTATAGGGTGTGCCTCAAGGTCAGGCCTATTGGATTGTATATTTGTAAACAGAACCTGCAGAGATTAGTCCTTACCTCAGGCAGTTCATGATTCCACTCTAGAGAGAGGCATTTGTCAGTTACTTGTCTCAGACCCTTGTCCTTGTTTTGCAAATGCAACCATGGTATCTTAGCAGAGAGGTGAAACTATACACTTCCTTATCTAATTCATTTGTGCATTATTGTCATTCCTGTTTAGGATGAATGTATTGCCATTCTCTTTCAATGGAATTCACTTGGAAGTAAAGTTTATCCCTGATGGGAGACCCCTTTTTAGATTACATGTACTTACCCCTGACCAGTAACTGTCTCCTGGTAGTCCTGTGCACTGCTCGGCTTGAGACTGAATTCTTATGCTTATCATGACTCCTTTGGATGAATCTAGATCCATTCCCAGAGAGCAGTGTCAACTTTCCCTCAGGGCTATGTGGGGGAGGTAGAGCTGCTGGAACAAAACTGGGAACCTCTTAGGGAGGTAAAAGAGAGGAATGCATACTTGATAGCCAATAGTGTCGAGTACAGTTATGTTCTTGCAGTTTCCAAGGTCATTTTTTTTATTTCTCAAGTATAAAAGTACTCTCAGCCTTTTTTAAGGCCTTAAATACAACAATGATCCTTTAAAAACTTATTCTCCCAAATTGTGCTCTTCTCCCCTCTCCCATAAGAGTTTCTTGAAGCAGACATCACACCTGGCTCTTCCAAATATGCTTAGCACTTAGCACAGAATGGGCATCATAGGTACAGAATGAATATTTACAGGATAAATACATAAACAAATATAACTTGTTCTCTGAAATCCCCCGGGATTCCAGAACCTCAGACTGTGTAGAGCAGAGCGAAACAAAAATCCAGATCTCCAAGAGTCTTGAGAAAAATCTCCCTGTAACAGTGTTGCATCTTTTTCTCTCCTGTTTTAGTGTTGGCATTTTACGCTGATTTTATTTTTATAAAGTTTGTGACTACCTTAAGTAGCATTAAAATTATCCTTTTTAGTTTCATGTAACAGGGTGACCATGTTTTTGTTTTTTAAGTTGTTAACATCCCGTAATATAAAGGTGTTTACCATATTTTTTACTAGATTGCTGATTTTCTGTTTTAATTCCCTAAGTCTTTCTTTTCTGCCCACTACCAGGATAAGTAGGAAGAAAAGGATGATAAAAAATGAGAATGCATTTTAACAGGTCTTGTGTGTACTTTCTGCTAAGCGTTTCTCACACCATCATTGTGATGGGTTAACTTCATTAGTCCCATTTAAAAGGTGAATTTGTAAGGTTTGGAGGCAAGTGATTTTTCTAACATCTTTGTATTAGTTATCCATTGCTGCTGTAACAAATTACCACAAACTTAGTGGCTTAAAATGCAAATTTGTAATCTCCCAATGGGTTCTTCCTGCTGCACAAATAAAGCCAATTCACCGAGGCAGTTGTATTGCAGTTGAGAAAGAGTATAATTAGTGCAGGGCCTGCTAGCCAAGTGGAAGACGAGAGTTTATTACTCTAATCAGCCTCTGGGTGGGGGTCACAGAGCCAGTGGAATCATGAGTCATGGGTCCAGATGGAGTCAGTTGGTCACCAGAATACAAAAGTCTGGAAAACATCTCAAAAGACAAATCTTAGGTTCTGCAATACTGATATTATACGACAATGATGATGATATAGATGTAGGAGCAATTGGGGAAGTCACACACCTGGTCAGTAAGTGAATTGTAGAAACGTAAGCTGGGGGACAGTAGCTGGTTGTCCTTTATGCCTACATCTTAGCAGAATTCAGGCCTCTCCCAAAATTCTAATCTTGTGGCCTTTCATCAGTCTTACAAAGGTGGTTTTCATCCCCCAACAGGGAGCAGACCAGTTTTCGGGAGGGACTATTACCATCCTTGCTTCAAAGTTAAACTAAACTAAAAGCCAAGGCAGGCAGATTACCTGAAGTCAGGAGTTGGACATAAACCTGGCCAACTTGGCAAAACCCCATCTCTCTAAAAATACAAAAATAAGCCAGGCGTGGTGGTGCACTTCTGTAGTCTCAGTTACTTGGGAGGCTGAGGCAGGAGAATCGCTTGAACCTGGGAGGCAGAGGTTGCAGTGAGCCAAGATAGTGCCATTGCACTCCAGCCTGGGTGACAGAGCGAGACTCTGTCTCAAAAAAACAAACAAACAAAAAATAAAAAATAAACAAAGTTAAACTAAACTAAATTCCTCCCATGGGTAGCCTGGCCTATGCCCAGGAGTGAGTGAATACAGCCAGCCTGTGAGGCTAGAAGCAAGATAGAGTCAGCCAGGCTAGACTTCTTCTCTTTCATAATCTTTGCAAATGCAGTTTCAGATTTATTCTCTTATAGGTCAGAAGTCCAAAGTGGATCTTATTTAGCCAAAATGAAGGTGTCAGCTAGGTGGTATTTCTTCTGGAGGCTGGAGGGAAGAATCTGACTCCTTGCTTTCTTCCAGCTCCTAGAGGCTGCTATCCAGATTCCTTGACTCAGGGCCACTCTCTGCATCATCAAAGCCAGCAGCTTAGCATCTTCAAATCATTCTCTAACTCTGACCATTCTGCCTCCTCCTTCCATTTCTAAAAAAAAATACTTGTGATTAGGTTGAGCCCACCCAGAAAATCCAGAATAATCTCCCCATCTCAAGATTATTAATTTGAGGCTGGGAAGGAGAGGGGATGAAGAGAGGTTGTTTAATGCATACAAATATACAGTTAGAAGAAATAAGTTAGTGTTGGATAGCACAACAGTGTGACTACAGTTAAGAATATGTTATTGTCAGGCTGGGCGCGGTGGCTCACGCCTGTAATCCCAGCACTTTGGGAGGCCGAGGTGGGCAGATCACCTGAGGTCGGGAGTTCGAGACCAGCCTGACCAACATGGAGAAACCCCATCTCTACTGAAAATACAAAATTAGCTGGGTGTGGTGGTGCATGCCTGTAATCCCAGCTACTCGGGAGGCTGAGGCAGAAGAATCACTTGAACCCAGGAGGTGGAGGTTGCAGTGAGCCAAGATCGTGCCATTGCAGTCCAGCCTGGGCAACAAGAGCAAAACTCTGTCTCAAAAAAAAAAAAAAAAAAAAGAATATCAAAATAGGTATAAAATATCTGAAATGTTCCCAGCACTAAGAAATGATAAATGTTTGAGGTGACAGACATCTGAAGTACCCTGACTGATCATTATGTGTTATATGTATGTATAAAAATATTACATGTACCTCATAAATGTGTACAATTATTATGTATCAATACAAATTTTAAAATAGAAAGATCATTAATTGCATATTTCAAACCTCTTTTGCCCTTTAAGGTAATATATTCAATTCTAGGATTTAGGAAATAGAAATCTTTGAGGGAAGCATTACTCTGCCTATTGCAGAGACCCATATAATGTCCTAACAGAATTGACTTTCTCCAGGTTTCTAGCTCTCTGCATATACAAGAAAAAAGTTTTTTGGCTTTTTTTTGTGTGCCTTCTCCTGGTACTTCTGTCTTGGATATTATTTAATTTTACAAAAAATTCACAGCCTCTGTGTTTGTTTGAATAAATTGAGGTTGAAAAGTGTTCAACCACAGTAATGATACCTTAATAACATAATGCGAGAGGAGACAGCATCTTGGCAATTGAGACCTGTGAGTTTTAGACAGAGATGTTTAAAACTTGACATATTGCATGAACTCACAGAGTCTTCTAACTTTTGTCTTTTAGGCTTATGTACAGAAGTACGTCGTGAAGAATTATTTCTACTATTACCTATTCCAATTTTCAGCTGCTTTGGGCCAAGAAGTGTTCTACATCACTTTTCTTCCATTCACTCACTGGAATATTGACCCTTATTTATCCAGAAGGTTGATCATCATATGGGTTGTAAGTATTATTACTACTCATGAACTGATGCTACTTCTAAAACAACTACTTCCTTTGATACTCAAGTACTTTGCAAATATGTTCTTTTTTTTTTTTTTTAACCACTTAGAGTTGAATTTGTTGCCTAATTTACTTTGGAAAAATTAGAAAGCAGTGGACACAACTTGTGTTCCCTGAACAGTAAGGGAATTGTAGAAAGGTAAGCTGGGGGACAGTGACTGGTTGTCCTTTAACGATGCCTACATCTTCGCAGAATTCAGGACTCTCCCAAAATTCTAATCTTGTGGCCTTTCATTAGTCTTACAAAGGTGGTTTTCATCCCCCAACAGGGAGAGGACCAGTTTTAGGGAGGGACTATTATCATCCTTAATTCAAAGTTAAACTAAACTAAAAGCCAAGGTGGGAGGATCACCTGAGGTCAGGTGCCTCCCTGGTTCAAGCAATTCTCCTGCCTCAGCCTCCTGAGTAGCTGGGACTACAGATGTGCACTACCACGCCCGGTTATTTTTGTGTTTTTAGTAGAGATGGGGTTTCGCCATGTTGGCCAGGCTTATCTCTTACTGCTGTGAACACAACTTGTTTTATTTGCAAAAACCAAACCTGTGATTTTGTGTACTTTGAGATATACTTTCCCAAGGGTAGATCAAACTAGGAGAGGGCATAAGTGATGACCAGAGAAGAAAGGACCTTTCTAAGGACCCATAGAGTGGTATGAAATATATCCTCCCAAGAGGCCTATTTTAGTAAAATTTGATCAGAACCTAAAATCAGAAGCTGTTGAGCAATACCTCCAAGCAGTATTAAGTGATTATACACATGGGAGAGGCCAAAACACATAAGGCAAAGCAGCTTCCTTGAGGGAACGTCTAGTGTAGCAGGAGCAGCTGCAAATACACAGAAACCATATGACAATCCCAGGTAGACAGGCAGAGCCTTTTTCTGCTGTTTCACTGGTAACCCTGGCATTTAATTTTGTTCAGGGCCAGATGAGTTCTGATTTTGTGTCTCATTGAAAGAGATGGTAGGCATTTGCAAGGCAGCAAGGCATACTCCAGATATGTAGGTTTGGTATCAAAGAGGCCTGAGCTCAAGTACAGTCCAGGCCCCATCTGTGTGCCCTTGTGCTGAGCCTTACCTTCCTCATTTGTAAAATTGTGTGAATAATGTGCCTCCCCAGAATCATCGTGGGAATATCTAGAGTGTGCACAGAGTTCTAGGCCTGGCATGTGGAGGACTCTGCAGGTTGCTATTTGAGCATGATAACGCATAGTGACTAGTGCATGAAGGCGAAGGAGTCTTGAAGATCAACCAATTCTAAGGTCAAAGGTTATTTAGCTGGTGGAGGGAACTTCCAGACAAGACTGTTTCCCTGACTCAAGTTTCTGCACTAGAAATAGAGGTTCAGAAGCACTTGGTTGGGTACAAAAGAGAATTTCAGCAAGTGACTTTCCTATGGTGAGCTTTATGTTTTCTCATTTGTAGAACAAGTAGAATGGACTTGATCAGGGGTCATAAATTCGAACATTCTCAGGGGCAGGGGACAGAAATAAAGCAGCAATGTCCTGGGTCAGGGTGAGGGGTGGCAAGGGCGGGGTATCCACACAAATCCTTCACCAGGTGGTGACAGAGGGACTAGGGAGCAACTGCCCCTGGCTCCACCTGGGACTCCCCATCCCTGTCTCCCAATAGCCCTCTTTTGAAATCTAGCTTCTGTCTTAAAGTATAATCTAAGAGTCTGCAAAAGCATGGGCATCTTGCAAACCATAAAGAGAACGTTAGTCCAGTTGTCCCTCCCCGTTTCTGAGGCCACTTCTGTGTCCACGGAGCAGGCAGGATGGGGGCAGGAGAGAGAGGATGGGAGTGGTCCTTCTGTTCTTAAGATCTGAAAACCCATGGAAAACCTATGGGCTTGAGTTTCTTTCCCACTGTCATTTATTTTCTAAGATGTGTGTGTGTGCGCGCGTGTGTGCATGTGTAAGGTATAAGTGTGTGTATATATATGTATGTGTGGGTATATAGGTGTGTGTGTATATATGTATATAGGTGTGTATATATGTGTATGTGTGTATATAGATGTGTGTATATCTGTGTGTGTATATGTGTATGTATGTATATATGTGTGTGTGCATAGGTGCATATATATGTTTATGTATATAGGTGTGTATATACATGTATGTGAGTGTATAGGTGTGTATGGGTGTGTATATGTGTGTATATAGGTGTGTGTATATATATGTGCATTTATATAGGTGTGTATATATGTGTATGTGTGTGTATAGGTGTGTATATATGTGTATAGGTGTATATATATGTGTGAATGTATGTATATAGGTGTGTATATATGCGTATGTGTGTGTATATAGGTGTGTATGTATGTTTATATGTGTATATAGGTGTATATATATATGTGTGTATAGTTGTGTGTGTGTTTATAGGTGTGTATATATGTGTGAGTGTATGTATACAGGTGTGTGTATATATGTGTGTGTGTGTTCTAAATCCCAAAACCTTAATAATTGTTGAGTGGGGCAGATGATGAGAAGTACATTACACGGGAATATCTTATAATGTGTTTGATCCACTCATGGCCAATTATCTCCCCCACTGAGGGTGGAAAACTTTCCCTGAGAGCTGGGAAGACCTTTAGACTCTACAGAAGGCTGTGGCTAGGGGACATTCTCATTGCCATTATTGGTGGTTATTTTATGCTTTGGATTCCTCACTTCAAAGCGTCAGAGTGCCTGTTTGAGGCAAAATGACAAGCTTTTGTCATAGAGTGAGGTAAATAAAATCTTGCCCAAGAAAGGAAGAAATAACCTCTGAATCTGCAGTTTGTCCCAAGGTTTGGCCACCTGTTACTTGACTTTTTAAAATCGGTGCATGGCCTGGTTCACCATTCCCCCTGTGCTGAGAGTTCTGTAGTTATTCTGTGTGGTCATTGTAAGGAAGTATGAGAAGCGTAAGGTAGTGTGAGAAGCATAAGGTAGTGTGTGCGTTCCTGCCAGTGCCTAGGGAGAGAGTGGCCTTGGAGGCCATTCCAAGGGGCGAGAGGGAGGGAGGGAAGGGGAGAGGGAGGTGCGGGTGTGCTTGCGTGTGTTTGTGCATCTGCGTGTGTATGCATGCATTTGTGTGTGTGTGTGTGTGTATACGTACGCATGTTGGGATTGGTGTGCTCTCTGATGGGCTACAGAGACAATAATGAGAGATATTTGGTTTGGCTCCAGAGTTGAAGGTAGATGAAAGGAAGGGCAAGTCCCGGAGGTTGGGGCGGAGTTGGGAGCCTGGGGTGGATAAGGGTTAGGTTCTGATACTTGGGCCAGCCAGAGCAATCAGCTTCCTGCTGAGGCAGCCTTTCTTCAGAAAAGGATATCCCTAAATTAGTGGCTGCTTCTTCAAAGGGGTAGGGATTATGTTAATTACATAAGGGACAGAGCTTGAAGTCTTGTAACTGAACATCTTATCTCACCCAAAACTCACTGGAAGGCAGCTTTGTTCAGGACTGCCAAAGCTTGGCACATTTTATATTAATTTGGGAATTGTCACTGGATGAAGCCCCTATATAGGTTTTATTGCTTTTAAAAATCTTTTGTTACATTAAGGGGGACTCACACTGTCTGAAGTAGCTTAGCAGAATTTATGGTTGTATCAAGTGCTCTGTCCTCACAATCATAATTACTCCTCACCTGTATTGTACATCTTTTGTTGCTTTTATAGGCATCTATGTTCATTATCTTATTTGAGCTTCATAACAATGGGCAGTATCATTTTTTAGATTGGAATATTAATATTTCAAATATTGATAAGCCATACCCTGTATTGAGCATTTAGTATATATGCCATTCACTGTCAGAGTGCCTTACGTATTTTACTTCACTTAATCCTACCAGCAATCCTGAGAAACAGTTATTACCAGCCCACTTTACAGATCCTGAAACTGAAATGTAGAAAGGTTAAATAACTTGCCCAAGATCACACTGGATTAAATGGCAAGGTGGATTTGATCCTGCGCCCAGGCCTTGTCTACCAGGGCAAGCTGCCATGGTTGTTTCTTAGAAGAACACAGCTAAGTAGCATAAGGAGAACAATATTTTTTAAAGATGCTAAAACTGGGGCTTCAAGCATTACAATGATTTGCCCAAAGTTTTCTTCTATTGCATATTTGCTTTGGTTTGTGTTCCAGCTGTGCCCTTATGGCATTTATTAACCCTGTGCTCTACTTAACTGTTTCTCATCTACCGTTCTTTTTTTTTTTTTTTTTTTGAGACGGAGTCTCGCTCTGTCACCCAGGCTGGAGTGCAGTGGCGCGATCTCGGCTCACTGCAAGCCCCACCTCCCAGGGTCACACCATTCTCCTGCCTCAGCCTCCCAAGTAGCTGGGACAACAGGCGCCCGCCACCACACCCAGCTAATTTTTTGTATTTTTTAGTAGAGCTGGGGTTTCACCATGTTAGCCAGGATGGTCTCGATCTCCTGACCTCGTGATCCGCCCACCTCAGCCTCCCAAAGTGCTGGGATTACAGGTGTGAGCCACCGCGCCCGGCCTCTTATCTACCCTTCTTAACCCATTTATGCCTAGTGTTCCATTATTGGAACATGAAGCTTGTGGGAGTTATTTATATCCTACTGCTCAAGGTCATCGCCAAGGTCTGATTTTTCACACACAAAAATTTGCAACCTCCAGCACAAATGGGTTAACAAACCTTAACAAACCCCACAGTATGGAATGAGCTTTTGTTAAATTAGCTGAAACACATCAATCAATTCACTACTTCTCTCCTCTGTCCTGTATCAAGGTGTTTAACCTATCTTTGGGCTCAAAAGAATTTTAGACATTGGGCCAAAAAAGGCAGCAAATGGATCTTCTGATTAGAATGCTTATAAAGAGATATTGAGGATGATGTTTCAGAAGGTGAGTCACTACCCCATGGCGTGATTATCTAATCTCTTCACTTTCATTTTGGCATGGTGACAGACCTAACAAAAAAATAAAAGCTTTAAAGTTATATTTCTGTATCTTTAAAAGGTTAGAGGCAACTTCACTGAACTTGGGAGGTATTGAGTTTTGTAACATGAAGCAAAATCTCACTCACTTTTTTGCTAAATTCCTCATTTTGTGAAATAGCAATGCAAACATTGATACTGTAACTGATCCTGGGAGTTTGGAAGCCTCATTTTCTCTGTTTTATTATGATATTTTACACAGATATTTCTTTCCACGGATACTTCATGGCATTCATAATGAGATGTAGAAAAAATGAGATAAACAGATAAAAAGTGAAAGTAAGGAGAGCACAGATACAATAGAAGATGAAAGCCCCGGCTTAAGTGAAATGTGGCATGCTGGTTCAAAGGTGAGCCACAGATTCATATTTGAGCTTTGTCTTGACCAACCAAAATGAAGTTATGCTATCCACTAGGAAATCATAAGCCTGTTTCTAAGAGAGCAAACCTTTTCCTGACTCATGAAATTGATAGTATTGTCAAGGCTAGTGATACATGTTGCTCAATTATTTTCTCAGAAATATCTGGTGTCAGTACCCGCTTATCATCTGTGTGAGAGTACTCATTCTGACTCCTTTTCCTGAACTGTGTTCTCATTTTTAAATCATTGCTAATTTAACCAAAGAAAAATGGTATTTCCATGTGCATATTCATTGCAGCACTATTCACAATAGCAAAGTCATGGAATTAACCTAAATGCCCATCAATAACAGACTGGATAAAGAAAAGTGGTACATATGCAGCCATAAAAGGGAATGAGATCATGTCCTTTGCCAGGACATGGATGGTTTTGGAAACCATTATCCTCAGCAAACTATCATAGGAACAGAAAACCGAACACTGCATGTTCTCACTTATACGTGGGAACTGACTAATGAGAACACACAGACACATGAGGGGGAACAACACACACTGGGAACCTGTTAGGGGTTGGTGGGAGGGAGAGCATCAGGAAGAATAGCTAATGGATACTGGGCTTAATACCTAGGTGATGGGGATCTGTGCAGCAAACCACAATGGCACATGTCTACCTATGCAACAAACCTGCACATCCTGCGCATGTACCCCGACCTTAAAATAAAAATTGAAAAAAAAAAAAGAAATCTCAGTTAACTTCCAGTTCATACATAATTAGTGAAGATGAAAACATTTTTCATACTTTTATTAATCATTTGTATTAACTTGTATGAATTGTCAGTCTGCCTTGTATTTTTCTAAAAGGGGCTTTCATTTTTTATTGATTTCCACCAGTTGTTAACATAGAATGATAGTGAATTTTCTGTGTCTCAGAGGCAGTGTATCTTTATATGTAACATGTTTAGAAGTTCAAGACTTTGAGAAGCGGTATTTAATTCTATGGTATCATCAATAGTGACCTAGGAAAATCCTTTAAAATGGAATTTGAATGCTTTTATACTGAGTGCTCACTTTAGGCACAGACCTCACCATTCCCATTATATCTTACCCTTTATGACCTCCCTGGTCCTTTACAGGCCATTTACTGTGGGACTCCTGTCCTCGGGCACTTAATGTTTCTGGTGTGTAGTTTCCCTGCATAAAAGAGCTTACTGGGGGGTGACCAGCCCTTAGAAAACCTGGTACATGCTGCCTGAACTCCAATAAAGTTAAAATTTGTTTCTGAGTTTCTTCTTGATTTTTTTCCCCATTTGTAAGATTTGTTTTTTCACCTAACATCAAAAGATATATTTCCCACCATTCTAACATAGCATGGTTATTTTTAGGTAAGTGTTATCGTAACTGAACTGTTATTATGGCTTTTCTGATTATGTTGAAGCTCTGGTTGTCCCTGAGAGTTTCCAGACAGGGTTAATCTGTCTTCTAATAATTATTGGCTTTTGATCATCTCCCAGATTGGAAGCAAGGAGTGTCTGTGTGAGAAGAGGGTGGGGCTGCTTCTACTTCACCAGCAGCTTTGAGGTTTGGTTAGAAGTTTCTGGTCCTATAATACCATGAAAGGAGCACCAGGCTGATGTAATATAGGTAGTGTTTCTTAGCTTTCAGAAACAGAGACCCACTCAAGCTAGCTCAGGAAAGTAGGAATTTGCTGTAAAGTGCTGGAAAATCTAAGAACCAGAAGCTCACAGGAACAAATGCTAGTGAACAGTTTGGCTGTCTGCTATAATTCAACTGTGATTTTCCTGATATCTTCTTCTTTATCTCCTTCTGTTGGCTGGTAACTTTCTCAACTGTCTTTTATTTGATTAATTGATTGATTGATTGATTGGAGACGGTCTTGCTCTGCTACCCAGGCTTGAGTATAGTGGCACAATCATAGCTCACTGCAGTTTTGAATTCCTTGGCTAAAGTGATCCTACCACCTCAGCCTCCCAAGTAGCTGGAACTACAGCCATGTAGCACCACACCTGGCTTAGTTGGGGTCTCACTATGTTGGCCAGACTGGTCTCGAACTCTGACCTCAAGCAATCCTTCCACCTTGGCCTCCCAAAGTGCTGAGATTATAGGCATGGGCCACCCCTCAACTGTCTTTCAGTTTAGACAGCCAGGCATAGCCCCTGCTGTAGCCTGGTAGCAAAAATCCATTCATCTCTGGCCAATGCATAGATTGGCTGTACTTGGTCCAAACAGCTGTATTGGGTAAGGATGGACAACTAACCAGGGCCACAGAGCCATGGGCCAGGTTCTGGAACATCAGGAGATCTGGACTGCAATCCTAGCAGTAAAACCTTCTTCAAGGAACTTGGAGATTCTGCCCTGCAGATTTCCTAGCTTCAGAGCGAAAGGACCCAGCTAGAGGGTCCTCGGAGGCTTGTGATGTCATGACTCTTCATTATATGTTTGTTATGTGACACTTAAAAGAGGTTTATGCATGGTATAGAGGAAAGGGAAAAGAAGGAAAGTTGGGTGGGACAACATTAAAAAAAAATAGAATAGAAGATATTTCATCTCTTGTGCAGACTGAATGCTAATATGGCTTTACTTATTTTGTCTTGTGTTTTGAATCGCCTCAGTATGAGACAGTACACTTGAAATGCATATCAAATCCATTGCTAAATAATTGTTAGCTTGTCTGCTGTTTTGTATTCAACATGACTGAAGGAATGCTTTAAAGGAAAGTGCATAATTGCTTGGCAAATATAAATTTCATTTTTTTTGTAGAGCCAAAGTCCTGGTGATAAGGAAGCCTTAAAAGTGGAAGATTCCTCTTAGCAGGTTCTTCTGTTCCTATCCTTCTAAGACAAATTATGTTAAAGAGCTCAAGTTTAAAATGGTAGTTTTTCCATATCTTTCACATTCTGATTATCAGCAGCTAGCTAGCTGATACTTACAGTAAAAACTACACTGAAAATTTACATTTAAATTGGACATACTATTTAGATAGTGTTGAACTGCTATAGAGTTTAGGGTATTATTTTATGCAACAGTCATAAATTGGTTAAGAGGTAAACGTTTTGTGATAATGTGTCAAAACGGACTAGTGTGTTTTGGGATGTGGGCAGGCTGCCATCTGGCTGTCTCATAAGGGAGTCTGTCACCTGGTTAAAGACAAGAGGAAAAAAGGTTGTCCCATCCCTATAATTCACAATCCTTAGACTGGGGTCAGTCTTAGTGCCAAAAGATGACTTTAAATGTGATTATCTCTTAATCCTCTGTTTAAACCAGTACCCCTACACTTCAAAAGATTGCCCTGCTTGTTAAGTTGGTTCTTGCTTGAGATTAATGAGTCTTTAAAAGTATTCAACAATGGCCAGACTGTCACCCTCACTAACTTGAATTGAACGGAATAGAATTAGGCGTCAGAGATTCTGCCTAGTCCCTCTGAAGTGGAATCTGTAATTTAGCCTTAGTTAAATATTAAGTAAATGTCTCTAGGGGGTTTATTATAAAAACTGCATTGGTTTGGTTTTGAAACACAATAAGGAAAAGGTTTGGTTTTAGTGTAGGTTTAAAAAAAAAAAAAAAAAACCTCTTAAAACTGGACTTGTGGTGAACAAATAAGTTTAGATCTCTCTAATTATCAACCATCATTACCAGAAAAATGATTCTCTTTTTTTATGATGATGACTGGAAAACATGCCCACATTCTTCTGTCCCTCTCTCCTTCCTTCCTGCTGCCCTTTCCCCACACCCGCTAAGACTACAATGCTGTTGGTGGAGTAGAATTGTACCTGTCCCAGATAGAGCCCATTGTTCCCCTCGCCCCCGGGACCATTTCTGATGCTTCATTTACTGTATCGATGGGTGATGGCTTTAAGGTTTTGTCAGGTAGAAAATTGTTTGGATCATCAGGATCCTGGAGGCAGGAAAATTTTAAAGATGAAATTGGGTTGGATCTGCTAAAATGATGCAAAAAACTAAATACTTCATACAGAGTTTTATTGTGGAGTTAATCCTTCTTCCCTTCTTTTGGTCTTATGCTAGCTGTTAATGTCTTACCGAGAAAAAACAAATAGTCATTGCCAAGTTACATTTAGGCCCCAAACCAAGGAGCATCCTGATAGGGCAGAGGGTAAGGAACTCAGTTTCTCTCTTGCTGTGGCTAAACCTGATTCCTCCTTTACTGCCTGCAGGCGAATTGGTCCCCATAGAGGCTTCTTTACAAAGGGACTGTTCCAGACTAGATTTTGTTCCAGGTTCTCTCCTACTCATTTGTAAAACAAGAGGAAAGATAATGAACCAATTTGTAGGCCATGGAGGACTTTCAGATAAAATTTTCAAACAAAATCTTAATTTTCTCTCTCTCTTTTTTAAACCAGTCAATCCCATTTGCAAAGCTGCCGTCTTGAATTGTTATGGTTCTCATGGAAGCTGTTCGCTGCCCCTCCGCTACGTGTACAAGTACTTTACATGCAAGAACCCATTTTACAGATAAGTACAGCTGAAGTCCAAACAGATGAAGTGGCTTGCTCAAAGGGACACAACCAGTAAATAGAATAGGTAGTGTTCATCCCTGGCGCTCTCTCTAAACCCCATCCATTCTTTTCCACTGCGCCATGTTGCCTCAGATGGCGAAACTTTACTCTTCTCCCCAGTCCAATTATTCCGAAATGTGCTTTGCCTGTTTGGTTGGAAAGGCTCTGTTTAGCATAACAATCTCATTTGCAAGTGCCTATATCTACAGCAGCCATATGTCACAGATTTTCTGGATATTTTCCTTCCAGTTCTCCGTGCCTTGGTACTGGTGCATCCCCTTCCCACCCCCGCATTTGTCAGACTGAGTGTCCCAGATTTTTCACACGTACTCGAAAGGCCAGAGCATCATAGGGACCTAGCAGGGCGGAGAAAGGCTTTGGTACTTTTGTTTCCTAGCTGGAGGCCTGCAGAGGGCTGCCTGCAGATCCTGTGGGCTTGTCATTCCTGGGCCCATGTTCTACTTCCTTATCCTATTCTGCAAAGCAGCCAAGTGGAAAAGAAGGAGTGAGGGAAAGAGCAGGCCCTTTGTCCCTGTTAGGAGCTAGGGATTTGACCTAAGGGGACTGGGTATTTTTCTTGTCAATTCCTCCCCCTACACGAATTTCCCAGGCTTCTTGCCTCTGCCTGCCTTCATCTTCCCCACACCCCAGGCCTGTCCAGCTCCCGTGTGAGTGACAAGGAGCCTCCAACTCCTCACCAGCTCTCTCGTCGCATTTGAGGATTAGCAAGTGTTCCCCATGCTGGGAAGGGGAAGGAGAGGCTTTCCTTGCTTAAGTGCTCTGTCTGTTCACAGCTAAAGAGGCCACAGTTTATTTTGGCCTCTGGGATTTTCTGAAAGCTTGAGAACTGCAAAACAAATGCAGTCTTTAACTTAACTGCTGTTATTGCTTCTCTTCCCATTCCTATCACCAGCACAGGGAGTGGGGGGGCTTCCCAGGGAGCCCTCTCTAGTTAGAGGGCCCGGCCTCAGGGAACTGGCCTTGACCTCCATTCCTCTCTTGTGGGTTTGGCTTCCACAAGATGCCTCTCAGGCTGTTTTGGTGTAGTGGCCTCGATGGGCTGCACGGTGGCAGGGAGGTGCTGCGTTTGCTATGCGGAAGCTGGGCCTTAGCCAGGCGAGGCTACCTCTGGGAAACTGAGGCTTTCTGAATTTGACTCCGTGGGTGCCAGCCCCTCTCTCTGGACATCTGCCCTCCCCCAGCATTCCTGACCATCTCCTGGTGCCTGAGGCCCTGGCCCCAGTGGTCTCCTTGCTTGTGTACCCTTGTTTTTATTATTATTATCATCATCGTTATTATTATTATTATTATTCCATCCTCCGTGAGGTGAAATGAAGGGTCTTGAATAAATAATTTGCAAAGAGCCACAGTATGGCAGCTTATGAATAAATAACATTATAGAATTTGTAAACATGAGCCACATGTGGCTGTGTGGCCATAGTTTGGCTATTCATTCAATGAGTATGGACTCTTTGCCAGCTTTCAAGATATTCACTCTCTGTGTGGCAAGAGCCATCATTTACAAGTCCTGACTACATGCTAGATGCGGGGCTGTGGCCTTTATAAACATCCTTGAGCGAAGTGTAGGCACTACTATTATGACTCTCATTTTAAGGGGAGGAAACCATGTGAGAAGGCCAGCCAAGCTGACATGGCCAGAGGTGTAGAGCCTGGATTCGCACCAGTAACTATCTGATTCCAGAATCCTGGCTATGAACTTCTGTACTCTGCTCTAACCTTTTTCCTTAATTATGGTATATATTAAGGCTTTTTTTTGTCTGTATTAAACATGTTCCAATAAGTTTCATTTTTCATTTTGCAGATAGTAAACCACATTAATTAAAAATTTTAAATTTTTAAAAATTATTTTTTTTTCTTAAATCCTACTGTTTGATTTAAGAGTAATTCACCTTTTCCTTCCATCTGTCTCTCTGTCCTTTGTTGTGTTTGATCTCAGCATACAGTTTATATCGTGCTTAGGATAAGTGGTTTGACGTAAGATTAGAAATGACTTAAAACTCATGATGAATGTGTGAGAAACGGGATGGACATTGGAGAAGACTCATGAGTCTTTTAACCTAAAAGGAATAATTGAATCAAAGGATGGTTTGTTCCTCTTAAGAATTAGGAGACCTGGTTTATAATCCAAGTGAAAATTGCTCAGCCTCTATTTATTTTACCTAGCCCATGTTTTTCTAGTAAGGTAGAATGAGAAATCCAAAGGGAGGACATAGCCAGGTTGGGATGCGCTTATAACCCGCTGGATGTTACAAGTGTGCAATGAATTGTAGTTCAGCCTTTACTAATAACTAACAAACTGACGTTTCTCTGGGCCTCAGTTCAACCATCTGTGAAATGTGAAGTTGAACAAAATGACCACAGGGCCCCTCTCATTTGGAAAGTTTTATGATGATAAAAATACTGGTGGTGATGCATCTTATAGGATAGTCTTTTTCATCATACGCCATGGCTTCAACCATGCATCTGCTGTATGTTGTGCCAAACCCCTGTTAACCTCAGTAGAGAAGACACCAGGTTCAAGAGGCCAAAGAAGAGACCCGGAGTGAGCAAACGAGACATGGGGTTTTATTAGGGGCTTGCATAGGAGAGACAGTCCAGCGGCAGTGCGCTGGCAACATATCCGTCCTCCTCCTGTCCGGTGGTGGCAGGCTGGACAACATAACCGCGCGGCCCAGTGGCGGTGGGCTGGACAGAAAATCTGCAACCACTTGCAAATAGCATGCAGTTTATATAGCATTTCACTTAACACCCACCTCCCTTCCACCAATAAAGAAGAGCTCCGCTTGGCAACCTTCATTTAACTCAACTCAGGGCCTCAATCCCCTATACAACCCATACTCCACAGGACAGGAGTGGGGCTCAGGTGTTTATCATAGAGAATAAATGAATCTGCACATTGGCCACTCCTGGATTCCCTGGCTCAGAAGATACATTCAGGTGCATCAGCCTTACAGGGTCATTCTAAATGTGTGCCTAAATTATTGCTATCAGGTGCGTTTACCTTGCACCCTGTAAAATCTCTCCTGGGTGACCCCCACACAACTGACTGGGTTGGTTTCTACCAATTTTCCTGTGGTCCCCCATGATAGGGAGAGGACGCAATCATTAATGGTCCTCTGTGAGAGGGGTCCTTAGGGACAGGGGTCCCCTAACCCTGGGCCATGGACTGGTACTGTAGCCTGTTAGGAACCAGGTCACACAGCAGGAGGTGAGTAGCGGGTGAGCGAGCGTTGCTGCCTGAGCTCCATTTCCTGTCAAATCAGCAGTGGCATTAGATTCTCTTAGGAGCACGGACCCTATTGTGAACTGTGCATGCAACGGATCGAGGTTGTGCACTCCTTATGAGACTCTAACTGATTGATGTCTGATGATCTGAGGTGTAACGGTTTTATCCTAAAAGCATCTTTCCCCAGCCCCTATCTGCAGAAAAATTGTCTTCCATAAAACTGATCCCAGTGCTAAATAGGCTGGGAACTGCTGCTTGAGATACTGGTTGAACCTATCCTAAGTTTGAGTCACTAGGAATCATGTGGCCTTACAAATACAAGCCCAAAGGGTATGGAATTCCATGTGAGTTCAGGGCTCCCCTAGTCCAGGCACAAAGGCATGAAGAACATCAAACATGCAAGCCTTACTCTCAGCCTAGGTGTGTGTGTGTGTGTGTGTGTGTGTGTGTGTACAAACATAGACACACATATAAATACATTATATGTATAATATATATTGTGTATATATATTATATACATTATAATATACATATTATATATAATAATACATATATAATATACATATATAATATTATATATAATAATACATATATAATATACATATATAATATAATATAATAATATAATGTATAATATACATAATAATATAATGTATAATATACATTATAATATAATGTATATTAGCATATAGTCAGATTTAATAGAAACAGATGTTAGGTTTTTGTTCCTTTTAAAATTAAATTTCCTCTGGCATTCACAGACACTGAAATCAGAGGGGGAAAAATGTTTTGTTCAATTTGAAAATGCTTTTCAAATACATAGCAATTTGATTCTGGGGGTTGGGGAACGACATTCTGAAGGTTTTCCAAAAAAACTGTAACTTGGAAATTAGCAAGTTGTGAGCAGCAGTAAGCTTGCTTCCTTTTAAATTAATACTGGTGAGACAAACAAAGGCTAAATGAGTAAAATAAGAGAGTTGATTTATTTTATTAGGCCATAATTGAGGATCTAGACAAAGGAGAACATTAAACCTTGTATTTACTACAAATTCTACAAGTAATTTCACACCTGTAACACTACTACCAGCAGGATGAGCCCATCCAAGCCCACCCTCAAGGGTTTCTTAAAAAAATTCTGCAAAGTAAAGAGGTTGAACAATTTTCAATGTTTGTCTACATAACTGGAAAAAATATTTAGCATGAAGGAATAGACACAAGGTGATGGACTAAAAGTCTCCATTTTTTTCTGTAGCCAGCAAGGACTGTATGTTGGCTGTTAATTAGAATGTATTAAGAAAAAAAAAAAGATCAGGGCTCATTGACTTGGGTAAGCATTTTAAACAAGCTAAAGGTTGTTACAGGACTTTGTCTTTTTGGAGGCTGAAATTAGAAATTTAAACCTAAATTTATACCATAGAAAGCTTTTAGAATGTATGTTAGAGACTGAGCTTTTTTAAAAAAAAAAAGTCTTCTAATCTACAAAGAATGGTTGACTATTTGTCCTACAGGGCAATCAAACGGGCGTGTCTTTAACACTGAAAGGATTAAATTATTAAAACTCTGTAGGCCGGGTGTGGTGGCTAACACCTGTAATCTCAGCACTTTGGGAGGCCGAGGCAGGTGGATCACCTGAGGTCAGGAGTTCAAGACCAGCCTGACCAACATGGAGAAACCCCATCTCTACTAAAAATACAAAATTAGCTGGGCATGGCGGCGCATGCCTGTAATCCCAGCTACTCAGGAGGCTGAGGCAGGAGAATCACTTGAACCCGGGAGATGGAGGTTGCAGTGAGCCGAGATCATGCCATTGCACTCCAGCCTGGGCAACAAAAGCAAAACTCTGTCTCAAAAATAATTAATAAAATAAAAAATAAAACTCTGTGAAAGCCTGAGTTGCAGAAAACCAGCTGCCTGTCTTTGTTTAAAACATTTTAGCTACCTAAAAGGATGTGTTTAAGGATGTGCTCATCTATATCTAGCCCTTGTGGATGTTAATTTTGAGTAAGTTTCTATATTCATGAGAAACATATTTTTATAAATTTTTGTGTAGAAGATACAAAACCACCTAGAACCTTTTTAGTATGTCACCTTTAAGATTAAAATATAAAGAGTCATGCATGAGATGGACACTGGTTCAGGAAGTATACCTGGTAAGTGGAACAGGGGTTTTCCGAGTGAGATCATTCTAAAAGCTAAGGGGAACAGGCACTCAAATCAAAACCCAGGCAATGACAAATACTCTTATGGGGTCACTTGGACATTTATCAGCCTTTGCAATCTAAAATTCCAAGATTATGTACATTTATTATTTTGTTTGA
Source organism: Pongo pygmaeus (assembly GCF_028885625.2). Taxonomy (NCBI): domain Eukaryota; kingdom Metazoa; phylum Chordata; class Mammalia; order Primates; family Hominidae; genus Pongo; species Pongo pygmaeus. Next base: position 123,000,139 of record NC_072384.2, read on the forward strand.
GTTCTTTTTGAGACAGGTCTTGCTCTGTTGCCTAGGCTAGAGTGCAGTGGTGCAATCACAGGTCACTGCAAGCTAGACTTCCTAGACTTAAGTGATCCTCCAACCTCAGTCTACCAAGTATCTGGGACCATAGGTACAAGCCAACACACCTGGCTAATTTTTGTTTGTTTGTTTGTTTTGTTTTGTTTTGTTTTGTTTTGTAAAGGCAAGGTCTCACTATGTTACCCAGGCTGGTCTCTAACTCCTGGGCTCAAGAGATACTTTCATCTTGGCCTCTCACAGTCCTGAGATTACAGGGATGAGCCACTGCACCCAGCAGTTATGTGCATTTGAACACTAAAGGTTGATATGAGTGAGAAGGCAGGAATGAGCCTTAGTAATCCTTTTAAAAACATCTCATAAAACAGCTTCTGAATCTTGTATTCTTATAGATTCATCAAGCCTAGGTTTCCACTTGCAGTTTTTTGGTTTGTCTTGTAACCCTGAACATAATTCATTAGTTATCTATAGCAACACTTTCTTCCTAAACTGTATCTGGGTGTGCCACTAAGTCTGTAAAACATGTAAAAGAAGATTTTAATGTGCTTGCCCAGTAAAATGATGTGATTGTACTCCAGTAATAATTGTCTCATGCCAGCTTTTCACCCCTAGGAACCATGAGTCAGTTATTATTTCTAAAAATAATCTTTAAGATGGCATAGCACTTCCAAATGTATCTTTTTTTTTGAGACTGAGTCTTGATCTGTCACCCAGGCTGGAGTGCAGTGCTGTGATCATAGCTCACTGCAGCCTCAAACTCCTGAACTCAAGAAATCCCCCTGCCTCAGCTTCCTGAGCAGCTGGGACTGCAGATAGCTACCACCATTCCTGGCTAAGTTTTTAATTTTTTTGTAGAGACAGGGTCTGTTTTCATACTGCTGTAAAGATAATACCTGAGGCTGGGTATATAAACAATGGAGGTTCAATTGACTCACAGCTCTGCATGGCTGGGGAGGCAAAACTCACAATCATGGAGGAAGGGGAAGCAGGCACATCTTACATGGCAGCAGGCAAGAGAGAGTGAGCAAGAGCAGAGGAAACTGCGTTATAAAACCATCAGATCTCATGAGAACTCACTATCACGAGAACAGCATGCAGGGAAACCTCCCCCATGATCCAATCACCTCCCACCTGGTCCTTCCCTCAACAGGTGCAGATTATGGGGTTACCATTTGAGATGAGAGTTGAGTGGGGACACAGAGCCAAACCATATTATTCTACCCCTGGCCCTTCCCAAATCTCACATCCTCATAGTTCAACACACAATCATGCCTTCCCAACGGTCCCCCAAAGTCTTAACTCATTTCAGTATTCATCAAAAAATCCACAGTCCAAAGTCTCATCTGAGACAAGGCAAGTCTCTTCCACCTACCAACCAGTAAAATCAAAAACAAGTCAGTTCCTTCCAAGATACAATGGGGGTACAGGCATTGGGTAAATACATTCATTCCAAATGGGAGAAATTGGCCTAAACAAAGGGGCTACAGACCCCATGCATGTCTAAAATCCAGCAGGGCAATCATTAAATCTTAAAAGCTTCAAAATGATCTCCTTTGACTCCATGTCTCACATCCGTAAGAGTGCGCTCCCACAGCCTTGGGCAGCTCCTTCATATGCTGGCATTGAGTGCCTGCAGCTTTTTCAGACACATGGTACAAGCTGTCAATGGATCTACCATTCTGGGGCCTGGAGGACAGTAGCCCTCTTCTCCTAGACTCACTAGGCAGTGCCCCAGTGGGGACTCTGTGTGAAGGCTCCAACCCCACATTTCCTTTCCCCACTGCCCTAACAGAGGTTCTCCATGAGGCCTCCACCCCCCAGCAAATTTCTGCCTGGACATCCAGGCAGTCCCATACATCCTCTAAAATCTAGATGGGTGTTCCCAAACCTCAGTTCTTGACTTCTGTGTGCCCACAGGCCCAACACCATGTGGAAGCCACCAAGGCTTGGGGCTTGCACCCTGTGAAGCAATGGCCTGAACTATACCTTGGCCCCTTTTAGCCACAGCTGGAGCTGAATCAGCTGGGACACAGGGCACCAAATCCCAAGGCTGCATAGAGCAGGGAGGCCCTGGGTCCTGCCCACTAAACCGTTTTCTCCTCCTAGGCCTCTGGGCCTGTGATGGGTGGCCCAGATCTCTGACATGCTCTGGAAACATTTTCCCTGTTGTCTTGGCAATTAGAATTTGGCTCCTTGTTACTTATGCAAATTTCTGCAGCCAGCTTGAATTTTTCCCCAGAAAATGGGTTTTCCTTTCCTATGGCATTGTCAGGCTGCAAATTTTCCAAACTTTTATGCTCTTCTTCCCTTTTAAACATAAGTTCCAATTTCAGATAATCTCTCTCATGTTCAAAGTTCCACAGATCTCCTGGGTAGGGGCAAAATGCCAGCAGTCTCTTTGTTTAAAGCATAGCTACAGTGGCCTTTGCTCCAGTTACCAGGATGTTCCTCATCTCCATAGGAACCACCTCAGCCTGAACTTTATTGTCCATATTACTGTCAGCATTCTGGTCAAAACCGTTTAACAACTCTCTAGGAAGTTCCAAATTTTCCTTCATCTGCCTGTTGTCTTCTGAGCCCTCCAAACAGTTCCAACGTTTGCCCATTATCCAGTTCCAAAGTCACTTCCACATTTCCAAGTATCTTTATAGCAGTGCCCCACTACTTTGGTGCCAATTTACTGTATTAGTCGATTTTCACACTGCTACGAAGATACTATCCAAGACTGGGTAATTTATAAACAAAGGAGGTTCAATTGACCCACAGTTCTGCATGGCTGGGAAGGCCCCAGGAAACTCACAATCATGGCGGGAAAGGAAGAGGCACATCTTACAAGGTGGCAGGTGAGAGAAAGGAAGCAAGATCAGGGAAAACTGCCTTGTAAAACTATTGGATCTCATGAGAACTCACTCACTATCACGAGAACAGCATGGGGGAAACTGCCCCCATGATCAAATTACTTCCCACCTGAGCCCTCCTTCCACATATGTGGATTACAGGAATTACCATCCAAGATGAGATTTGAGTGAGGACAAAGGAGCCAAACCATATCACAAGTCTCACTTTGTTGCCAAGTCTGATCTCTCACTCCTAGACTACAGCAGTCCTCCCGCCTTGGCCTCCCAAAGCACTGAGGTTATAGCCATGGAGCCACTGCACTCAGCCTGAATGTATTCTTAACTAAGTCTAACATTAATTTTGTAAAGCATTAATATCTACATTTACATATGATGAAACTGAAGGTGAGACATTGATAACATCAGAGCGCATTCTCAAGCCAGCCCTCTTTTTACTTCATCGTACTGTTAGGCCTAAAATTAATGATCTCTTTGGAGTGTTACATAACATTTATAGGAGGCTATTGGTTTGGCCCAACAGACCAAACCAAAATGGAGTCACTCATGCTAAAGTTCCACATCACCAAATCAAGACTAATCTGTTCATTGAACTTCTGAGAGAGAGAATAGCCATAAAGGCCAGTTTCATTGGGCAAGATAATTAATTTCCCTCTGTTTTAATCCTTATAAAAAAGCAACCTGATGTCAACTAATCAGTCATTTTTCTATTATTCTATTTCCCTATTCCCACCTTTCAAGGAAAGTAACTTCAAAACCACCAAACTGCTTTTTGTTCTCTGTTTTGGCTTTCCTCAGCCCTTCCCTGTCTGTAAAACCAGCCTCCTCTGCTGAACCCATTGGAACACTCCTTCTATTTTATGGAATGAAGTGTTGCCCAATTCTAGAATCGCAAATGAAGCCAATTAAGATTTTCAAAGGATCCCAGCTGCACTGAGCACTGGGAAGAAAAAAGATTTTTTAAAAAAATCCTTAAGCTAAATTTGTTGTAATTTTGTCTTTTGACAGGAGGAAATGAAGAGTTTTGGAAAGGGCCCAAAAGGCTGGACTGTAGGCGGTAGAGATAGAGAGAATGTTCAGGAATGAGCAAATATACTCCTTATGAAATTTCAGAGAAATGGGTAATGAGACTGACTACTCAGAGAAATGCTGGGAGGAGGCAGCAGTGGTCTCCCAGGTCACCTCGCCAGCCCATGGCTGCCCAACTTGCACTTGTGTCTTCACTGAATAGCTGAATAGCTATGTGTTCACTGAATAGCTTCACTGAATAGCTATGTGTTCACATGAGACATGCCGAGGGTGCCAGTTCGGCCCTGCATGTGCAGTTCCATGACTGTCACCAAGTGATTCACAGTCACATATGTATCCAAAATCTTGGCGTGAGACTTTCTCTAAGGGGAGCTAACCAAGAGCATAAATTCACCTCCAAAACAATTGTATAACTAGTCACTGTAAGATATATGGGGCCAATGAGAGCAGGATTTAAACATTTGCCAAAGACTGTATCTCTCTTTTTTCCCCCTTTTCATTTTAAAAGGAAGTTTGTGTTTTTCTCTGTACCAGAAGTCCTGGCCTTGCCTAGCATCAGTCTCTCAGAAAGTTCCTGGAGGCTTTCCTTTAACTTTCCCTTAAAATATAAGAGTTGCTGAGGCAGGAGAATTGACTGAACCCAGGAGGCAGAGGTAGCAGTGAGCCGAGATCGCCCCACTGCATTCCAGCCTGGGTGACAGAGTGAGACTCTGTCTCAAACAAAAAAAACAAAAACAAAAACAAAAAGTTGCTGGTGGTTTGAAAACCTGAAGGAGTTTGCTAATGTCACAGCTTACTTTAAATTATTTGCACGTAGCCAGGCATGGTGGCTCATGCCTGTAATCCCAGCACCTTGGGAGGCTGAGGTGGGAGGATTGCTTGAGGCCAGGAGTTTGAGACCAGCCTGGGCAATAAAGTGAGTCCATATCTCAACAAAACATTAAAAAATTAGTCAGGTGTGGTGGCATGTGCCTGTGGGCCCCGCTACTTGGGAGACTGAGGTGGGAGGATCACCTGAGCTCAGGAGATTGAGGCTGCAGTGAGCCATATTCATGCCACTGTACTCCAGCCTGGAAAACAGAGCAAGGCCATGTCTCAAAAAAAATAAAAATTAAAAAAAAATCTATCTGCCCCGAAGTCCTTTTATATTCAAGTTTTCTCCTGCAAATGAAAAACTGTTAGAGAATATCCTCAAGATTTCTTGGCTTAAAAATGAGAGGAAGAAAAATGGCCTTGTTGAATTTTACTTGAGCTCTCTATGCTGCTAGAAAACAGAAACCATGAAGATAAACCTCCCACTCTTTTTTGTGTTCCAAGAAAGGATTTACTACAAGGAACCCCCCTTCTCCCTGTGGCTTAGATAAGACCCACAGATGCCTCCTTTGTTTATTAGTGACAAGGCCAGACACAGACTCTCCAAATTCCCATTCTTTGGCTCATAAATGATTAGCTGAACTCTGTCCCCCCCAGTCGGTCCTTACAAAATACCTGCCACCTTGACTTGATCGAACTTTAATTAAGTTTCTCTCCATCTGTAGACCCCTGAACTTTGACCCACTCTTACCACACAGAATAGGCTGACGTCAGGGTACACATGGTTTTAGTATCCTGACCCACCTTCACCTTCCATTTCACTTCCCCACATCCAGTTCTCCTGAGCCTTGTTCGTTCTTCCCTAAGTAATAGAAATGCCCGTTCCTCCTTTACATTCGAGACACTTGCAGACCTCTTGGTCTCCGTGTCACATAGTGCCCCCACTCCCTTCATGAAAGAATCCTTTCGAATGACATCTCTCCTTACCTAAATCCAGATTTGCTTTTTATTTGACAAGGATAATAAATAAATAAAGCACAGAGTTCCACCCTACAGTACTTGTGCCTGCCTGTGGAGATGTCTCTTAACACAGGGCAACATGAAACACAGATGTAAAATAGTTCCCGTCCATGAAGTCTTCACTTCTCAGATTGAGACGCTTTCCAAAGTAGTAAGCAGAGTCTTATTCTCCAGGGAGCCAGGGTTGTTGCATTTATTCATTTAATAAAGATTTACCTCGTACGGACCCTGGTAATTTTGTATTCTGAACATTTCTGGAAACATTCCCTCCGTTCAGGCCTGCATCATCTTTATTTTGCACTATCGCAGTAGATGTTCTCATCAGTCTCCCTTGAGCTATTCTTGTACCTTCAAATCCATCCTCCCCACAGCATTTAGTGATCTATCTCAAATGCAGATGTGAACTTTTAAAAACATGTAATGTCTAAGCACCTTAAAATTACCTACAAGGCCTCTCACAGTCAGACTTCTGCCTCAATCTCCACCTCTAGCCCTTTCCCCTGTCTGTTCTTATCTCTGGTGAGACCCCCCACCATCCCCTACATATCCAGTAGGTACATATTCTACTTTGTGCTCCTTTTCTGGTGTTCCTCTGCCTTTCATGCTCTCACCATTCCTGCCTGCTACCCGCTTTACTCCTGCTAAGTCTCAGTGCAGTCATCATCTCTAGAAAAGCCACTCTGCCTCCTGTATCTGCATTCCCTCCCAGTTGGTTTCTTATTGCTTCTTGAACCTGGCATCTGGCAGCAATTCAATAAATAAGTATTGGGTAACATAAATAAAGGCTATTTCTACAAAGGTGATTTAAGAGATGTCCCCTACAGAAGCACCCATGTAAGGAGGTCATTGCAGTTCAGGATGATAAAGATATATGGAGAACATCTATAAAGTACTACAGTAGCATCCTAGAGGTCTTTTTAAAATGGAATTGTTTCCATCTTAATGGAATGGCTCCCCATTAGCCCTGATGGAAAGTCGGGAAACAAATTTGGCCAAGGTTATCTCAAGGTGTTTGCAGGATGAAAATAGAAATTCTACACATTCCTGAACTGCTCAGGAGTCTTTAAACCAGAAACCAACTTTTATTTGCTTTTTGAAAAGAGTGTCAGATCTCTTTCTTCTTTTTTTTTTTTTTTTTTAGACGGAGTCTTGCTCTGTCTCCCAGGCTGGAGTGCAATGGTGCAATCTCGGCTCACTGCAACCTCCGCCTCCCGGGTTCAGGTGATTCTCCTGCCTCAGCCTCCGGAGTAGCTGGGACCACACCCAGCTAATTTTTGTATTTTTAGTAGAGATAGGGTTTCACCATGTTGGCCAGGCTGGTCCCAAACTCCTGACTTCAAGTGATCCACCTGCCTTGGCCTCCCAAAGCACTGGGATTACAGGCACGAGCCACCGCACCTAGCAGATCTCTTTCTTAACCTTGTAATTGGTGAGCAACAACCTTTAAATGTATTTAGTCATTTATTCATTCATTTAACAAACACTTGGCAAGGGCCTACTATGTGCTAAGTGGTACAGATTAAGCAGTGTACAAGACAGACTCCATCCTGCTCTGGGGTTCACATGTAGGCAAAACAGACAATAACAAGTAATCAATACAGGAATTAAATATTGTACAACTACTGTTTAGGATGTGATCAGGAAAGAGCAGAAACCTACTTTAGAGAAGGTGGTTGGAGAGGGGCACTTTGTACCAGTTTCCCTTAACTTAAGTCTTGACAGATGAGGAGCCAGCCTCATGAGGCCCCTGGGGGAGAGAGTCCCAGGCCAAGAAAATCTCAAAGCAGGAGAAAACTTATCCTGTGGAGGAGTAAGAGAAGCCAATATGACTCAGCAGTGGTAGAAATGACTTTCTTCTAGAAGCTTCCAGGAGACCACAGGCTCCTGGGTTACTTCACACAGGACCCCTTCTCGGTCTCCTTTTGCGATTGCAGAGAGTGTAGCCCCTTTGGGAGACCTGAGTTCAGTGTTGCCTCAACCATCAACTCACCCTGAGATCATGGATTGTTACTTCACTGATTGAGACTTGGGTTCTCTCATATGTAATAAGCAGAGGTTGGATGAGGTGCCCTCAACTCTGTATACTATGATGCTATTAACATTAATTACTATGATCACTTCAGCAGCACATATACTAAAAGTTGGAATGATACAGAGAAGATTAGCAGGGCCCCTCAGCAAGGATGACATGTCAATTCATGGAGCATTCCATTTTTTTAATGGCAGCCAATATATCTGGGACATTTGAAGAAGCCAACATGGTCTCCCGGCCCAAAGAAAACATTAATTACTAAAGGATCACTGAATCTCAACAGGCGTCACTCATTCATTCATTCATTCATTTTTAAAAATGTTGTATTCTGAACATTTAAAGAAATGAATGAATGAATTTTTTTTTCAAAAAAATAATTTTGAGCACTTAAACTGCCAGATACTGTTCCAGACTCTGGGCCACACAAAGGCAGAGCATCCACTCAGGGTGAAGATGAGGCTGATAAAATAAAAATATATAATCTAAATGCAGGCAGGGTATAAAGTTGTGTGAAGAAAAACAGAAATAGGATATGAGGAGAGAGTGACGAGAGGCGTGCCGTGTTGAGTGAGGTGGTCAGAGAAGGCCTTTCAGAGGCAGTGTTTGTGTACAGGACCAACTTTACTTATAATTTACTTATAACTCCTATTTAAATTGTTTATGGAGAGTTTAGAATGTTTGAAATGTACCATCATCCTTTCTGGTTGATTTCTGTGTTCATATGGAAAACAGTATTTCTCAGAAGTCTAAATTCTCCAGCAAGCAAGCCTTCTGAGAAGATAGCTAAATTTTAAAAAGTACAAAGCCATCTTTGAATTGGTCTTTTCATCTTTAAAACAAAACGTGTGCTCTAATTCAAATCTGGTAAGACATTTCATCAAATACGGATTCTGTAAAGACTTCCATTGTCAGCATTGCTGAACCTCAGCCTTACAGTGGAAAGTGGACATTGCACAGAGTAGGGATGTGCCTGTTTGCCCCGAAGGCAGATTCTGACAGGCTCCAGCCAAGACTTTCTTCATTAAAAAGGGTCATGGGGAGGTTATGTGAAGGTTTGAGAGGTGTTGATGGTGTGAGCAACCGCCCCTCCTAATGGAGCAGAGTTAATCACTCACTGGCCAACTGGAAAATCAATGGCTCCCTGCTTTCTCTCCTACACTTTGCCTGTGCTCGGCCAGCCTGCTCCCCTGCTCCCTGCAGTGAACTGGCGTCAGGCAGAGGACTCCAGGATTCTTCTCCCCTCCTACTCAAAGACTGGCTCTTCAGAAGGAGAGTCATCTAACCCCAGGGCACGAGAGCGTGTTCTTTCTTACCTGGGAGAAACCTTATAATGAAGCCTTATTGCCAAAGAGGAGGAGGAAGCAGAAAAAAGGATGTGTTGGGGGAAACACAAGTTGGGGCATTGGGGGAAACTCAAGTTGGGGCATTGGGGGAAAGACAGTCTTTCTGAGGAAAGACATCATTGCAACCAAAATGAAAAGGAAACAATGTCCATAGATGATGGGCTGGGAGCTTTTCCAATTCAGTGTCATGTGAGTTTTTAGAACCTTTTCACTAAGGAGATGGTGAGTTGCCTGTTTGTGGTTGAGCTCTAAATGTAAATGTCTTCATGTTTACCCTAAATGAGGCCTTCCGTGGAACTGACTAGACCAGAGGTCCCCAGGCAGAAGGGCCCAAAGAGTCAGGTTGCCAGTGTTCTGGACTGCAACTTACAACGTTAAGTTCTCACCTTGGGCCTGATTAGAAGTACAGCTGAACCCTTTGGTTGGCAGAAAGGTGTTACCAGCAGGAAGAATTATGTATTAAGGTCAAAAAAATTGTTCTTTCAGTGAGTCTGGCTGAGTGATGTTCATCCAAGAGGTATGACAGCCACCACCTGTGCTTCCAGGCTCGGATACTCTGTCACATAAGGAAGAAGGTTGAGAAATTTCCTAGGAGAGAGGTTAAATCTTAAAGTTGGAGCCAGTATTATGATATAGTGAGATGTGAGACTGTGGTTCTCAGTGGTAGTGACGGTGCACCACTGGGATGGAGGGGTGAGTGGGGGCTGGAAGCATGGAGGGAAGCAGTTCAGTCATGATGGTCTTGATTCTGACTTCCAGCTGGATGTCTCATTTTCAGTTTTGAAGCAGAAGAAGCAATAACCAGAAAAAAGGGAGGGAACAATGAGGAGTAAGTGGGGGTGTTGTTACAAACACAGCCAGTTTGAGGGTGTTTAAGAAGATAGTGCACTCGTTCTCTAGACTTTAGACTTAGTTTGCCACATATTGTTGGAAGCCACCCTGCTGATGGTCACCGTGTTGGCATTTGTTTGGAAAGAGTATGAAATTGGCTTTTCCAGTGTGGATAGCAATAGCCTGTGATATCAAACTGAGAATGAAAACATATGTTGTGTGAAAAAATGGAAGAGTCCATTTAGCTGTTCCCCCAGATTAGCAGATACACATCCAGGGCGCCCTCACTGAAAACTGGCATCGTCTGCTTTAAGTGAATTTTCTTCCCTGCATCCTGTGATTATGGCTCCCTTAACTTTGTTAGCCTTCATATTGAGTTTTTATGCTCATGCATTTCCTCAGCTCTCCATTTCCTTCCAAGCATCTTAACTGGTAATTCAGTTTGCTCATGGACTGCTTCGTAGCAAAGCATCTCACCATGAAATGGTGCTTCCCCCTACGTGTGTGCAGTTGTTCTAGCGTGAGGAAATAGAACCAGCAATATCAGCCTTTGGAGACAAAGAACTCAGACCTGAGGGTTTGGAGACAATCATCTGGTGTTCTTACCACCATTTGGTTCAACATTAATTTACCTGCCACTGTAAGAAAAGTGGGGAGATTTGGTCTTTTTTAAAGAGAACCAAATTCAGACAAACAGAAAGTCTGTGACCCGTGGGCTTTCTCAACCAAGGACCCTTAGAACAAGTGCACAAGTGCGTTAGGGCTTGAGCAGGAGTCACTTGAGCCTGCCTCATAAATCCAAGTTTCCTTCCTGCAGTCCAGCTAACTTCACGGGAGAGGAGGTCAGTGACTGTCATTCTGAACTTGGACAGATGAGGTTGCTGCTGCCTGGCTTCTTGGAGTCTTTAATCTCTCCAGAAATAAATCTTTCTTACTTTTTTTGAGTGATCACCACTTAGATCTTTTCTGAATTCTATTAAGAACAAAAACCTGTGACAGACCCACTGAGGTGACTTCTAGCTCTAACAGCTCACTGCATAGGGAGGTTCTCAAACCTCAAAAGCCATCTTTTTACAGGAGCTTAACATGAAATGACCCAACTCTGACCAAATGTGTAAGGAGAGTGGGCAGTTGCCTGAAAAATTAGGTGTTCGATGTTCATGATGTTGAGCCTAAAATCAGACTCTTGGTCAGCAAAATGGCAGACCTGACCTCACCTCATCAGGAGACTTCCTCATAAACAGACACTGCCATAGAAGGACAGGTGAGTGAGGTGCATTCACATTTTCTCTTGTCTCAGGGTAAGTCAAGAATAGATACTCTCTGAGGCTAGATCTCTACCCCAAGATATACTGAGCCTGAATCTCCCTTTAATATCTATGCTTTTTTCAACTAAACTTTTTCCCCACAAATTGTGAGACATATTAGAAAAATCCGAATAGTCTACAGAGTTGTTTTTGTTTTGTTAAGGGTTTGGGTTTTTTATGATGGTGGCGGTTGGAGGAGGCAGGTAAAAACATTTGTTTTTATGATTATCATTTTTAAGACAAATGCTTTCTCAATCTTTATGGTGAAACACAAGTTTACCTGGGTACCACTAGAATGACCAGAGCTTTAAGAAAAGTCTGGACAGATGTTCCTTGTGCCACCCTCACAAATTTTCCCATTTGTCAGGCACACTCATAGAATACAAGTGATTGAACTGGTTTTGTAAAATATGTGTGAAATAAGGAAATTGGCCTAGGTGAATTGGGAAATTTGCCCAATTAAACTTTTTTAAACCACCAGGAATCAGGATATATATATTACAATGTCTTGAGAAATTTACAGAAGTTTATAATTTAGATTTAACCTAACCATATCCCCTTCTTGTTACATCTGTGGAGAGAAAAATAAGAGTGACTTTCTGGAGTAATTTGAAGATAGCCACGATCCTTTGAAGGTAAAAACTATTGCTGTCCTTGAATTATTGCCAGGCATACTCCATACAAATTGAGTATCCCTTATTCAAAATGTTTGGGACCAGAAGTGTTTTGGTTTTCAAATTTTTTTGGATTTCAGATTTTTTCAGATTTCAGGATATTTGCATTTAGCATTCCTAATCTGAAAATCTAAAATGTGAAGAACTCCCATGAGTATTTCCTTTAAGTGTCATGTCAGCACTCAAAAGATGTTGGAGTTTGGATTACAGATTAGGGATGCTCAACCTATATTTCTTTATAATATGCACTGTAGATAGGCTGCTGTTCACAATGTTGATTTCTAACATCTAAATGGCTCCTGAGCAGGTACACATATAAGTGATGGTTTAGATAAAGGCAGCAGCTGCTTATTATCAATACACCATGCTGAAAAGCTCTAGCTTGCTGTTGCTAAAGCCAACAGTGCTGGGGGAAATGGCAGCTCATCCTGGAGGCTAACATCAGGAATGGTCTGTATTGGAAATGGCACCATTCCTGAGGGAACATTTACACTGTGTACGAAGTTCTACCCTTTAACACTGCTTCAATTAGAGAGTTGCAATGCCTTTTAAAAATATGAATAGGAAGAAACAAGAACTTGAAGTATTCTAGGTCTTCGTTTTAAGCTGGTTGTTAAGTAATATATAACTGGTTTATTTCTAATTGAAGAAAAGTTACCCATTCTAAGGACATCACCTAGACTATCCTTTTACTCTAATCACCTGCTGTGGAACATTCAGCTTTGGGAGGCCTAAGGAAATACTGAAACTGTATGTTCCTGATAAAAAGATCTCTGTTTAGATTATGTAGCCCATTCAGGGAAAACAACCAAATAATAGAACCAAAAAGGGTAAAAACCAAGAGCATTGTTGCTAAGGACGAGGGATGATCAGAAAGTCCTTCGGTTGTAGCTAAAACTATATATTAAAATGATGATGAATTTAAATTTTATTAAATATGTTATGAAATATTTCAAACATATTAAGGCTAAAATAAAGGGAAGAGAGCATGGTGAATTCTTGTTTTAAACTGTTAAGAGCATAGATTTATTTGTATAGGTTCACTTTCTTTCAGTATTCAAATCCACCTTCAAGGGACATGTGAGACCCACTTGTAGGGCTGTTCCCATGGCGAAATGACAAAGGTCTCAAGTACCTGGTAATAATTGCTTTGAATCAATGTATAAATTACAGGCCATCATGCTTTTTTTTCCGTATAGTGTGTGGGATTATATGCCAGTGATTATAATGTCTATTTCATGTGTCTCCATGTGTTTTCTTACCTGCACCCATATTGTACACAGTGGAAATTTTATTGATGGCACACACCAATGGTACTCAACAAGGGAAGACTCTCAGGTCCTTCCTTCTTCATGGGTCTTGGATGGGACTTGTATAGAGAGAAAGGAATGTTCTCAATGTGTTGGGGTAGAATTGGGGCAAGGATTCCTCAGTGACTGAGGGCCTCACTCTCCCTCTCATATTTTGGCTGGGATGAGTGCTCCAGGACTCTTACACCTTAGAGGTCACACAGACCATAAGCTAGATCCCCCCAGTCAGTTGCTATGGCCAGATTTCTGGTCATACCAAAAAAACAGCTTGATTAAGTGATCATTGAGAGCAATACCCTCCCCAGATCAAAAGTGGGATAGTGGTTGTCACAAAGGCAACCAACTGGTCCTGAATGTAGCCCGGGCTGCTCTTCCAGGGGCCCTCGATGCTTGCTTCATTGCCTCCTTGATGTCATTATATTTGGCACCTTTCTCCAGATGGCAAATCTCATTCTCAACACGCTTTCCACACCAGGGGTGGGGACTTGGAAAGCCAAATCAGTGAACTCTCCATTCAACTCAGGGATTGTCTTACACACAGTTTTGGCAGGGCCAGGGATTGAGAGATAGTGACCACTGACATAACACTACAGCTTGCTGGAGGAGTAATCATGATCTGTGGGGAGCAGTGATGGCGTGGACTGTGGTCTGAGATTCCTCCACGTTACCACAGTCATCATTGATGACTTCTGCCAGGAGAGTCAAACACTTGGTATGCAGGTGACATTGCTGACAATTTCGAAGGAGTTGTCATCTTCACAGTTCTCTCCCATTCTGAGCACAGCAGCATTGATGCAGGTGGTAGGAATAATAACCCTTTGCTTCCACCTTTCAAGTGATTGCTAGCCTTGTCTAAGATGGTAAAGAGTGCGGTGGGCTCTATGATGTATTCAACATCATGTCACCCCATTTGATGTTGGGGGGATCTTGAACTTGGAAAATGAAGGTAGGATTTCAATTGACTGCACTTACTGTTCTCAGCCTTGATGATGCCATTGAACTTGCCATGGGTAGAATCATTTCTGGACACATAGTCCCTATTATTGAGGTCAAGGAAGGAGTCACTGATGGCCACAGTATCCACTTTGGAAGCAGCCTGGTAACTAGGCACCCAATATAGACAAGCCCATTTAATCCAGCTGTTACAGTCATGACAAGGTGAGGAGGCTGGCACTGCAAAAAAGGTGAGGCTTCTATTTAGTGGAGAGGAACTGAGAGAGCTGCATGGGTTTTAAATACGAAAATGAAAGTAATACATTTTAGGTCAAGTCCAGGAAGCAAGCAAGGTTGGATAGCAAGGCTTACAAGTTGTTCAAAGCCATTTGGTTCCTGAATTTCAGATAGCAAGTAACATGAGTTTTGATAGCAAAGAATTTATACAAAAGTTTATCTAAATATATTCAGCTTCAGATTCCAGAAAGCAAAAATTTGGATAGTGAGAGATATTCATATTTACTGCTTGCTTACAGGCACCCACACATGCATGCATTCTCCCAGTCATTCATTTAGGACCTCGGCTTATTGCAAGAGCTGGGAGATTAAACAACCATCATCTAAACTAGAGATAATTGTATGAAGGTGAGTGGATATATGTAACTGCATAATTATAAAAGAACAACTATGATTCCCAAAGTGCCCAGTATGTGAGATGAGCTTGTTTTGGTTTAATTTAAATATGTACATCTTGGATGGAATATACAGTTGATCTTTAAACAACATGGGTTAAATCAAGTGGGTCCACTTATACATGAATTTTATAAAAATAAATATATTGAAAACTTTTCTGTAAATTTGCAACAATGTGGAAAAACAGATGAAAGGTGTACCCTAGGAATATTGGAAAAGTTAAGAAAAAGGTATGTCATGAATGCATAAAACATATGTCAATACTACGTATGTTATCATTTACTACCATAAAATATACATGAATCTATTATGAAAAGTTAAAATAAAAATTAGTCTGGGCCTGGTGGCTCACACCTGTAAATCCCAGCACTTTGGGAGGCTGAGGAGGGTAGATTGCTTGAGCTCAGAAGTTCAAGACCAGCCTAGGAAACGTGGCAAAACCCCATCTCTACAAAAAAATACAAAAATTATCTGGGTTTGACAGCAGGTACCTGTAGTCCCAGCTACTTGGGGGGCTGAGGAAGGAGAATCATCTGAGCCCTGGAGGTCGAGGCTACAGTGAACTGTGATTGCACCACTGCACTCTAGCCTGGGCTGCTGAGTGAAACTCTGTCTCAAAAAAAAAAAAAAAAAAAAGTAGTTAAAATTTACCAAAACTTATGCACATGAACACATCAAACTATATATGACACCAGTCACAGTTTAGGGAAATTAAACACATGTAAAGATGCGGTATTAAATTATAATGGCATAAATTAATTGTACTGCATACTGCACCTACTGTAATAATTTCATAGCTACCTCTTGTTGTTATTGTGGTGAGCACAAGTGTTCTGATTATCCACTTAAAACACTGCATAACGCTAATCATCTCCATGTGAACAGTTGTCTCTCCAGGAAATTATATCACAGTAAAAAGTGATCTCTTAAAGTTCTGATGTATTTTTCATCATGTTTAGTGCAACACTGTAAACTTTGAATAACACCATGGGACCCATTCAAAGTGCCACTAGTGATGCTGGAAGTGCTGCCAAGAAGCAGAAAAAAGCTATGCAATTACAAGAAAAGCTATGAAATTACTTGATATGTACCGTAGGTTGAAGTCTGCCACTGTGATTGCCGCCATTTCATACAGATGATTCATCTTGTAAACAGATGATGTGTTGATAAATACAACACAGTATTGGAAATGGTATTTTCTCTTTTTTATGATTTCTTAATAACTTTTTTGGTTTAGCTTACTTTATTGCAAGAATACAGTATATAATACATATAACAAACAAAATATGTGTTCATCAGTTGTTTATGTTATTGGTAAGGCTTCCGGTCAACAGAATGCTATTAGTAGTTAAGTTTTGGAGAAGTCAAAAGTTATGCATGGATTTCAACTGCACAGGGCACTGGTACTCGCAACCATCAAGTTGCACAAAGGTCAATTGTATATTACAAAACATAACTAACGATCAGATCATTATCTCACAAGTGTTTCACTAAAAGGAAGTAAGCCAATTTAAAGACCAGTGTTAAGGAAATAATAACATGGCTTAGAACTTAAAGTACAATAAAATATATATATATATATATATATATATATATGAAAAAAAGAAATAATAACATGGGTGGACCATGAGTGTGGCAGAATCTGGAAGGTGGTTTGTGACTGTGTTTGAAAAACACTTGGGCAGATTGATCTGGGAGCACAGAGAAAACCTCCAACCCCAGCTTGGTAGGAGACCCACAGAAAGTGTCCCAGTGTAGGTCCACTCCTATTCCACTTAAACTATTCTGACTCCATCTTGAAAATTTTAAAGAACGAGTCATTAATAAAGAGGAATGATAAGGCTTGGTGATTTAGTGAAGGTGATTGGTATAGAATTCAGCTGTTAGCGCAAATGGCTTGGTTTGATTTTCCTGAGTTTGTTAGGGTTCATAACCTATGAAAAAGTCCTGGTGCAGGTTTTACTGTTTTGGATGCAAGTAAAAGAAGAAAGAGTCTTTGGTTAGTAACCAATCGGCCAAAACTGAAGAGGGACTTCTCTCCAGATTGCATATTCTGAGACTATCTTTAAGATTTGTGGTATCACATTTAGAGACAGGAATCATTCATGGTTTTAATCAGATGAGAAAGTTGGACCTGGCATATGACTAACATGTATTGCATTGTTGCCATCAGGGGTTTGTAAAGATAAAGGTTTTGATCTTTTAATATTATTGCTTAGTCTTTTCATGGTCAGTAGGACTGACAATTAAAATTTATAGCAATGTGAGGGAGGAATCTAGTAGAAAAGAATTTTCTTAGCAATGCTTCTGTTGCTATCAGAAGTAAATTTTTGTTATTTGTTTTTGCATGAAAAATTGAAACATCACACAAGGTCTGTTTGCAAAGCATGACTCCTGCCCACTCCAGATCTCAGTTCTAATCCCCTTGTGAATCTACCATGCAGTTTCCCATGTACCTACATGCATTGGTATGTAAATACCTTTTCAAAATACAAATGGAAGGAAAATATACTCTTCAGCCTCTTGCTTTCTCATTTAACAGTATATCTCAAAAAATTTTTTAACAGTTACATAATTTATTTAACCAGTGTCCTGTCATGAACATTTAGAGTTGCTCTCAGATTTTGGCTGTTGGTTGATTGACTGTTCATTTGTTTGAAGGAGGGTGAGCTTATGCATGATTTTCATGTTTGAGTGTGCTCTACATTTCCTAGGACTGAAGACACCCGCTCCCTCAGTGGGAGTCATTTGGATGTGATGTCCATCTAATGGCAAGTAAAGGACACTGATCCTAGCTTTCTGGACTATTCATTGGTGGGATGGTAGGGATAAGCAATTTTCTCATCAGATGTGATATCTTAATCTCTCAGCCTCAAGGACACTCAGCGTCCTCTATTGAGCTCCAGACGGATCTAAAGAATTAAGATAATAGAATTTGGGTTTTTAAAGCATAGATATCTATTCTCATATATTATACATATGCCCTCAATTAACTTAGATTCGGTAGTGAGTTTATGAGATGCTAGACGGCAAGGTGTGGTGAAACAATGATAAAATTTGGAATCAGAAAACCAAATTCAAGCCCGGCTTCTCTACACTGGCATTATTGTTGACAAGATACTCACCTTGCCTATGCATCAGTTTCCTCATCTGCAAAATAAGGATGATGTGGACATTGAAATAGATAATGTCTGTGAAAGTATACACTAAAAACAATCATTGCACAAACGTCAGTTATTATTTAACCCAACTCCTTTCTTATAATGAAAGGGAGGCTCAAGAGGTGGAAAGTGGCTTTCCTAGGCATATACATACATCTGTGATTTAACAATCTTTGTACCTTTAGTGTTTGTCTTCAAAAATTTCAAAAGCAGAGCTGAGCTTTAAAAAGAGGGAACACTGGAAAGAATGAGAAAATGTTGTAACTTAATTTTTCTCATCTACTATTTGTGCTTTAGTTATTTCATCTCTATTTTTACAAAACTTGAAATATATAAATGTCAGTTTTCTGATTATCTTCTATGATTTATGGTGCTTGCTTTGTTTTGGTGGTTTAGACGTGAGTAGCACTGTACTAGTTTGAAATTAGAATTGCTTCTCCCAGCGTTACACACACACACATCACACCCAGCAAAAAAAGCAAAAAAGCTCTGAATTTAAAAAATAAAAATAATGCCACAAGTATGAGTGGCTATTCACCAGTTGGAAATAGCTTTTCACACTGGATGGTAAACAGTAGCCTTTAGAGCGTTTCCAAATAACCATCACCAAGAATTGCTTTTAATTCACTCCCAGATGCTAAATAGGAGACCACAGAGCACTTTGTATTCCAAGGAGAAAAAAAAAAAGACTGAACATTGAATAAACAAAAACACAATCTAGTGCAGTCAATCTCTTTTTTGTAAGACTGTTGATTTGAGAAGCTTCCATGATGACCCAACATAAAGAAGGGGTGAATGTTTGGGGTGATGGGTGTCCCAGTTGTCCTGGTTTGATCATTACACATTGTATGCATGTGTCAGAATATCACATGTCCCCCCAAAATATGTATAACTATTATGTATTAACAAAAAAAATCAGTATAATTATGACATATAATATAATGATATACTAATTTTGATAAGAGCAATATTTTAGACATTAATAAATATAATGTAGCTTTTAAAGGAAGCCTCCAAAGCTAAAAATTGTTCTGAAAATGAATCCTGTATACTTATGGTTTTGAGTAGTGGATTTTCAGCAGCTCTCTGGTATGTACTCACTTCATTGCCCTGTGGATGGGCAGAATTGAACAGGATTTTTGAAGAAAAGACTATTAATAGTTCTAACAGTTTGCTTCTTCTATTCTGAAATCAATATGTGAAGGCATTGCAATAACATTTTGGAACAAGAGACTTCAAGAACACATAGAAAAGGTATACCAGGACTTATCTTGATGTCTCATTTCTCTTTCTTTTTAAAATTGAGATATAATCCACATATTATAACAGTCAACCTTTTAAAGTATACAATTCAGCATATTCACAGAGTTGTGTAACCATCACCACTATCTAACTTCAGAACATTTTTACCCCCTGAAAAAGAACCCCAATATCCATTAGCACACACTACCATAGGCAATGGGGCTAATTTACTTTCTATCTCTATGGATTTGCCTCTTCTGAACATTTCATGTAAATGGAATCATACAACGTGTGTCCTTCATGTTTGACTTCTTTCACTCAGCATTACTATGTTCACCAGTACTTTCTTTCTTTTTATGGCCAAATAATATTCCATTGTAAATATATAGCACAGTTTGTTTATCTGCCTATCAGTCAATGGACATTTGGGTTGTTTAAACTTTTTGGAAACTGAGAAGAATGAGGCTAACAAATGCTAACAACATTTACATACAAGTTCCAGTGAGGATACGTGCTTTCCATTCTCTTAGGGATACACCTAGGAGTGGAATGGATGAGTGTCTGGTGTCTGTTTATCCAAGTCATCTTACTGGAAAGCTGAGAAAAAAAGGGAATAAGATGCATTTGGATAAATTAAGAAACAGGATAGGTATGTACTGGTAGAGAGGGGTGTGCTCTTTGGGTTACAGCTCATTGTTCTCTTGCCTCCAACCGTCAATGACATAACCAGTTCCTGACTTTTTGGAAACAAACCCTTAGATAGACTGTAAACCCCATCGGTTTGCAGTGTTTCTACCCCATGAGACATGAGGAATAATCATACACTCCTGTTAGTTAACAGTGCACCACTTGGGCTATTTCTCCATGGTGGAGGGGGCTATGAGTGTAGCCAAGGGAAGGAAAAAAGATATTGGGATTTTTCAATTTTTTTTATATGGTGGGTGTAATTTGAAAGAGCCTCTTGGTGCTCTGTTCATCCTGCAGAGGACTTAGGTTTTATTATGATCGCATGGAGCCTCCACTCTTTTGAGATGAGGGTATTTTGCGGGGATGAAGACAAACGGGCAGCTCTGTAGTGTACACAAAAATGTAAACGTAGTGTAAAACAGTTCATCGTGTCCTGTTTTCCTTCAGGGAATGGAAGATGTTAACAGAGAGAAAAGTTTGAAGGCAGACATTTAGAAGAAGCTAGGAGGAGAAGCATCTTATATTAATGTGGGCCAAAAATGAAAATGTGGCTTGGTTTTTTAAAATCCTATGGCTGGTTTACTAGCAATAATGTTATTTCAAAATATTTTGTTTTCAAAACTATTTAGGTGTTATTTATGCTAGTGTAAAGAATAAAGTCTGGCTAATTGGAAATGTGTTAGACATGGTACACACTGTCATTTTTTATTGTAATTACCAGAAAGGGCCACTACACTAAGAGAAAAAGTGCCGTTTTCTCTGCCATCCCCATATCAGCCCAGCCATCCAGAACAGAGCCCATGCTGGAAGCTTTCCAACACTGTAAGGACAAGTTTCATATTGACCACATCGGTTCCCTGGAAAACATTTTGTCTACCTGGGATGAATGGTAGACTATCCAGAGAACCAGATTTTCTTTCTACCTATATATTACATTTATCCTGCATTCGGAGCAGAAGAAGAAAATAGGCTAATTCCCCTTCGTGAAAACCTACGGGACTTCCATGCCATCCCTCAATACCATGTGGGGGCCCCCAGCCAGTTTGCTAAGGTGTTAATGGTCTGTAATTACTTCCCGTGTTGCCTCCTTATGGGTTTTTGCTTTCATGCACAGGCCTTTGGGGCCTCAGCCCAAAGAAGTATGATGGATGATGGAACTTAATTGGGTCCTTTTAGGAAAGTGGCCCCTTCAACAATACAGAGAAAAGCCTCCACTTAAGGCAAGCCACACATTGAGTTAATCATTATACTCTTTAACTAATAATTAAAGGAAGAAATAGTTCTCAGCTGCCACAGTAATTTTTATTCTTTTGAGACAAGGTCTTGCTCTGTCGCCCAGGCTGGAGTGCATCATGGCTCACTGCAGTCTTGACCTCCCCGGCTCAGGTGATCCTCCCACCACAGCCTCCTGAGTAGCTGGGACTACAGGTGTTCTCCACCACACCCGGAAAATTTTTGTATTTTTTTGTAGAGACAGGGTTTCACCATGTTGCCCAGGCTGGTCTCAAACTCCTGGGTCAAGTGATTCACCTTCCTTGGCCTCCCAAAGTGCTGGGATTACAGGTGTGAGCCACCATGCCTGGCCCGCCACAGTGACTTTTTAAAATAAACTTTTATTTTATTTGTTTATTTATTTATTTATTTATTTTGAGACGGAGTCCTGCTCTGTCGCCCAGGCTGGAGTGCAGTGGCGTGATCTTGGCTCACTGCAAGCTCCACCTCCCGGGTTCATGCCATTCTGCCTCAGCATCCCGAGTAGCTGGGGACTACAGGCGCCCGCCACCATGCCCAGCTAATTTTTTGTATTTTTAGTAGAGATGGGGTTTCACCTTGTTAGCCAGGATGGTCTCGATCTCCTGACCTCGTGATCCACCCGCCTCGGCCTCCCAAAATGCTGGGATTACAGGCGTGAGCCACCATGCCTGGCCTAAACTTTTATTTTTTTTAGAGAAGTTTTAGGTTCACAGCAAAGTTGAGTGGAAAGTATAGAGTTCTCATATACCTTTTCCCCACGCCACATACACACAACCTCCCCCACTACCAAAATTCCCCGCCACAGTGATACATTTGTTACAATCCATGGCCCTACATTGACATATCATTATTTCTCAAAGTCTATAGTGTACATTAGGGTTCATTCTTGGTGCCGTATGTTTATGGGTTTTGACAAATGTAGAATGACATGTGTCTACCCTTATAGTATCATACAGAATAGTTTCACTGTCTAAAATTTCTCTGTGCTCTGCCTGTTCACCCCTCCCTGTCCTCAGTCCCTGGAAGCCACTGATCTTTTTTACTGTCTTTGTGGTTTTGCCTTTTCTAGAATGTCATATAGTTGGAATCATACAGTATGTGCCCTTTGCAGACAGGCTTCTTTCACTTAGTGATATGCATTTAGGCCCCTCCATATCTTGTCATGGCTTGATGGCTCATGTTTTAGTGCTGAGTAATATTCCATTGTCTGGATGAACCACAGTTTATTTATTCATTTACCTACTGAAGGACATCTTGGTTGCTTCCAAGTTTTGACAATTAAAAATAAAGCTGCTATAAGCCTCCCTCCACAGGTTTTTTGTGGAGGTAAGTTTTCAGTTCACTTGGATGAACACCAAAGAGTGTGACATCTGAGTCATATGGTAAGAGTATGTTTAGGGTTATAAGAAACTGCCAAACCATCTTCCAAAGTGGCTGTACCATTTTGCATTCCTATAAGCAATCAATGAGAGTTCCTGTTGTTCCACATCCTTGTCAGCATTTGGTATTATCAGTGTTTTGGACTTAGCCATTCTAATAGGTGTGTAGTTGTATTTCATTGTTGTTTTAAGTTGGAATTCCCTAATGTCATGTGATGTTGAACATTTATAGTAATGTTTTTAAATCTTAGACAAAACTATTCAATTCTGCCAGACCCAGTACCTCTTTTTTCTTAAAGCATGATGATCCCATTTTATTGGACAAATAACATGCAAAGGAGCTAAGCAGACTTTTTGCTAATGTTTCATTTTTCATGCTGTGCGGGAACAATGATCTTGTCTATCTTATTCTCAGTGGTATTCCCCCAAACCAGCACAGTACCTGGTCCATATGATTCACTCACTAAATATTTACTGTAGTTGGTTAAGTAGTGGCCTGCAAAAAGATATCCCCACATTCGAATGCCTAGAATCTGTGAACATTGCTGTTCTGGGAAAAATGGTCCTTGTAGATGTAATTAAGTTTAGGATGTTGAGATGGAAAGATCATCCTGGATTATCTGGATAGACCAATCCAATGACAAGTACCATTATAAGAAAAAAGCAGAGGGAGAGATGAGACAGGCAGAAGAAGAGATAGAAGAGAAGGAAGCAATGTGACCGCAGAGGTGGAGATTAGAGTGATGTGGCCGCAGGTCAAAGAGTACCTACAGCTACCAGAAACTGGAAGAGGAAAAGAAAGGACCCTCCCCTAAAACTTCCAGAATGAGTGTGGCCCAGTGGACCCCTTGATTTCAGACTTCTGGCCTCTAAGCCCTACGTATCCACTAGTCAATTTTCCATCTCTATGTAGTTGCTTATTCTGGACATTTTA
Source organism: Pongo pygmaeus (assembly GCF_028885625.2). Classification (NCBI taxonomy): domain Eukaryota; kingdom Metazoa; phylum Chordata; class Mammalia; order Primates; family Hominidae; genus Pongo; species Pongo pygmaeus. Next base: position 123,023,675 of record NC_072384.2, read on the forward strand.
TATAAATGGAATCATACAATGTGTGATCTTTTGTGTCTGGCTCACTAAATTTAGCATAGTAGCACCTCCTGTTATATTCTAAATATATTGTAATATTCCTTTTACTTTCTTAAAATTCATAGATAATATGACCTACTTATACATACAATTTTTTAAATAATGTGCTTTATAATAAAAATAACTTTTAAAATAAGTATATGTTGTAACATGTCTACACTAGGCTATTTATTTCATAGGATAGTATGATCCTTGAACCTGCTTTACTATTTATGAAGCAGTATCACCATGAATGTGCCAATGATGGTAGCTGGGACACAGATATGCAGTGTTGAAGTCTCAAATACAATAATCAGCATTCCCCTTGATGATAACCTGATTTCTCCAAATTATGAACAATTCTTTTTTATAATGTTTAATTTTAAAATAAAATAGAGATGGAGTCTCACTATGTAGCCCAGGCTGGTCTCAAATTCCTGTCCTCAAGTGATCCTCCTGCCTCGGCCTCCCACAGTGCTGGGATTACAGGCATGAGCCACTCACTGTACCTGGCTAGTTCTTGATAAAGTTCCAAATAAACCAAAGTTCCATTTTCTCTCAGTCTACACAGTAGTTATGGCCTTGGAAACTTCAGTGTATGTTCACAACCTGCAAGAAAATATTTGGTGTTTACTTGTAAAAGAGAGGTAGGCTCTCAACTCAGAGGATTACAGATGGGTTTTTCACCTACATGGATGTCTGGCAGAACACTCAAGAGTCATGTTAGACACAAAAACCAGTTTTCATAGAGTGGCACTGTCCTGTGCATTGAAAGGCATGTTGCATGCCTGGCCTCCTCCCTCTAAATGCCAACAGTGACTGCAATCACTGCACTGACCAGAATGTCCCCCAGGAGAGCATCCATCCCTGCTGAGGACCAGGGGCTGAGCCCTTCCCAACTTCAAAACCACTTCCACGTGCCTGATCACCTCTGAGTCCATATTCCATCAATTTCTTTTTTCTCTCTTCCATATGTAATTTCTCCCTATTTGTTATTCTCCATACATTCATCAACCCATTCAGCATTCTTTCATCAAAAAAAAAACAAAAAACACATTCTTCAAATCTCTCTTCTGCCCTACTGCTGACTTACATCATACTGCATCTCTCACCTGGATTTTGCAATATTATCTTAACTGATGTCCTTCCTTCAAGTCCTGATATCCTCATCCCCACTCTACCCTTGGTATCAAAGGGTGCCGTCAGACATGCAGATCAGGTCAGGCCGGGCCTCTGCCCAGGATCTCGCAGTAGGCTAAAGATCCATTCTACAACATGGTGCCTCATCACCAGGTTCTCCCCAAACATCTGCTTCTCACATTTCAGAAAAATGTTGAACCACTTTTTTTTTCTTTTTTTGGGATGGAGTCTCAGCTCTGTTGCCCAGGCTGGAGTGCAGTGGCATGATCTTGGCTCATTGCAACCTCCACCTCCTGGGTTCAAGCAATCCTGCTGCCTCAGCCTCCTGAGTAGCTGGGACTACAGGTGCCTGCCACAACACCCAGCTAATTTTTGTATTTTTAGTAGAGACGGGGTTTCACCATATTGGTCAGGCTGGTCTCGAACTACTGACCTCAGATGATCCACCTGCCTTGGCCTCCCAAAGTGCTGGGATTACAGGCATGAGCCACCACACCCAGCCTGAACCACTTTTTAAGACATGATTGGCATACAGTAAACTGCACATATTTAACAGCTTTATCAAGGTATAATTCATGTACTACACAATTCACCCATTTAAAGCACATAATTCAATAATTTTTAGTGTAGCCACAGGGTTCACACATGTTTAAAATATTATAAGTTGAGGGTTGAGCGTGATGACTCATGCCTATAATCCCAGCACTTTGGGAGGCCAAGGCAAGCGGATCACCTGAGGTTGGGAGTTCAAGGCCAGCCTGGCCAGCCTGGCCAACATGGTGAAACTCCATCTCTATTAAAAATACAGAAAGTATCCGGGTGTGGTGACACACGACTGTAGTCCTAGCTATTTGGGAGGCTAAGGCACAAGAATCACTTGAACCTGGGAGGTGGAGGTTGCAGTGAGCCAAGATTGTGCCACTGCACTCTAGCCCAGGCAACAGAGCAAGACTGTCTCCAAAAAATAAAAACATATACAAGTTGACACACTTCAAGAAAGGTACCTATCCCTGAAATCATCACCACAATCAAGATGATATTTATCACCCCCTAAAGTTTTCTTATGCCTATTTGTAATTTCTTTTCCCCTCCCTAGCAACCACTTACTTGCTTTCTGTCATTATAAAGTAGTTTACATTTCCAAGAATTTTACGTAAACAAATCATGTAGTATGTACTGTTTACTTTGTCATTTGTCTTGGTCTGGCTTCTTCATTCAGCATAATTATTTTGAGATTCATCCATGTTGTAAGCACATGTCAATAGTTTATTCATTTTTGTTGCTGAGTAGTATTCAGTTGTATGATTATACCAGAATTTGTGTACTTACCTGTTAATGGTAATTGGGTTGTTTCCAGTTTGGGGCTATTATAAAAAAAGCTGTTATGAACATTCATATATGAGTATTTGGTCATATTGCTTTTGTTTCTCCTGGGCAAATACTTAAGAGTGGGATGGCTGGATCATATGATAAGTATATATTAAGAAACTTATCATATAAGTATACAGGTAGACTTTTTAAGAAACTACCAAACTATTTTCCAAAGTGGTGGTACCATTTTTGTTTCCTCCAGAGGCATGTGAGAGGTTCACGTGCTCCATGTCCTCACCAACACTTGATGTGTCAGTCCTGTGAATTTTGGGGAACACATTTAGACCATAGCAGTAGGTCCCCAATAAATATTTGTTTAATAAAAATATAAATGCTGACTATTATAGTAATTTATATCGGTCACTTTCTACGTGCCAGGTACTATACTAAGTGTTTTGCATACATTTTCTCATTTAATTCTCCTAACAAATCTAGGAGATAAGCACTATTTTATTTTCATTTAGGAAAGGAGAAACTTAGCCCTTCTAGTGGATGTGTAGTGGTGTGCCTCACAGTTTAAACTCTAGTGGTCCTAACCTCCTAGGAGCTCCCACTACCTATTATCCAGCATCACTTCCCCAAGCCTTTGCTCTGGCTGTTCTTGCAACCTGGATGCTTCTTTACCCATCCCTTAGTTAAACCGTCTTTTGATACAGACAGGAGACAGGGAAATACTGGGTAGAAGAGGGTGGTCCCCTGGCAAAGGCCCCACCCTCCAGCCTGGAAACCCACTGCCCTAAATAGGAACAGGCATTCCTGTTTTCTCACCCCCCTATCCTGTACCCATATAAACCCCAAATCCCAGACTCCACAGGCAGACAAACAGAAGAGCAGAAGAGCAGCAGAATGGCACAGCAGAGAAGGAGAGAAGAGGAAGAACGTCTGAACATCTAGAGGAGTTCCGCTGAGGACAGTCGGAGAGGAGATCGGCTGCTGGATAACCAAACTCCAGGGGAAGATCATTTTCCCACTGCATCCGCCTTCCAACTCCCCATCCATTCCACTGAGAGCCACCTCCACCACTCAATAAAACCCCTGTATTCACCATCCTTCAAGGCCATGTGACCTGATCCTTCCTGGACGCTGGACAAGAACCCGGGTACCAAGATGGCACTGAGCTGGTTAACACTTAAGCTGTCTGTGATGGCAGAGCTGAAAGAGCACTGTAGCATGCCCACTGGGGCTTTGAGAGTTGCAGACACACATCCCTAGACTCCTAACATGGGGCCAGAGCCCCAAAAGCACTTGACCGGGCTCCCTGCACCCTGCCTGTCTGTGTGCTTCCCCTCCTGTAAGGGGTTTGAGCAGCAGCTGCAGCAAAACAGACGAGCCACACCCCTGTCGCACATCCTGTGAGGGGGGTCAGGGAACTCTCCTATTTCACTTTAACCAGCCCCAGGTTCTCTGGCCATCCAGGTTGAACCAGAGTTTTCTGTATATATACACATACTCATAGAATTCTGTGGATTGTTTTTCAAAGCCTTTTCACATTATCCTCTGAAATCTTCTTATTGTGTTACTGTTTTCCCTACTCAAGGATGGGGACCTAATACAAGGCTTGGCTCATCATAGCATCATTGTCACATTTGGCAATGCCAGAAACAGGATACAACCTTCTGAGAGTGATACTTTTCCTCTGCCACTTGAAAAATGTAGCTCTAACTATTTTCTCCTGTTTAAAGAGAGCTGTGATCACAGTCATTGTTATTTGAAAATTATTAATGAGACATAATATGCAGCTGTAGTATTTTTAAATAAAATGAATAATTTTCCTAATTCCACAAAACATTCTTCAAACATAGAAGGTGAAATATAAATGAAGACAAAGGAACTCATGAACCTCAAAGAAATTTAACTTTATCTGAAGGAGAGTCACCCAATCATTATTTTTATGATTTTAAGGTTTCCTGTTTCTGAGGATTTTAAGTATTTTTTTACCCTTATCCTCTATGTTAGAGTGTGAGGATTTTAAGTATTTTTGAGGGAACTGGGATTAGTAGTTATGCCTATGATATTTTGTTTATGTTGGTGGGTGAGGAAGAAGTAGGACTGAGAAGTACATTTCAAGCAGCTTCTGAGAAATTCCCGGTAGTCGGTAATACCTGCCAGTTTTTCAACTCCCCAGATAATGGTGAGTTAGATGTGGTTTTTACAGGTTCACAGGAGGGAGGCAGAAACATAAAAAGAATGAGCTGATTTCCAGGAGAGTAGTTCCTGGTGGTTAAGTGGATGGTAAAGAAGTTAAGTTTCAAAGTCCGATTCGAAATTGCAGCTATGGAATTCAGAGTAATTGTCGCTGAGGCTTTATAGCCTGTGGATTTGGCCTGTTGTGCACAGGGAGTGGTTCTTGGTTTTTAGCCCAGAGCAAAGTGGCAGTGAAGCACAAACACATACGCAACACCTTCTCAGGGGGTTACTGGGTTTGCTGGAATTATGCACAGAATTAACCGGCAACTCGAGTTAAAAGAAAGCACAAGAATGTGGGAACTCCTACAGCAATCCAGCTGACTAACCAAAATTATTTTGAAATAGTTCTTCATAGCAGGTTTTGTTTCAAGCAAGGTAATGCCATCCATCACGAGCTAAATAAAACCCTGGTAAGGTCAACACAGTCCTGGTAAGATACGTTTTATGATTAAAGCCCACGACAAAGTGATTTGTACAAGAGGACTATATAGCGCGGTGCTTCTTAAATTTCCCTGTGCACATGAATCACTTGGCAATCTTGTGAAAATAGAGATTCTAATTTAGTAGGTCTAAGGAGAATCCTGAGATGACTACATGTTAAAGCAGCTCCTGGGTGAGGCTGGTACAGCCAGTTCTCAGACAATGCTTTAAGTTGCAAAGGCAGGTACTTAAGTAAATACGTTTTTCTTGCATATTAGATTATGAAGTTGTCCTGTAAATTTCTTTGGCAAAGTAAATTAGTCTATTGTTAATAATCCTATTCACTCCTTCACAAAGTAAACAAATCTGTTGTTAATAATCCTATTCACTTTCAGAGGGTATGGACATCCAATTCTTTTTTTAAAAAATCAACTTTCGTTTTAGATATGGGGGATATATGCGCAGGTTTGTCACAGGGGTGTAGTGCACCCAGGTAGTGAGCACAATAAACAATAGTTTTGCAACCTACTCCCTCCCCCTCTAGTGGTCCACAGTGTCTGTTGTTCCCATGTTTATGTCCTTGTGCGCTCAGTGTTTAGCTCATAGTTATAAGTGAGAACATGTGGTATTTGGTTTTCTGTTCCTGAATTAATTTGCTTAGTATTTTGACCTCCAGCTCCATCCATGTTGTTGCAAGGACATGATTTTGTTCTTTTTGATGGCTGTGTAGTATTCCATAGTGTACATGTACCACATTTTCTTTATCCAGTCCACTACTGATGGGTACCTAGGTGGATTCCATGTCTTTGCTATTGCGAATACTGCTGCAATGAAGAGATGAGCATATGTGTCTTTTTGGTATAATGATCTATTTTCCTTTGGGTATATACTCAGTAATGGGATTACTGGGTCTAACAGTAGCTCTGATTTTAAGTTCTTTGAGAAATCTCCAAACTTCTTTCCACAGTGACTGAACTAATTTACATTCCCACCAGCAGTGTATAAGCATTTCCTTTTCCCCACAGCCTCACCAGCATCTTTTGTTTTTTGGCTTTTTAATAATAGCAATTCTGACTGGTGTGAGGTGATATCTCATCGTGGTTTTTGACTTGTATTTCTCTGATGATTTGTGATGCTGAGCATTTTTTAATATCTTTTTTCAGTAGATATGAACACTGGTATGTCTTCTTTTGAGAACATGTTCATGTACATCAAATTCTGATTTCTATCTTCTGCTTTGAAAAAAAGGAGGGAGAATATTTCTTCGTTAATGACCTCATGGAAAAATCATTTTAAAAAACTCCATGTTAGGCCAGGCGTGGCAGCTCATGTCTGTAATCCCAGCACTTTGGGAGGCCGAGGCTGGCAGATCTCCTGAGGTCAGGAGTTCAAGACCAGCTTGACCAACGTGGTGAAACCCTGTCTCTACAAAAATCAGCCAGGCGTGGTGGCAGATGTCTGTAATCCCAGCTAGTCAGGAGTCTGACGCAAGAGAGTTGCTTGAACCCGGGAGGCGGAGGTTGCAGTGTGCCTGCCGGGTGCAATGTGTATTCCATATCGAGCCCTTTTTTTGAGACAGGGTCTTGCTCTGTTGCCCAGGCTGCAGTGCAGTGGCTCTAATCTGGACTTTGCTCACTGCAGCCTTGACTTCCTGGGCTCAAGCAATCCTCCCACCTCAGCCTCTCAAGTAGCTGGTACCACAGGCGTACACCATCACACCTGACAAATTTTTAAATTTTTTGTAGAGACAGTGTCTCACCATCTTGCCCAGGCTTGCCTTGAATTCCTGAGCTCAAGCCGTCCTCCCTCCTTGGCCTCCCAAAGTGTTGGGATTATAGGCATTAGCCATTGCACCCAACCTGAGTCTTTATTTAAAGACTGAAAATACCCATGCCATTTATTTGACTGATGCTCCTGATTACTAAAGAAGTTACAGTAAATCCCGTATGTTGCCTTCATACAACAGTGGCATTCAAAAAGTGTCTTACTAGCTGTTCGAGTAAGAACAGTCACTTTTGTGGTTAAAATTTGAAAACAAGTGCTGCCTGGTGTGAGTATTAGGTTATCTTTAGTGCAGGACCATCGTCGTTTGGAGGTAGCATCATGTGGTAGTTTCAGCACAGACTTTGAAGTCAGACTTTCTAGATTCTAATCCCAGTTCTGCCGCTTGCTGACTGTGTGCCTGTGGATGAGTGTGCAGTGGTTTTCTCATCTGTAAAACTGGTCTGCATTCTCCAGGTGTTACTAGATTGAGTAAAAATCTGCAAAGCTCCTAGAACAGTGCCCAGCACATATATAAGCTACGTAAGTGTTTGTTAAATATAAGATTAAAATAAATAATATATGCATTAATGTCATATCTTAGTTGCTCAGTGGTCCTATGGAATCCAGAAAGCCTGTTGTCTTTTTACCAACTAAAATATCCTACAAGACTTTGCCAACAAGTAGCTGGTCAGAGAGAAAGGAACCTTCAATCAACAACCTGAGAACCCCAAAATATATCCATGACACTTGGAAATGCATTCATTTTCCTTATTTGATTAGACTTACCTCGGTCCTTTGGTTTTGCAGTTGGTGATGTATATTGGCCAAGTGGCCAAGGATATCTTGAAGTGGCCCCGTCCCTCTTCCCCTCCAGTTGTGAAACTGGAAAAGAGACTGATTGCTGAATATGGAATGCCGTCCACCCACGCCATGGCGGCCACCGCCATTGCCTTCACCCTCCTTATCTCTACTATGGACAGATACCAGGTAAGGTGGCCTGGTTCTTCTTCCTACCCACCTACTGAGGCAGCAAATAGAGGCTGCACTTCTGAATTTTCTCTTAAAGCTGCTTTGAGGGACCTTAAGGTTTATGAAATAAAGATTAAGAGAAACTGAAACCTATTAAGCAGATGACAATTGCATCATAAATAAAGTGACTATGTAATTTAGCATTTAAATCAGGTTATGCCTGAGTGTGAACATCAGCACCATATTAATAATGACACCAGGACAACTAGCATAATATGGGCCGTCCCAGGAGACCAGCATGTATTATCACCCTGGGCTGCCTGACGAGACAGTGCTTGAATTAGTGCTCTCATCCTCTGTTTGCAAGTGAAGTTTATGTCCTAGTAAATGATTCTCCAGGGCTGAGATGATTCCACCAAATCCCTCTGCCAGACTCTCCAGGGCTTGGGGCAGCAAAGAGTCTGTGCCTCAAATTAGCCTCTAAGGATGTCTCTGCCCTGGTTAAGGCTCAGCCACTAGAAATGATGGCTCAAAGTTTTCTAGAACAGTTTAAATGGCAGGGGATTCATAAATGTTGAAAATAGAAGAATTTTACTTAATATCTGCTTACATGCCAATTATAGTAAGACTTAAACAGTTATATTATTATAGCAATGGAAGTTATTTTTCTCCTATTTGAGACCTATGGATCTAATCTTATGTTTAATTTTATAAGTGTTATCTAAAACCATTGGAAGTTTTATTGTTTGTTTGATTTTAAGACAGGGTCTCTGTTGCTGGGGCTGGAGTGCGGTGGCGCCATCACCGCCCACTGCAGTCTTGACCTTCTGGGCTCAAGCGATCCTCCCATCTCGTCTTCCCAAGTAGCTGAGACCACAGCTATGCACCACTACACCCAGCTAATTTTAAAAAATTTTTTTCTAGTGAAGGGGTCTCGCTATGTTGCCCAGGCTGGTCTTGAACTCCTGGCCTCAAGCAATCTGCCTGCCTGGGCCTCCCAAAGCACTGGGATTACAGGCATGAGCCACTGCCCCCAGCCCCACTGGAAGTTTTAGATTCCATTAAATCTAGCAGTCTTGTAGATAAATGGCAGTATTGTTTTGCCCTGTCCCTTTACCCCAGAAGCCCAGGGATGTTCCATATTCCAGGTTATGCAGAAGCAGGAAGTCAAGCCTCATGTAGCTGGAAAGATCAGGACTAGTGTGGGGTCCCAGCTCTACCACTGTAGCCTTCTACCTGGTCAGCTGGGTTTAGACCTCTCTTACATAAGAAAGGGACAGTTAGAAGGAATATATTTGACTAGATATCATCTTTTGTCATAAGTTACTTAAATGTCATGCCAGGGCCAAACAATGTCTGAGCTCCCGGCACTGTCTGAATTAACTTAGTGCAGACTGCTGAGCCATGTTGTACCCAATGTCACCTACCCTAGAAGGGTGTAGTGGGCCAAGCCCCAGCTCCCGTTGGGTTGATCTTGGTGCCCAGAGAAGTCTGTGAACTTGCTAATGTTACTTATGAGAAAAGCAGCAAGTGGAGGCTCGCAGCAGGAAAACCACCACCATCACCACGGACACATCCATTGCAGAGCCACCCAGTCCTCTTTAAAAAATTCTCATCAACTTACATGATGTAGCAGTTTTCATAAGGTTGGAGTCATGTTGTGAATTTCTTTCCTATTTGATTTTTAATGGTGAATGTATTTAGCTAGCTGAGTTGTTTGCTCATAAACAGCTCTAAATATTGGTTTATTTATATATTTTATATTTATTGGTTTATTTATATACATATTTATTTATATATATTATATATTGGTTTATGTGTGTTGAGTACCCAAAAACTATTGAAATAAAATTTTAAAAATGTGTGTTGAGGCTACTGCCCACACTCTAATTTCCAAATGTATTAACTCATTAATTCTTAACACTTTTAAATTAAAATCTGAGACTTAGTTAATGATAAACCTTAAGAACAGACGTGACAACCAGGTGTTATGGTACTCATGTGTTACATGGGGAAGAACACACTGGGCTTGGACTCAGAAGGCATGGCCTCCAGTTCTGACTCTCACTTACCAGCTGTGTGACCTCAGGCAGATCATTTCACCTCTCTGAACCCCAGGCTCCTGTTGTGAGGGTCAAATGGGAGCATTGAGGGGAAAATGCCTTTGTGATAAAGTTCATTAATAATGTCATTTATTATCATGGTTAAGGGCTTCCTCATTTGTAAAATGGGGCTAATAACAGAGCCTACTTCATAGGGCTATGTGAAGACTAAAGGAGATAGTATAAAGTGCTTTGCCTAATACAGACAGTGCCCTGTTGTCTTTGATCTTCTTACTACAGTATACCACAGACACAAGTGCTTGAAGCAGGTGGATTATATGCCTATGTCTAGCTTATAAGCAGAGTATCTGTGTGTTCCTTATATGATTCAGCATTAGCCAGATTCCTCTAGCCGCTAGTATTACTCAGCAGCAAATGTTGAGAGTCAGTAGAATCTGCACAAGTGCTTTTGACATCTGGACGCAAATATGCCGATTCTGACTTTAGGCCCATTGTCCCTCCTTCTACAGAGGAGGAGAAGTTGCTTGTTGGGATTTTCAGATTATAGCCCTGGCTATCTATCTACCTTGCTTCTTGGTCAAATTGTTTGTTTCTTATCATTCTAATTTAAGAATAGGTAGAAATCAAAGTTATTCATTTTACTAAAACTGCCAGCACTGTAGTTGTGGTCATGAGTCTTAAAGCCAAGTCCTACTACGTCTCACGTGCATGCTTATATGCTGTGAAACTTCCTCCCAGAGCTGTATACGTAGGTGTCTTCCCCTTCTCTTTCTTCTGTCTCCCTGCTTAAAAAAATGTTTTAAGATAATCAGATTGCTGGTCTGGGGAATGCAAGATTTGGACTAGCAATTCTTGCATTAATGAATCCTATTCCCACCTATGACATCAAATCATATATGTCTGAGTGTGATCTAATTCCCTTGTTTTTTCTCCTCCCCCCAACAGTATCCATTTGTATTGGGACTGGTGATGGCCGTGGTGTTTTCCACCTTGGTGTGTCTCAGCAGGCTCTACACTGGGATGCATACGGTCCTGGTAAGGCTTTGCGGTCAGGTCTTGTGGCGATTGTTTGAATGGTATTGTGGTCACTGTGTCAATATGTTTCTCATACTACTTATTTATAAAATTATTCGCATATGTAATTATATTTCTCATCATGCCAGTGCATTAAGTAATTATTATGTTCGGGTGCATGTATGATAATAGTAATGAAACATTAAGGTAATATCAATGAGGCTGAGCTATGCTGAACCCTCAAGATTTTGAAAATGGGCTAGAACAGCATTGGAGACTCCGGTCATTTATATTCACATCAGTTTACTGACGATGCAGCAAGCAGTTCAGGAAAAGCCCCCAGGCTCACAGGCACAAGTGAGTAGATGCAGTTCCCCACTTAGGTCCTCACAGAGAGGGGCCTGAAATCAGGGGTCTCCAGTGCCCTTGCAAGGTAAGCATCCCACCAGGTCAGAGGAGCCCAGAATCATGGCTTTGCTTCCTTCCATACTGTTTTAGGCTGGAGGCAGTGGTGGGAACACAGAGTCCCATCTGCATCTAAAGGTCCATCCACCCTGTTACCATATTAGAAATATTTTCCAGGGCTGCCATGATTGGCACAGTTAAAATTCCTCGAGAATTCAATTTCCCAGTGTGTCCACGGCTGCCTTGAAGTTCCAGAGCATAAGGCTGGCCATGGTCGACCACAGGGGCGCTATTTATCATCGTAATAGGTACAAGAAAGATTTCTTTAAAAAGAAATGGGCCCTTGCTCATTGTGTGTTTATCTCAATTCTGAAGCTCAAAAGTTAAGTTAGCAAAAAACCTGGGAGGGAAAGGCCTACACCCCACATGGGACTTCTTGCTTCTCTCTCTGGTCCCTTGTGTGAGTTTTTTATGGGAAACGTGGGAGACGGGGGGCAGAAGGGCAGAAGCCGCAGAGTGAACAGACTGGGGAGACCATTTGTCAAAATGAACAGAGGCTGAAGTAACTCAGAGAAGGGGGATTACAGCTTCCCAAGGGTCTATCAGAGAGCAACATTACACTTTCCTCTTAAGATGCAAAGGAAGATGCTGATAGCAACTGACTCAAGGACAGCCTCAGAAGAGGCAGGCAAGTCTCCAAGTTTAAGGAGTGCTAAAAATCTCAGGAATCAAGATAAATAATTTGAATGGAGTTTTTTAAAAAATCAAAATTCATGCCCCCAAACCCCATGATGAGCTAAATAGTCAAATTTTAAGTGAAGACAAGATCTGACCCTGTATTTGCATGTGTGCCTCAGCTGCTTCACCTCAGCCTGGCCCTGACCTGGGTGCTGCCTGGGTGAGGGTGGGCCTCAGATCTTGGAAATAAGAAAGGAGCAATGAAGGGCCAGTCCTGTAATTTTACCTCCCAAGGCACATCCTTGCTGTCCCCATCCCACATCACACCACACTGGTGGCTTCTGAGATGGAGGGAAGGAAGGGAGGAGGGCGTTCTCAATTTGCTACACTGCTGCTTCATGTTACAAAGAGGTTCTCTCCAAATATGTTCATAGACTTCAATATGGAATGAAGAACTCTTGGGTTCTCTGGCATCTCTTTTTATCTGGGGCTACTGTTTAATTTCTGTAGGCTTTAATAAAAAATGATCTTGGTAATGATAGACTGGATAAAGAAAATGTGGTACATATACATCATGGAATACTATGCAATCATGAAAAGGAATGAGATCATGTCCTTTGACATGGATGAAGCTGGAAGCCATCATCCTCAGCAAACTAACACGGGAACAGAAAACTTAACACTGCATGTTCTCACTCATAAATGAGAGTTGAACAATGAAAACATATGGACACAGGGAGGGGAACAACACACGCCAGGGCCTGTTGGGAGGTGGGGGGTGAGGAGAGGGAACTTAGAGGATGGTCAATAGGTGCAGCAAACCACCATGCCACACGTATACCTGTGTAACAAACCTGCACGTTCTGCACATGGATCTCGGAACTTCAAGTAAAATTTAAAAAAGAATGATCTTGAGAACTCGGGTTAAAGTTAAAATGAAAGTAAGCACGAGCATGTGGAGCTACAGAGATGAGTAAAGAGTACACAAAACCCACCTCAATAGAAACACAGCTACAGCTTTTTCTTTTTAAAGTGAGTTGTGGGGACAGTAAGCAGATATTTAGGGGAAGATAGATTAGGCCTCTCATCCAGATGCAAGGAATGGGTACCGCCCCCCTTTTGGGAGCATTGGTCCCAGAAGAAGCTGGAGCAAGAGGCCACAGCAACCATTGTCCCCAACCCCATCTGTTTTTTCAGGACCCAGGGCTTCTTTCATGCTCATAATTTTATTTCATAAAGATCTTAGACCCTGACTCAGGCTCAGGCCCAGGTACCAGTCAGGCTACAGGACCAGAGAATGGCCTAGGGTGCAATGATGAGTAATTTCTAGTAGAAGGGAACAGTTGGTTTTAATAGTAGGATAAGGTAGAATTATAGATTAGTTGTCTTTATTCAGCAGCAACTTAATCAGCTCCTACAGGCCCCTGGCTTGGAACGAGATCTGGGAGCTCTTGTGGTAAAGAAACCTACCCCACCCCTCAGGTGTCCAAGTCTACTGAAGGAGACAGATGTCTACACTGCTGATTACCTGACGTGATGATATAGTTAGGATGGAATAGCTGGATTGAGCCAACTATGATAGCGTGCCCCTTACCTGGGCCCCTCACAATCTCTAGGGAATGTCTTTTATAATGGCTCTCAACCATAGCTGCATATTCAAACCCCATGGGAAGCTTCTAAAAACATCTCTCTGAAGATATTTGAAACCCCATGTTCAGAGAAGCCTTATTCACAATAGCCTAAAGGTGAGCCCAAGTGCTCACTGACAGATGAATGGATAAACATAGTGTGACATCCAGGCCTAACTCAGAGTCATAGCAGGTTCAGTTCCAAACCATCACCATCAAGTGAATATCACAATCAAGCAAGTCACACAATTTTTTTTTTGTTTGTTTCTCAGTGCATATAAAAATGGTTACACTATTCTGTTGTCTACTAAGTGTGCAATTGCATTATGTCTAAAAAAAAGCATATAATATTTTAATTTAGAAATAATTTATTGCTAAAAAATGCTAACAATTATCTGGGCCTTCTGTCAGTCATAATGTTTTTGCTGGTGGAGGGTCTGGCTTAGTGTTGATGGCTGCTGACTGATTAGGGTGGTGATTGCTGAAGGGTGGAGTGGCTGTGGCAAGTTTTGTTTTTGTTTTTGTTTTTGTTTTTGTTTCTGTTTTTGAGACATCTCAGTCTGTCACCCGGGCTGGAGTGCAGTGGTGAGATTTTGGCTCACTGCAATGTCTGCCTTCCAGATTCAAGCAATTCTTATACCTCGGCCTCCCGAGTAGCTGGGACTACAGGCATGCACCACCACATCTGGCTAATTTTTGTATTTTTAGTAGAGACAGTGTCTCACTATGTTTCCCCAGGCTTGTCTCAAATTCTTGGGCTCAAGCAATCATACCACCTCAGCCTCCCAAAGTGCTGGGATTACAGGCATCAGCCACCGTGCCCTGTTTCTTAAAATAGACAACAATGAAGTTTGCCACATCAATTGACTCTTCCTTTTAAGAAAGATTTCTTTGTAGAATGCCAATGCTGTTTTTTTCCTTATTTTTCTCCCCTTTACATATGCCAAACCATGTGATGATATTTGATAGCCTTTTACCTGGAGTAGGACTTTCAAAATTAGAGTCAATCCTCTCAAACCCTGCAATTGCTTTATCCACTATGTTTATGTAATATTCTGTCCTTTCTTGTCATTTTAACAATGTTCACAGCATCTTCACCTGGAGTAGATTCCATCTGAAAAGATTACTTTCTTTGTTTATCCATAAAAAGCAACTCTTCATCCATTCAAGTTTTATCCTGAGATTGCAGCAATTCAGTCACATCTTCAGGCTCCACATCTAATTCTAGTTCTCTTGCTATTTTATTTATTCTTTTAATTTTTTGAGCCAGGCTGGAGTGCAATGGCGTGATCTCTACTCACTGCAACCTCCGCCTCCTGGGTTCAAGCCATTGTCCTGCCTCAGCCTCCCAAGTAGCTGGGACTACAGGCATGTGCTGCCACACCCAGCTAATTTTTGTATTTTTAGTAGAGGCGGGGTTTCACCATGTTGGCCAGGCTAGTCTTGAACTCCTGACATGAAGTGATCCGTCTACCTTGGTCTCCCAAAGTGCTTGGATTACAGGCACGAGCCACTGCGCCCGGCCTCTTGCTATTTTAATCATATCTGCAGTTACTTCCTCCACTGAAGTCGTAACCCCCTCAAAGTTATCCATAAGGGCTGGAATCAGTATCTCCCAAACTCCTGTTAATGTTGATAGCTTGACCTCCTCCCATGAACATGAATCACAAATGTTCTTAATGGCATCTAGAATGGTGAATCCTTTCCAGAAGGTTTTCAATTTACTTTGTCCAGATCTATCAGAGGAATCACTATCTATGGTAGCTATAGCCTTATAAAATGTGTTTCTTAAAAAGTAAGACTTGAAAGTAGCAATGACTTCTTGATCCCTGGGCTGTGGAATGGATGTTGTGTTTAGCAGGTATGAAAACAACATAAATCTTTTACATCTTGTACATCTCCATCTTAGGTGACCAGGTGTATTGTCCATTAGCAATAATATTTTGAAAGGAATATTTTGCTCTGAGCAGTAGGTCAAAACAATGGGCTTAAAATATTCAGTAAATTATGCTGCAAACAGATGTGCTGTCACCCAGACTTTGTTATTTCATTTCTAGAGCACAGGCAGAGTAGATTTAGCATAATTCTTAAGGGCCCTAGAATTTTCAGAATGGTAAATGGCCATTGGTTTCACCTTAAAGTCACCAGCTGCATTAGCCCCTAACGAGAGCATTAGCCTGTCCTTTGAAGTGTTGAAGCCAGCATTGACTTCTCTCTAGCTGTGAAAGTCCTAGATGGCATCTTCTTCCAATATAAGGCTGTTTTATCTACATTGAAAAGTTGTTGTGTAACGTAGCCACCTTCATCAATGACCTTAGCAAGATTTTCTGGATAACTAGCTAGAGCTTCTCTATCAGAACTTGCTGCTTCACCTTGCATATTTATATTTTGAACATGGCTTCTTTCCTTAAACCTCATGAACCAAATTCTGCTAGTGTCAGACTTTTTTTCTGCAGCTTCCTCACCTCTCAATCATCATAGAGCTAAAGAGAGTTAGGGTTTTGCTCTGGATTAGACTTTGGCTTAAGGGAATGTTGTGACTGGTTTGATCTTCTAACCAGGCCACTCAAACTTTCTCTATAATAAGGCTGTTTAATTTTCTTATCATTCATGTATTCATTGGAGTAGCACTTTTAATTGCCTTCAAGAACTTTTCCATTCCATTCTCAATATGGCTGTTTGGCACAAAAGGCTTAGCTTTTGGCCTATCTCAGTTTTTGAAATGCCTTCCTCACTAAGCTTAATCATTTCTAGCTTTTGATTTAAAGAGATGACAGCCAGGTGCAGTGGCTCACCTGGAATCCCAGTGCTTTGAGAGTCTGAGGAGAGAGGTTTGCTTGAGCCCAGGAGTTGGAGGCTGTAGTGAGCTATGCTTGTACAACTGCACTCCAGCCTGGGTGACAGAATTAGAGCCAGCCTCCAAAACAAATAAATAATAAATAAAATGAGAGACATGTGACTCTTCTTTCACTTGAACACTGAGAGGCTATTAGGGTTATTAATGGGCCTAATTTCATATTGTTTTGTCTCAGAGCATAGGGAGGCGAGAAGAAGGCAAGAGAACACAGAGACATAAAATGAGCTCAGACTGTTGGGAAAGTGGCACTGATAGACTTGCTGGATACAGTATTGCCACAAAACTTCAATTTGTAAAAAACACAGTATCTGCAAAGTGCAATCAAGGGAAGCAGAGTAAAATGAGGTGTGCCTGTCCATATACGATGGAGTATTAGCCTTAAAAGGGTGGGGAATTCTGACACCTGCTACAACATGGATGAGCCTTGAAGACATTATGTTAAGTGAGATAAGCCAGTCAGAAAAGGAAATCTTATATGATTCCACTTACATCAGGTACCTAGAGTAATCAAATTCATAGAGACCAAAATTAGAATGGTGGTTGCCAGCGGCTGTTGGGGAGACAGGGAGGAATGAGGAGTTCTTATTTATTGTGTATAGAGTTTCAGTTTTGTAAGATGAAAGACATTTTGGAATTGGATAATGATGGTGGTTACACAACAACATAAATCCTGTTAATACCACTGGATAGTTTAAAATGGTTAAGGTGGTGAATTTTATGTTATGTGTGTGTGTATACATATTAATAGATATATGGAGGTGGGTCCTGAGCTTTGGTATTTTTTTAAGCTCCCCGGTTGATTTTAATGTGCAACCGGGGTTGAAAGTCATTGATTGGACTAATGATCTGTCTTTCATGCTAGATATGGGCATGCCCCTGAACAAAACTGGGTTGGAAGGTGGAGACAGATACTCTGTAGGCACCCAGCATCCACATGAACCACTCTGATCGCACACAGCTTTGATGCTCAGGGTGTGTGAGTACGTCATTCAGGTGGCTGCCTACTTGATAGAAATGGCTCTCTCTAGGCTGGGCGTGGTGGCTCATGCCTGTAATCTCAGCACTTTGGGAGGCTGAGGCAGGTGGATCACCTGAGGTCAGGAGTTCGAGACCAGCCTGACCAACATGGAGAAACCCCCATCTCTACTAAAAATACAAAAAATTAGCCAGGCGTGGTGGCACACGCCTGTAATCCCAGCTACTTTGGAGGTTGAGGCAGGAGAATCACTTGAACCCGGGAGGCAGAGTTTGCAGTGAGCCGAGATCGCGCCATTGCACTCCAGCCTGGGCAACAAGAGTGAAACTCCATCTCAAAAAAAAAAAAAAAAGAAAGAAAGAAAAAAGATGGCTCTCTCTGCATAAGCAGGAGAGCAATTCAGGGAGAGAAATAATTTGCTTATCCCACCTCTTAGGAAGTCACTCCTTGTCAGATGTGGTTTGGTGCCCTTGTCAAGGCTTTGCTGACAGGCTCCAGCTAGTCTCCTGGGCAGGCCCAACTGAAGCATGGGGAGGCATTAAACCCTGCACGGCTGTGTCATCATCCTCACCAAACCAGATCTGGCCCCACCCCAGGAAGGGCGTCCCTGTCTACCAAGACACACAAGCAAGAAACATGGGCAACACCCCAGCTCCTCCCTTCCCACACCTCCATCAGTCAGGTAGTCACCAAGCTGAATCCGTTCTGGCTCTTAAATGTGTCTCACAGCTGCTCTTACACCACTGCTTGGAAATTATTTCCAAATCTGATTATGCTATTCCATGCATGGAGGAGAAGTTTCTCTATCTCTTGCTGGACGTGAATGATGACACAGCCCCATTTGTGAGCAGCAGCCATTTGGGAATGTTTGGGGAATTGGCCTTTGAGAGAAATCAGTACTGTCCATGCCAAAGTATGGAAATAAAACACGGGGGCCCCGATGACATCACTGAGTGATTGTACCACCCCGGGGCCACCCTACCTCTGGGCTCACCATTCAAGGTAAAACAGAGTTCCTTATTGCTGAAGCCAGTTTTTACTGAGGTGTTACATTTTCCTATGGTGAAAGGCTTTCTATGTGAAGTGATAGTTTATGAAAACAGTTTTTTGGTGTATAATTCACGTTCTCTTAGTTTGAAGAATAAACCAATTGCATCCAGCTGAAGGAAAAGAGAGAAAAAGGGAAAGGAGGGAAGATAGAATGTCTTGGAAGGACTGGAGTAGCTCATGGAGCTCAGGAAGCTGTCAAAAAAAAACAAGCCTCAGGAGGGATCAGAAGAGGGGTGGCTCTGAGGAGTGTCATCACCTTCCCTTTGGAGTGCCACCATTCATATATCCCAGCTCCCGACAACCCTTTCCTCAGATCAAAACATATGGAGGTGAGACTTCGGTTGGACCCAGCACTACCCATGGACCAGTAAGCCTTGGCAGGGGGACAGGTTGCAGAGCAGAAATGCAACCTGGGAGCCACCCCTGTAGGATGTGAAGGCAGTGTCCTGAGAACAGGGACTGGAGAGAGCCCAGTAAGTTCACCACAATTGAGTATGCCCAAAATCAAGTGGTTACCAGATACATTAGTCAGGACTCCTTGAATGAAAATAACAGACACCAACTCAAACTAGTTTAAGCTTACAGGGAAGTGTATTGATGTTTATAACCATAGTATAAGGAGGTCAGAGGTGCAGCTGGCATTGGGAGAGTGGGACCCCAGGCCTTGACCTTCATCAGAAGCTTCCCTCACCAATCTTCCCCAGGCTTATCTCTGCATGGTGGATTCATACTCTCAGGCTGCCATCCTCCCTGAGATTGGAGTTCTGGGCTTCATTTTTTTTTTTCTGTTTCACTCCTTAAAAGACTTCAGGGAGGAGAGTTTCAGGGAAGATCTCACATTGGCTGCACCTGGATAACAAGTCCGTGGCTGCATCAAATGCTATCCCAGGGGTGCTGAGAACTGTGATGGAACCAGCTAGGTCTGGAGCCAACCTGTGCGAGCAGTGACTCTGGCAGCAAAGGTTAGGGTTGGGATTGGCATACAGGAGGCTCAGTTCTCTAAAATAAAGCGCCTCCTGGCATCAGAAGCAGGACAGACAAAGCCCATGATATGCTCTCTGCATCTATAGCATGGCATTTTTTCTACTCTTGCGAAGGCTCAAAATGTGGAGCTAATATTGTGTTTGTGGAGGAAGGAGGGCTAGAGCAAACCAAGAAGGCTGATCATACTATATTTATGATGCCCTGACTATTCAACTTACACAAAACGGATTTTAAGCCCTTTGACTAATAAAACAACCATTCCAAATATATTAACAGTAAAACTAGCCAAAATGTTTGTTGTTAGTGAATGTGTGAAATATGAACACACAGTGAATATTTGTTCCATTATTTTGCACCTGACCTAACTGAAATGCTGCTTTATTTTATTGTCCCTAAATTGTTTGATCTCTGGATAATTACACAGATACTGTTTTATTTGCTTATTCATTTATTTTTTTTTCCTGCCAAGTTTTGCTTTAGTTTTGGTTGGAGTCAGAGAATGTTGCAAAGGTTTCTCAAATACTAAATTATCTGCAGACCATACGAAACTGTGTTCTGGCTTTGGACTACAGCATTTTTGTTGTATTTTTTCATGTTGTTTAAAAAAAAGTTACTTCAAACTGCCTTACTTAACATGGGAAAAAAAAGTCGATGGCAATATAAATTACACCCTACCAAGCCTTACTTTCTGTTACACCCTGTTGGATGAGTTACTGAGATAAAATGGGAATTTAGTTATGTTTCTGAGCATCAGTCACTATGTCATTATGTCCATTGTTTTCTCTTTACCCTAGAGAGACATATTTTACCCTTTTGTAAAAATAGGGAATTATTTCTAGTTTCAAAAGTAAGAAATACTCATGGTAAAACATTCACTCCCTCTTGGTTTTAATTTTTTTAAAAGACAAAATAAATCATTATTATTTAACCACCAAAGGAGAAGTTCAGATACCCATTGTTGGGATTAGGCCTTAGCATACTTTCCAGCAAGAACTTTCATATGTATTACTAACAACAAACACAGGCAAATTAATTTTTGTATCTTCTTTCCCAACACTGTTCAAAAAGCCACAGTGGGGGCGCAGTGGCTCAAGCCTTTGGGCACAGTGGCCCAGCACTTTGGGAGGCAAAGGCGGGCAGATCACCTGAGGTCAGGAGTTCAAGACCAGCCTGGCCAACATGGTGAAACCCCATCTCTACTAAAAATACAAAAATTAACCAGGCATGATGGCAGGTGCCTATAATCCCAGCTACTCGAAGTTGAGGCAGGAGAATTGCTTGAACCTGGGAGGCGGAGGTTACAGTGAGCCAAGATCATGCCATTGTACTCCAGCCTGGGTGACAGAGCGAGACTCCGTCTCAAAAAAAAAAGCCACAGTGGGGGCACCATTTTCATCTCTTTTTACAAGTGTGGGATGAATCCGCTGCTGGAAGGGCTGGAAGTCTAGGATGGGAGCTGGATGAGCCTTGAGTGCAGACCACAGGAGACAGACAAAGATAGAAGTTGGTCAGGCACCAGAGTGATGCAGAGGTCAGAGGCTCCTGCATGGCAGAGAGCCACAGTCGAAAGGGCTGGAGCAGGCACTGGGTCTGTCTGCCTCAGACCAGAAGCCCCTCGCATCCTTTCTGCCGCAGTAGAGAAACCAGTTGGCCCCTGACATTCTGCAGCCTGGCACCTCGGAGGCTGCTTCAGCATGGTGTGTGGTCAGACCTGGAGGAGCCTACAATTAACTGCCTGACTGGGAGGGGAAGTGGGGACCTCCCTGAGGCTAATGGGCAGGCAGTTGAATGGGCTAGGACTCTGGCTTCGGAGGTGGTCCATTGGGAAGTGGCTGGTTTCTCAAAAGACTCAGAAGTGCCAATTAAATTCCAGCATGCTGAGCAGGGAGCTCGATAAAGGCTTAAAGTCTGGGTGGTACTGAGAATGCATCCACTTTTCCCAAATAAATAAAAAGCAGCCACATTTAGGGGCAGCACGGATTTGAGATCTAACACTACTGCGTGTTGTATTTGTGTTTCTAGATGAGTTCCAGTTTCTATTTAAGACTAAGGGGTTGATGAAATCTTCCATAGGAGCCAGGCTCCGTTTGCTTCTTTATTAGGTGCTTGCCTTTTGGATTATATAGTGCGTTACAGGTAGTTTCATTGAAGGGTGAAGTTTTTCTATAGCTTATAATTGTATGCCTCTCTTAATGCAAAAAGCACTGTCTTCAAAATTTGTGAAGTCAACTTTTGTAAAACGAATCTGACCTTCCCATTTATTTGCATCACTTTTTAATTAAAATGATATGAATAGGTAATATACTCTATTTTAGCCAAAAGGCCAAGTAAGGATGTTTACATCATTGTTTTAAAAAATTGTTTCAGCTGGGCACAGTGGCGCATGCCTGTAATCCCAGCACTTTGGGAGGCCAAGACAGGTGGATCACCTGAGGTTAGGAGTTCGAGACCAGCCTGACCAACGTGGTAAAACCCTGTCTCTACTAAAAATACAAAAATTAGCCAGACTGGGTAGCAGGCGCCTGTAGTCCTAGCTACTCGGGAGGATGAGGCATGAGAATCGCTTGAACCCAGGAGGCAGAGGTTGCAGTGAGCTGAGATCGTGCCACTGCACTCCTGCCTGGGGGATAGAGCAAGACTCTGTCTCCAAAAAAAATAAAAAAATAAAATAAAATAGAATAAAAAATTGTTTCTTTGGCCCCTTGGGAAAATAGAAATGCAAATTTCTGCCAGCAAGATCATTGTTATGATGTTTAGGAAAATATTGACATGTGCTTGCACTTTATTTTTATTTGTAAGCCTCTAAGTTATTGTTAGTCTGTCCCAATAGTGGAATAAAAAGAAAGAGAAATGAAATGATTTATTATAATTACTTAGCTAACCACTGAAACCTGAGAATAAAGCCTTATTTCTAAATCAAATCATAAGAAAAAATGTCAACCTAGTTCAATAAAGAATTCACCTTCTTCAAAAGGCAAATGAACTCCTTAGAAAAGAAGAATCCTAAGTATTTAATGACAGCACAGCAGTTCAAAGCCATGAAGAGGCGGAAACAAATCCAATGTGTCAGCGGCAAACTGTGTGCCTTGGCCAGGAAGCCTCCTGTGTTCTTCATGCTGTTTCCAAAACCATTTGGAAAAAATTAGGAGATATGAGTGAATAGTTATATCAATGTAAAATAGAAAAAGCCCTTTCTAGGCATAATATTAAATGAATAATCCACAAAAGAAAAAGAAAAGATTAGAAGAGTTGACTACATACATTTTTAAAGAAATCGCTGCCTATAAAAAAATTGAAAGTCATCTTGAGAACCATAAATGTAATAGGTGATAGACAAAGGGTTAATACAATGAATCAATGAGCAAGAGCCCAGCATTCCAGTGGACAAGAACAGATAATTCCTAAAAGAAGAAATAAAAATGTCCAATAAATATAAGGAAACAATTCCACATGTATGTACAGAGATATGAAGGAATAAAATAAATACAAATAAAAATGAGATACCATTTTTACATTATTGCCTGTGAGATTGGTTTTAAAAAAAAAATAACAGTCAAGGTTGATGAGGGGCTGTGAGTAAAGGAACATTCTCATTAAGGGACATTTAAATGCAATATGTATCAAAAGTAGTAAAATGTGTGATGCATACCTCTTGACCCAGGAATGTTTTCTGAGAACTTGTCCTAAAGAATAATGGAACAAATACATACAGACACTTAAATGAAGTTGCAGTGTTATTTAAAATAGTACAACATTGGAAATGATCTAATGTACAACAGTAAGGATTTATCCAATTAAATGAATGATATTATCAAGTTATGGGATGATATTCAGCTATCTACTATTATGTAATTTTTATTGATGTAGCAGCTTTATTCCTAATCTCTAATACCTGGAAACAACCTGATGTCCTTCAACTGGTAAAAGGATAAACAAACTATGGTACATCCATTCAATGGTTACTACTCAGCAGTAATAAAGACTGAACTGTTGCATGCAACATGTTGATGGTTCCCCTATGAATTATTCTAAATGGAAGAAGCCAACTCAAACGGCTAAATACTGTTTAATTTCTGTGACCTCTGGGAAAGGCAAAGCCATAGTGATGGAGAGACCAGTGGTTGCCAGGAATTGGGGTGGTAGGAGGGCTTGGTCCTTCTTCCTACATTAAGGAGTTTTGGGGGGAATTATGCAACTGATTGCTGTGGTTTTGACCTGACTCTGAGCATTTGTTGAAACTCATTGAATTGTAAACAAAAAAGAGTAACTTTTAGTGTATATAAATTTAAAAATTAAATTGTACTCTTGCGTATGAGAGAAAGGGAGAGGAAGAGAGAGAGAGAGAGATCTCTTGTACAGAAATAAAAAATAAACTCTAAGGAGACTCTAATTTAAAAATTTTGTTACATAGAAATCTGTTATATCATTGAGTGAAAAAAAGCAAGGTGATCCTCTCTGTTGCATTTCATACAGTGTTCTATAAAACAGCAGTCCCGGGAGATTCTCTGATGAGGAAAAAAGGGATTCCTGAAGCAGTTTGTGCCAAGTCCTCTGCCCTTCCTCAATGCAATTGTGTATAAAGCTTCCTGGTTTTAATTTATAAAGAAAAGAGGCTTAATTGCCTCACAGTTCTGCAGGAAGCATAGTGGCTTCTGCTTCTGGGGAGGCCTCAGGAAACTTACAGTCATAGTGGAAGGGGAAGGGAAAGCAGACACATCTTACATGGCCAGAGCAGGAGCAAGAAAGAGAGTGGGGAGGTGCCACACACTTTTAAATGACCAGATCTCATGAGAACTCTTATCACTAGAACAGCACAAAGGGGATGGTGCTAAACCATTCATGAAGGATCCACCCC